>NW_002196573.1:0-452500 GCF_000006515.1 Cryptosporidium muris RN66 | reverse complement strand
TTGAAATAATCACTTATACTTGATTTGCTATTTAATGGTTGCCCATTATCGGTCTTTAGAATTTTTGAAATTGGATGTATACTAGTAACAATATGATTATTACCTAATGCATCAGCTTCTTCTACTGGAATAATAACCGCAGCTAAAGAAAAAGCTTGTAAAAATGCCAAGAAGAAAAAAGATTGAGAAATATACATCTTATAGATATAAATAGAAATTGAAGAGCATAAAACAACTAATTTCTAGGTAACCACGAGATGTCTGTATTGTAATCTACATGCATGGCGCATCACGTCAAGTAAAGTTTACCTGAAATCTATTCTATTATTGAGTTTAGGCGTTATCTTTACTTTCTATATAAAGTGGATGATTCTTCTCAACAATAAACCTATCTTGCCACAGAAAAGCTCCCAAAAAATTATACCCAGATTTAATACCCCTACAAAAATACAATTATTAAAAAAGAATAATCTGAAATGAAAATAACTTACTCTATTTCCTTATTAACCAATTTCTTATATTTATTACCCTGTTTATCAAAACATTTACTAGTCAAAATATAGGATTGAACAAATCTTTTAATCGTTATCTCTCTTATAAAAGATAGATGAGCTAAAGTATCAACATCTTTTATTTCCAGTTCCCTATATTTAACAAGGCTATATTTGATATTTGCCAACATAGCCAGAAAACTTTCCATATTATCTTTCATTTCTATACTAAAATCACTATATTTACCTTCATTTGCCTCATTACTGTCATTACTGTCTGACGCAAAAACCAAATTTGCTACTTTTTCAAGTTTCATATTAAACCCCTGTATATTTCTTTCAGTATCAAAAAATTCAGTGGTACAAGGATTTAAACTTCCAATCTCTGATTTAGACTCTCTTTTTGTCTTAAAAAATTTAATATAAAAGGAATGAAGTAATCTATAAGTCCTAAATAATCTCTTCTGCTCCTTATCCTTTAGAACTGATTCTTTTCTTTCAAATTTAAATATTATATGTTTCAAAGCCAATCTAATCAGATGAAGCTTACTAAAAAGACTTTTTTCAGGTTTTGATAAAATATCATTAATCGTTAGTATAGTTGCTCTAATCATTGTTAGATTAACAAAAGAGTCTACTTTTTCTGTTTCTAATAACTTTGTTGATACTAAGTACTGATTTAACAAAGAAAATCTATTCACAAAAGTAAATAGTATTATATTAATCTTGTATTAAATAGAATAAAAACCTTTTATTTACTTACCCATGCAAATTTAACTTCTTTTTTGATTTATTTTGGAATATATCGAATGTTTGTTTCATTAAAGAGATTAGTTTAGGTAAACCCCTTATTTTCTTTGAGAATAATGAAAAATACTTTTTACATATTACAAAACTATCTGACCTTAGCAAATTTATTTCATTATCAATTATAATTACAGAAATCCACTTTTTCATAATTCTACTACACATCTTCATATCCATATGAGTTACCACTGATAGTTTGTCAAACAACTCATTAAGTTTTTCTGTATTCTCACTTAAAATTTTTGCTTCATATTTATGATCAAGAATCTCCTCTACCTCTCTTAAAAAATTAACAATTTCTTCATTTGTATAACTAAAAAAAATATGAATCTTACATTTATTCCCAGAATAATTCTTATTTTCTTTATCTTTATTTAGATTAATTCGTTTTATAATCCTCAATACACTAACTATATCAGATTCTGATTCATCTTTATTTGAATTACTAAAAAAAGATTGATTTACCTCAGAGGATACATTTGAATTATCTATTAAATTTATATTTGTTTGATATTCTTCCTTTAACTCAGAGGAACCACTTGAATTACCTATTAAATTTATATTCGTTTGATATTCTTGTTTTAACTCAGAAGAACTACTTGGATTATCTATTAAATTTACATTTGTTTGATGTTCTTGCTGAAAAGTATCTATATACTGCTGGTTTATATCTTGAGTTTGTATATTATGACCTATGGTATCTTGTTTAGCTAAAATACTTTCCATATTATTGGAATTATATATTGGTAGATTACTGTACAAATAATTATAACCTACTTCTACTGGTTCATAAGTATTCATACCAGGTATATAGCACCTCATCCCAGCCAATCTAACAAGTAGCAATATTAGCAGATATGCAATACATTTATTAGATATTAGCATAACGCTTATAACCTTGTATTCAGTCTTCTTGCATAATATCAAATAACTACACTCTTGGTTCTATAATAATAAATTTTAAATTATATCTAGCCTCTTAATTTATAGAGACTATTTACAATATATAAACTAATAGCTCAAATTCATCAATAATAGTCCATCTAAAATTAAATATATATTAAGTATTATCCGCCAAATTACAAGATCTACAATAAAACAACACTTTTGGCGGTAAACACACCATATAAGGTCAAACCTAGCCCCGGAATTATTAAGATTTACTATTATTACAAAACCCTATAAATATTAATAAAAAAAAAAAAAAGACAATAAGACTCTAAACCCAATCCTTTGCTTTCTTAATAAGTAAATATTATATTAAACAAAAATAACTCTCTAAAGGACAATAAAAGTCCAAATATAAAAGTACTTAATACCTCTTTAGAAACTTTAAGTGAAGATATAAACTACCAAATTAAAAAAATACTTTGTTACTAAAACTACATTTCTTTCATATTTCAAATAGTTGGAAAAAAGAAGACCAACTATTAAGAAAAAGCAGATATTTAAACCACTTTAGAATTTTAGCGCTACAATCTCATTTACTTGTGACTACTTAGAGACTTCTAGAAACGATCAAAATACCCCAAACAATAGCCCAGATCCAACCGACAAATGGTATACACAGTTGCAAAATACCAGTGACAATGTCAGGAGCATCATTATTCATAACTCCAATAATAATCATCCCCACCCCAAATAATATGCAATTGAAAATACCTAACAAAACATATTTTCCTTTATCTGTAACCGAAGGCATAGGAGTTGACATAGACTTGAAACGTTCAATTACAAGTCCTATAGTATTCGTCATTTTAGAATAATACTTAATAAATGTCCAATTTACTCTTCAAATATTTATAAAAAGTGACAACTGATCACAATGTTAATGGGCACACACCTTGCCACATCTTAAACAAGACACAATCTAGTGAGGGGGAAAATAACTCATTAATATATGGCGCTCAATGCGACAGGGCTTGTTGTAGTTGCTACTGAAAATTATATTTGCAGATAAAATTAGAAGCATGAAATTTATAAAGTTGTAACCTAAGTGTATAAAAATTAGAAATTAATCCATAGTTGATTATCTCTACCTAATAGTAATAGTGATTTACTTTTATTATTGTAGAGAAGGATATATATGGTCCTGTTTTTGACTAAGGTGTACTTTGTGGATGGATAATATTCTCAGTCGTAGCCTGTAGGTTACCAGATACTATATTTGGAATCTTTTTTCTAGCATGCCGAATATTGAGAGACTCCCCTACTATGTACTTTTTCCCACTTTGTACACTACAACCTTTACTAATTGCAAATAGATGAGGACCCTGAGAACCTCCACACAAACTTTGCTTATGTACATAATTAGGTATTCTATAATTAGGTGCAATTAATATATTTGATCTGTATTCAGGTATAGGAATGTTCTCAAGAGTTGAATTTAAGTCTCCATCTAAATTATCTTCAGAAATTGCATTTGATGAATTATCTATTGTAGATGATGATTCATTATGTTGAAGATCATTTTGAGTAGCAGTTGTCTCTTCGTCTATTAAATTTTTTTCAAGTCCTTGTTCTAAAGAATTTTTTATAGAGACAAATATTTCATTGTGTGTATCTGCCGCATTTCTTATTATTGCATTCTTTATATCTCTTAACTTTGTAGTGGCAATAGTGAAAGATTCTTCACTATTGCTTACAGCATTTGAAACTATATCAAAGATTCCATTCAAACCTTTAAAGAATTTATCTGAAAAATTAGCATACTTATCAGAAAGTGGTGAAGTACCTTCTCTTGCATATTTCTGTTTATTAACTCTTTGATTAATCCTATCTGTAGACTTTATATTAATTAACCCAGGATTTGTACCCTGTTTTGCAAATTTTGCACCTCCACCAAATAGTGAACCATCAAAACGAGCTGTTCTTGCTCCTCCAACCATACCATTTGAAAATATTTCTTTTTTTTTAGAAATATATTCTGCTTGCCGACGTTTAGATGGACTCATCATTATATCATATGCTTCTACTATATCCTTGAACTTAGCCTCACATTTTTGTCTTTCATTGACAGGATTCTTATCAGGATGCCACTTAATTGCTAACCGTCTGTATGCCTTCCTAATTTCATTCTCATTATTTATTTCTAAGGAGCTAATACCAAGTATTTCACAACACTCGTTAATTGTACGTTTTAAAGTTACCATATATATGGATAAGGCAAAGCCTTCAACTTTTATACTCTATCTATATACTCTCTTTATGCATAACTGTGTCATAAAATAATCGCTGATCTCAAATTTTTCTTTTTTTTTTTGAAATCTACTGCTATTCATTAAATAGACTAAATAGCTAAACAACACTAGACGTGATTACACGTCCATGTAATTAAATATTCTGTGTGTCCTACGTAGTATACACATATATGGCGCCTCAATATACCAATAACTTTACAAGTTCAAATAAGTCAATATTAGTCAAATTTTTCAACTATATTGCAAGGTCACAAAAATTAAAGAACTATAGGGATAGTTACACTTTGAAAGACACTTAGCTTTTGAATTTTTAGTTTTTTTTTATTAGTTCTAAAACAGAAATAAGAAAAAAAAAAAAAAAGAGAACTTGGCTCTTCGAATAATAATAGTACTTTAATTCGCTCGTAGAATATGTAGAAATTCAGAGTATTCGAGTGATTGTGACAAAAAGATACTTATGATCAAAACAATATATACACCTAAGTTATATATATTGTCTAATAGAAATGAATCGTACTTTATTCTGGATCTATATATATCTCCAGTATTCAATATACTATATTTATGCAGACGATATAATGTCATCATTATTGTATTCTGGAAGTGTTTATAGTCCTTCAGTTCCTTTGGCAACAATGAAAAATAATCCTAATAATATTCCAAGTAATCTCTTACCTAAGGCTAGAGTATCATCAAACTTTAAACAAGGTAACAGAAGGTGGTTTAAAGCTAAAAAAAGTGGAATGAAGTTTACACCACAAAAAAATATGGCTATTGGTAAGAAAGTTGCTTTGAATGTATCTGTTGGGGTTATATGGATGTATGAACCTGGACTATTAATTGCTGAAGAATTAGTATCACCATGCTTTGGTGTTATATTTTATTATCCAAATATACAAGTTTCTGTATCCAAAGGTGAACGATTTCTTGGTATATTATGCGATGCTAGAGTACATAAACCAATTTCAGATCAAAGGTTTAAGTGGTATGTAGCTATGGGAAATAATTTGACTTTTACTCCTAGAAGATATATCTATGAAGGAGCCTATATTAAGGAAGGTAGAGAAATTGGCTATTTGTCAAGACCAGCAAAAACAGTAGGGAAGGTAGCAATTAAAGCTAGAGCCAGGTGTTCAGGATATATCATTTTATGTAAATCAGGGCCTGTAGTATCTTCAGAAGAGTTTTTACGTATATCCTGTGACCAATCAACTAATGATAATGATAATAATGATAATAATAATAATTATTATTATTATTATAATCTACCCACTGATGGAGCTCATTCTTCATTACTATTACAATCAGATTTTGGAAAAAGTATTACATCTACTAGAGGACTTGCACAAATAAGTACTGCTGAAGCCGAGCTAGATGGTGAAAATATTCAACTTCCACAAATTATGAATCCTCTTGAATCAGAAGAATTACTAAATAAATCATCTAATATAGAAGATAATAATGAAACTACTATTGAATATTCTATGAATACCGACCAACAAGCTTTTTTAAGCAAACAAGTTTTATCTAAGGAAGAAGATATAAATCTTATAGAAGATGACTCTGAATACGAAGAAGATGAAGAGGATATTAAAGATATTGAAGAAGAATCTATACCCCAGAAGTGGAGTTTATCTCATCAATATTTACCTCAAGAAGAACCAACAAAAACACTTTTTTCAGAATATAAAAAAGTAGATGAAAAAGTTTCTAATCAACTTTTAAATAACCAAAAAACAGCTCAACCTAAAGACATTGATGAAGATAAAAAAGTATTTGAAAAAAATTATACTATGTTACCTAGATCACAAGAACCATCACTAGTAGATATTAGTGGAATTCATATGCCAATTCAGGTAACAGTTTCTCAAGTGGACACTTCAGCACAAGAATTACCTAATTTGGTTATAAAAAACAAGACTCTAAAGTATTCTAGAGATCATAAGACCTCAAAACTGATACAAACAGGCCAGATTATAAAAGAAGAGGAAATTAAGCACAATGAAGTAACAGCTACTAAACCAGATCCTTTAAATCAATTTGATAATCTAAGCGGTAGCCTAGTTGATGAATCTACTTTACATGGTATTTAGTGTAAGCCAAAGAAATTATAACAAAATAATATAGTATATCTCACATAGATAAATCCAAATAATATACCAGAAATAAATTTCTCCTATTTATATCTAGCTAATTGAGCTATTTTACTAAGTATAAGACTCAAGAATTTAGATATTTACTCCTATTCTTTATCTGATTGACTCACCATATCTTCACTCTGGGAGTTTAAACTTATAAATCCTGCTTTTTTACATGCTTGAGAAAATATATCTCTAGCAAAATTGAAACGTGAAGTAGAATCAAAATTGCTAGTACTCTTTATCTTAAAAAGAGTCAAAATTGCTTCAACACATTCTACAATTGTTCTCTTTGCATATACAACTTCACAATAATCAGATAGTACAACTCTATAGTTTATATGTTTTAAAGGAAGAAATTTATCAATGGTTGATTTTAATAACATGGCCTTATGATTATCTTCTTCAGAAATTTGACTACATATACTACCTCTATTTCGTAGCATATTTAGCATTTCACGCCTTTCTTCAGTCAATATATATTTTCCTCTCTTAGATCTTGAGGATCGAAAAACTCCAAAAGGAGCATATGCCCTATCATTTTGAAGTTCCCACTCTCCTATACTATAACCAACATATTGACATACCTGACGAAATCTTTGCCTAAAAATCTTAAGAAACAGACCCCATTGGCCATGGTAACGAGCTAATAAATCTAAAAGAATTCGTTCACAGTCTCCTGTACCATGATATGTTGTTTCAAGTAAATATATTCCTTCACATATATTTTGTATTGGCCACCCTATAGGTCCTCTTTGACCTGATTCACCTCTGAAACTAACTGCACCACCTTCTCCTGTACCACCCAATATACTAATCCAACCACTTTGCATTAACCGACGAATTGTAGTAGCTTTTTCTATATTCCTAGGATCCATTCGCCCAATTGCTCTGCACCAGTTTACATTGGGTTGTGCAGTTCGATGTCTTGGAGTTAGTCCTTTGTATCTTGAATTACTTAATCTTAGTATTTCCTTGAATTGAACTTGTGGTTTCATTGTTGGAATTTCCATAGCTAATATCATATCTTTATTTGGAGATCCATACAATTCTAATTCTTCTTCACTTATTTGAGGAACTGGCTCCCCAAATCTTGCGTGGATTATCATTGGCCGTTGTTTCTCTTCAACTAGTTCTTTCGAAAACTTCCCAAATGTAGGTTCTAGTTCTAAATTATATATATCATTGTCTAAATCCATCATATGTTGACTTTTTAACACAAAATTATCAGTTAACTCAAAATTGTCTATAACATTATCTTCCAATGGTGAAAATACTATATCGTCCTCATTTATCGTACCACTTTCCAAAGTTCTCTTTAATACAGGGATACTTACCTCCTGTGCTTTAAAACTAGGTTTTCTAATTTTATTGCTCCGTTTCTCAGTGGGTATTGTATCATTTACATATTTTGACTGTTTTATTGTCGATTTAAGGCCATAATTAAAAGGTTTCTCCCTAATATTTGAGCTATTACATTTAGTTTCTAGTAATTTATAGATGCATACTAAAATCAACAGAAACCCATATTTCCTTATAAATCTCATCATTCTGAAATATATTTATACAATATTTTCATTATTATCTCAAATATAATACATCTAATGAACTACCCTCAAATTTCCTTTTATAAGCATCAGCTTCTAGGTAATCAAATTGTTAAAGCTATATATTTCTTTACAGCGCCTAACACTGCTACAAAGATCTTAAAATAGAGATGTAGTAAATCCTAAAAAAATAAGAAGTTATATCAACAAACTTCTAGTCTACATATAATATTTTATAAAATTTAACCAATTTAAATAATAATTATCATTATAAATTCACATTTGTATCTATAAGTGTTACCATCTTTGCACAAGCTTCCTCTAAAAGAACTTCATTTTGATTATTGAAATCATCACTTGGATCACAAACTCTCACAATTCCAATATAGTGAAGCCCTGAATCTTTTGCAGTTTGAATAACAGAGCTTAAAAGTATCTCCATAGATCTTACACCTGTAAATACACTTTCATTCTGTAATGCAGTGACTGCGATTAAAAATTCTTTATTGAAAACTGCCTCCATAAAACCTTTTGATGTAAATACACTTTGTACATATTGAGTTAGTAGTGCTGGCATATAATATGCAGTTAGTGGAAATAGAAATACCACGGCTTTGGCTTTACTTAACAAGAGGATTTCCTTTTCAATGTCAATTGTAAAATCTCTATACTCTTCATTAAGGTTCCTAACTACATATTTTGGGCGTTCCTGAATAAATTTAACAACAAAATTTACTGCTCTATTGTCATGTAATAAATAATTTGGATTTGCAACAATTACTTGGATATTTCTATCATAATCCCCTTCATTTATCATACGCCTGGATAGGACATGTAAACTTAAAAAGAGAAATGAAAAAATAAAAATTATGTTGTGACTCATCATTAACCATGAGCTTTTTTTTACGAATTATAGATACTTCTTTATTTTAGTTTCGAGTATTTTTCGAGTTTTGAGGTACTTTTTTATTACAAAGTATATCTAAACTTCACATTATTTCAAGTTATAAACTACATGAGTACCGCATATTTAAAGTTGATATATCATAGAAGTAACTACTATTATATTTGTTTATTTTGATAGTTTAGATCTATTCCTTACTGAAATATAATAGCTCCTATAAATTAACATAAAAAAAAAAAAAAAAAGTTTAACCGCCCATAAATTGGCGCTTCAATATAGCCGGATAGAAAAGAGGTATTGAAACTCAAACTGAACTATAACTTTACTTTAAAGAAAAGTCTGATTAACTAAAATTAGCTAATGTATATATCTGAATAAAGTTTTAGATAATACAATCTATAGTCCTAATTAACTGGAGAGAGTATTATTTGCATTTACATTTGAGATGAGATATTTGACTATTGCAGTAAAACTTTTTTTCAGTTTTTTGTTTACCATGTACTGCTATTCATGCAATAGTATTATTAATGAACTTGTGGTGTCAGAGTATTTGAATTCTCCTGGGACTTTATATTTGACAAAATATAATGAGATATCAGAGTCTTTTATAGAGAAATTACAAGATAATGTACTACATGTAGCTAGAAGTCGTTACTACGAAGTAGATGATATTAAATCTCTTTATAAATATCGTAATTTATTAAAAAACCTGATTAAAGATCAGATGAATATTATTGGGCATAAAATTGCAAAATATGAATTAGTGAAAGAAATTAATAAACTGAAAGGTATCTTAAAGGATTATATTGATATAAAAGAAATTAGAACAAAATCTATAACTGGAGCTTCAAATAGCCAGATAATAAGGTACTTTTTACTATTTTTAGAACAGTCACAACATAGAGAGCCTTCAGAATGTGTTCTTAAAACTGTTACTATTTTAAAAAGGATATACGAAAAACAAAACCTTATTTTACTTAATATGTTGGAATTTCAGAAACTAGTATCAGAGATGAAACTTGTTAATTTAATGATTAAAACACTAAACCCTAATAAGTATTTTAAAGATTACTTGTTAAAGAATAGAATGGAATTATTTGATACTTTGAATGTAGCACTAAAATTGATGGATATGTTAAAGGGTAAATTCAAAGAACCTGTAGACTTGTCCATTGCGAAATTTACGAATTCTTCATTACAGGAATTTGTTAATGGTACAATTATTAACATAATTCCTTTTGAAGAAAGCAAATTTTTAACTCATTTTGGTATAAATTTGAATGATACATCTACCAATTCTCAGCCATTAGAAAATATTCAAACTCAAATGACTATGGGAGATAATGCAACATCCAATATACTAAATGATACTAAAGTAGATTATATAAATAATAATACTTGTAAAGAGGGGATTACTGATAATATACTATTAACAGATCCTATACTTGACAAGTTTATTTTTGAGCAAAATATATTAAATAAATCTGATAATATATATTCAAACTCGACTGAAGATGTATATAAACATAAATCAGATAATTTAGAGGAATTTCAGAGATTTGTGGATTCTCATAGTAATATTAATGAAACTTTAGATAAGGAATATATAGAAAATATTAATACTACTCAAAATACTAACCTTAATTTGAGAAATTTGGATGATTTTGAAATTAGTGGTGATATGAACAAACCTGCTTTATTCCCAACTTTAACCAATAAAGATAATAAGGGTTTTACTGAATCTAATATTTCCCAAACAATAAATTTCACAGATACCCAAATGTTAGCTACACCTAACAAGAGTACTAATTTAAATATTAAGCCTAACTCCGAAATTATAAAAGAGCATGACTATAAATCAAGAAGAGAGAAGACCTTTACTACCCGAAGTTCTAATAATACAAAAGCACAATCTGAGAAAGCATTCATGCATGTAAACTCTCATATAAATTTGAAATATGAACAAAACTCTTCAAAATGTTCCCAATTAGTTTGTAAGACTATAATACGACATTTAAATATAGAAGAACTAAAGATGCTAGATGAAAAAATTTTTTCAGCACCTTCTTATATTAAATACAAAAATAATTATGTTACAACTGAAATATGGAAGATTGTAGAGAATTTATCTGATAATCCAGGAGGGACACCACGTCTTTTAAGGCAAATAGAGACTAGAATTGTCGAAGTCTCTAGTGCTATTAATCGTACAAGTTCCAAACCCGTATTATCTATTGGAAATACTATCAATGAGACAAATAATTATTATCGCGGAAAGTTGAAGTATATTTTACTATTTTTAAAGGCTCTTCATAAATTTTTGAGAGCCCATAACTCTCAAGAGATCGTAGATAGACGCAATTTGACAGTTAAATATTTGAAATTAATATCTCCTTTAAATATAAGAGATCCTCTCATAAAAAAAAAGATATTTGATCCATCAAAAGATTATGATCAAGTAGAAACACCTAAAATAAGTACTTGGCCCTTACGAGAGGTTGTAGAAAGAAGTCCCAAATTACATAATAAACAAGTAACATATGGTAGAGGTCATACAAATATGGAAATATCTACACCTCCAAGTCTTCTTGAGTCCTGTACTAGATGTTTGATGATCCTATCAATCACTAATCAAGTTGAAAGTTTTTGTGATAATTCATATATATTTGCCAATCTTATATGTGCTAAACTATTGGAAAAAGAGATACATAATTTAACTAATACTATAGATGTAAAGTGGTTAACAGGTGAGCTAATTATGTATTATGTAAACTCAATAATTGATCGAAGTAATCTCCCAAAAATATTAAAAGTAGATCATACAATTTCATTAAAAGCAGTTAATTATGCCTTATCTCAACCCATATATAATATACATCAGGCTTGTACACAATCTTTAATGTCTCAGAAAGGCTCTTATATATATCAATACAGCATTTCATCTGATAAGATTAAACCAATTTATAGGGTGGCATGTGCTGAATATTTAGGAATTACAACATTTGCAATGTAGTTATATAAGCTCACCAAGAACCAAAACTATAATTTATAAGTATCTATTATCCTAATATTTAGCTATTTTAAGAAGTTTTATTGCTAGCTTATTATTATTACAAGAAATTGAGCCTGTAATTTCTATTTTGAAGCTTGGTACACTAAATATAATTATAATGTAAATAAGAGATAGCACACTAAGGCTGGATGGCCGAGTGGACTAAGGCGCGGCATTCAGGTTGTCGTTTCCAGGGGTTCGAATCCCCTTCCAGTCATCTTTTGCAGATAAATAGAACCTGAAGTTTTATATCAAGGTAACACGGAACAAAAATTAAAGAATCACTTAATTACTAAAAGTAGAGATAACTACAACTAATACTGCAATCTACTATGCCAAATCTATTCTCACACACGTCCTCTAAGTAGCTTCTCAGCTATTTCTATTTGCAAACCACTCTTAGATAGATTGCTGACTATTCACTTTAGATGTTCTTCCAGTACATTAACCTGCTGCTTTTTAAGTAACTCCTCAAATACTATAGCAATAATAAGGATTAATTTTAAAGAGATACAGCTCTGATAAATTCCCATTTAATGAATAAATTAGGTATTGGAAACCTATTACTTTTAAATCCAATGATATCAACACCAATTTCCCTAAAGTAAGATATCCACTTTTATATATATCTAGATATCCAAGTGGTAAGATATTATCATACATGCTATCTTAATCCTAGCTGAAAAGCTAATACTATTGAGTCTAGGAAATATTGGAATGATCCTTAGATATAGAAATCGCATGCATCACGAAGCTACTTTTCTAGACTAATTAGATTATTACTTTTACTTAAGAAATATAACTTCTTAGTCCATCAGATATTATATCAAGATACATATTCTGCATTATATTATATACATTCATTAAACTACCTTCAGAATTTACATCAGTTATATTTTAGCTTCATTATTCTTAATATATATAAATAACTAAATATAGATAAAAAAAAAAAAAAAAAAACTATTTCAGCTTGATCCATTAAGTTCTGTATTACATTTAAAAATATTAATATCTTCTTAATTTCTTACTTAAAATAGAAATATTGATTCCATGAACTTGGGTTGAAAGACCAGAGATTTCCTCAAAAACCTGAAGTGATTATTTTATTCACTGTTTTATGATTATCTCAATTTTTTATTTCTTTTTAAAGTTATGTACAAAATAATCCTATTATTGACAAATTGAAATGAATGGTTTCTCTAATATTAATTAAGACAAATTGAAGAGCTTCATAGGTGAGATCTATTACATTCTCAAATTCACTTGATACACAATCTTTATATTTTTTTTTTTTTTATTTTTATTTCTTTATATCAGTTCACTAGGCTCCTTTATTAATACATTTTGGGGATTACACTCTATTTTATCAATCAATATAATAGTTCTTAATCTGTTATTATTCATAGATATTATCTAATTCTACGCTATCCAACATAATTGTTAAATTTTACAATTTAATCGGGAAATTTTCTATGATTTACTTCTTCATTATTATTACCAGCAAGAATATCTTTAGTTAAATTATTAAGATTAACTAATATATATTCTTTAATATAAAATATGATCTGTCTGTATTAGACTTTTGACACTATCATCATAATACTCACCTTATATCCCTATCTTTTTTTTGTCCCAATAATTCGAAAATGCAATATTAATTACAAAGTTTCAGGATTATTAGAAATAGTATTTAGTTGATATAATTTGTTACTATTATTATCCACAGAATAATTATCTTTATCATTTACTCGTCAATATTTAACTACTTCTAATTCATCTCCAGTAGTATTATATAAAGGACTTCCATCTTTAAACTGATTACTGGCTCTATTATTGAGAATAGTCTCAATAAATTCGAAATGTTTATTTTAATCAGTTATTGCATCTAAGCCTCCATATATTTATCGGATTGAAGTACTAAAAAACTTTACACTTACATCCATATCTATATTTGATAAATTGATCCTGTTATCATACACAATACCTTCCATTCGATTATCCTATTATTGTAAGGTAATAGCTTCAGAATTAAGTAAATAAACTTTGGAATATAACTAAATCTCGAATTGTTACTAATATTAATCATGTTAATGGTTAGCAATACAGTAAATAAAAGCTAAGTACATCCGAATAGGTATTAATAAATCACTAACACATACCATTAAAACGGAATTACTAGTATTTATAAACACCCTTGAAAAAAGATAATCCTTTGTAAATCTGAAGGGAAGATCGTACAATTCTGACTAAAACTTCATATCTTATAACTTAAGAAATTTAAGCTAAAAAAATAAAAAATAATAGACCAATTTACAAAGAATGTGAATACATAAAGATAGACATATAACCCACAATATAATAATCTACTCCGGAAAATAAAGTTTGAACTTATATTGTACAGGTTTAGATATAAATGAATTTGAATGTTGATATTGGTTTATTAATTCATGCATACTCTAGTCCCAAAAACTATTACTGATTATGGAAATTATTACATGCCGCAAATGAAGTATTGATTAACCAAGTTCTGATACTGAACAGAAGTTGGAAAGAATTGTACAATACAAGGATACTTCATAAAGGAAGTATTCACAGATACCTTTTCGGGATATTTACTTCGTACCTGTGTAACGGCTAATTGCATTAATTCATGTGAAAAACAAGAGTATTCTGGATTTCTGAGCTTTTGACAACATACATTAAGAGCATTATGAGATTTAGTACTGAAGACACTAAAGTCAATTTCATTTTTATCATTTGAAGAAACAAAACCTTCATTGCCATTAATAATTATCTTATTTGTAGCATATTTCGAAGAATAAATTAAATCCTCCATTTTATATATATGCTTAACAATAAGACTTTTAATTAGTTCTATGCTACAAAATAAATTAGAAAATGATAATTTATGTTGTAAAGCCATTGCAAGAGCATCTATTTCCCCATATTTTGAAGAACTGAAAAATTTGCTAGAATCAGTCCCTTCAACTCTATGTCGTACTTGCCACCCATGGCTTCTATTATCATAATAAAGTCCACGCCAAAGATTATCTGCTTCAGTTAAAACAGAATTAACTGTAATATTTTTCCATAGATCAAAATTAACTATTTCTGAAGATTTATCTTTGGTATAAAAACTACTGGATATCTTATTAATTGATGTATTTGTTGGACCTAATCCAGAAGTTTGGGACTTAATGGCATCATAATTATATTTCTTCTTACTATTTGTTTCTAAAATCCCCGGATTATTTCCAATAATATGCATATGATAAAACTTTAGAGCCATCTCATATGATTGCTCAACACCATAACGTTTTGCAGAAAAATAACGTGATATCTCAGTTCGACGTTTTCTAATCCTTACCTGCCAGCCATGATTACGTCTATCATAGTAAATACCTTTAAGTGATAATCTACACATTTGAAAAGGACCATTCTTAGACAACTCACAAGAGTCCAAAGTATTATTCACAGATATTTTGTTTACTTTCAATTGCTTTGATTTTCTTATTTTTTTATTTCTAGACGTTTGGAACAAAGACTCACAAAATGAAGATTCAGGAGTAGATAGAGATCTAAATTCCTTAGCTCTACCTACTTTTGAGGTCATATCAACACTTAGAAAAGGCAAAACTTTCTCCTTGACAGTTTGAATAGAATCTACCAAACCATCTCCAATAATATCAGGTTGGCATTCTGTATTTGACTTAAGTGTTCCTACCACTTTATTATTATCTGGTACATAATCTGAAGAATGTGGTGAATCCAAATCAGTAGATTTTGCGACTACACCAGCAGTTAATTGGACAAAATTAATATTATCAGCAATATTAATGATCGGAAATAATAAAGAGTTATTAAAATACGGAAAATTTATTGCGGATTGCTGAAGATGTTTTTCTGGATAACTGCGTAGGTCCAAAAAACATCCATTTTGCAAGTGAAACATATTTCTTTATACGGTATAAATTACGTAAATACTATACTTTCGTTCTTTTCTCTAACTCGGAATAATTTTTAACGGAAATCTTAAAGCTGTAAAATCAAGGCGATTACATTTAAATTGGTAAATTAAAACTTTTTATCCATAGAGAAAAACTAGGAATAGCACCAATTCCAAACATCCAATAGATACCAGTTACTTCATTAGATAGCTAAAAGTATGTTGAATTACTGCTTTTCTTCGATCGTCTTAGTCCTATGAATCTGCTTACACTCACCATCAATATGGAAAATCTTGCAATTGGGGTATACGAAAAATACCCGCCATGTCTATGTCTACATATTATATTGCACAGTACGATATTTTATGCGGTCTTAAGTGGGGACTAAGCTTTACAATAATCTATTGAACTGTGTGCATTTTAGTAGATCACATCTTTCAATAAGACATGTACAACATGGTGTCTACATTATATATTACCTAAAATATTAGGATATGATGAATTTATTATTTAAAATTAATTAGTTCTGTTGTAACTTAATTAGCTGGCTAGAAATAATATTGTCACTATAATGACAGTAACAATGACAATATTGAAGCTAAAATAATATTGAACTATGAACTTGTATTATTTGTCACTTCTAATATTTTTTTTTTATTATTAAATTTAAAAGTAAGAGCTTTAAAGTCTGAGTTCTTAGAAAAGTATACTAATACGAGTTTTAAATTAAACATTATTATTCCTGAGTATAAATGCAATTTTTTTGAGGACTACTATCTAGCTAAAATCTAGCTAAATTGTGACGAAATTTTACCTTATTAATTTTTTTTCTATATTTAATATTAATGGATACTTAGAAGAAGATATTTACATGCTTTGGAGACCTATAAAGTAATTTGATATTGAGCAATATATATGTTGTGTCTGTAGCTTATAGTACATGTAGGCGGTAAAAAAGGGGGGCATTATTGAATAACCCAAATAGAAGATGAAAGTTGTAAAAATAATAAAAATAGTGAGTTCTGAAAATTTCAAGCAATAAAAGAAAGTGCAAATTTGTATTTATTGGTTCAATTTTTTACGAGATTGTACCATAGATAATAGGCAAATGGGAATTAATTACTTTATCAAGATTCCGTGTGTAATTTTTACTAGCTTTTATTTTTTGGGATTGTGGCATTTTAGACATTTTGATGATGAATATGTATATAATCATAGATTTTGGGACCTTAGCAGGTGAGTGATTTCGATCTAATTCATCTCAATGTTACCCAAGTTTTTAATATATAATATTTAACCACTTGAATTATCTATAGATTAGTCAATGGGTATGAACCCTCTTTGTTAAAATATTTCCTTATTGGATTTAGTATAATTTTGAATAGAGGTATAATGGGAGCAGATGATATTATAAATAAAGTTGTAGAGAAGTTATACTATATTCATTTGGATAT
Organism: Cryptosporidium muris RN66; assembly: GCF_000006515.1. NCBI lineage: Eukaryota > Apicomplexa > Conoidasida > Eucoccidiorida > Cryptosporidiidae > Cryptosporidium > Cryptosporidium muris. Next base: position 434,960 of record NW_002196573.1, on the reverse strand, counting down.
TTTCATATCTAATGACTTTGCAAATAATCTAATAATTACTGTTGTAATATTTTGTCTATTTTTAATGTTTATATATAAGATTGTAACACCAACTTCAACCAATGATGAACTTATTCATGCTTTCAGTATTATAGAACAAAATATAGAAACGCTAACTAAACAAGTAACATCGAGATATAAGAAAAATAAACACAATAGAGATGATATTGGTGAAAATAACAACTGTGTAGATAAAGTTTTATTGGATGCTGTTGATAATATAACTATTGCCTCTAATCAAGTTACAGAAGCTATGTATAACTTTTTTTCTACAATGTATATGGAAGATGGTGACCTTAACAGTTCTACAGAAAATATTGCACAGAAGCTATATACACAAGAAAATCAAGATGTAGAAGAGATGCAATATAAGAATTCTGATTTAATATATCATGAAGGTAATATAAGAGAAGATAATGCTGAATTCATCGAACACTCATCTAAGCTACTAAAAGGTGTTGATAATCAACCTTTTTGGGTTAATCAAGATGAAATTATACAAGATAAACAAAGCTATTACCAAATAGAAGACAATCAAAATCCGTTTATACAACCTTTACAGAATGCTTTTATAGAAAAAAGTTCTATGCAAAATAAACACGGACAGTTAAGCACCTTAAAGACATGTAATGAATATTCACATTTAATGTATGTAGAAAATCAAACTAATACGGATCTATTAGCCAATTCCAATGAAATCAAATACCCTCAAAATTCAGGAAATAATCAAGACTCCATAGATAAAGATGAATTAAATATAGTTGGGGATCCTTTCCTTGTACAGCATACTAGTAACTCCAACTTCTATTCAGATATGATTTAGTGAAGTTGAACGAAATGTGTAGAAATTAGAGTAGTCAATAAACTTCAGGTCTTTATATTATCAAATAAGAAATACGTTATTAATCATTTAAAAAATCTCTCATAATAAGCCTATCATTATTTCTCACAACAAAGTTGCAGATTTCAGTTAAATTAAAAGCCTTGAATTTATCTGCTAGTAAAAACAAGGCTTGTATACATCTTGTATATTCAACGAAGTGAATTAAATACTCAGAGTACAAAATATTATAATTTATAGATTCATCGATGTGAATCTAAATTTTCAGTAGTAGAAATTCCAGTTAAAAACCAATTCTATACAATGATTTGAGAATTTGTAAGTCCACTTAGCATGGTAGCATTAGAATTTTGAGATATGGTGGAGTTCCCACCACTAAATACAGAGTTTCCTTGGTTATTCGGGGTATGGGTTGAAAGTAATGCCCAAAGCCCCTGATTAGGTGAGTTTCCATTAGACATAAAGGTTCCTGCTGAACTGTTATCAATATTTGAATTCCCAGCTATTGAAGGTATATATGAAACAAGTGAATTTAATAGTGAAGGAGATGTAGAAGACAAATCCAAGTTTCCTTGTATATTCCGGAGCTGTAGAGATAATTGGTCAATAGAAATTCTGTCAGATTGCAAATTCGAGCATGCAACTCCTTGTATATGGTTGTTCATAGTATTTGGAAGACAAGCAGCATCTAAGGATGACCTCAAAATAGCGGAGAATGTGTCAGGATTTACAAATTTCAAACATGATATAGTATGTATTAGTTCACTTTGTAATTTTTGTGGTAGGGATCGGAAGCTATATAGTAGCAAGAGCTCAACTGAATCCTTTGCAAAGGAGGCTGCTATGTTGTTGCTTATCATATTCGCATGAGACTGAAGTATACTCCCATCCATGCATAATTTCATATTCAATTGATTATTCATCCCATTCATAGCCCCCTCTAGTAAATTTGGGTAAGACTGTCCATCTCTTCCTAATGAAGAATTTATCATATTCGCACAATTAGGTAAAATGTTCTGATTATTGTTGCTTGATGCCCCTATTGTAAAATTAAGAGTATTTAATCTCTCAGAAGTGTTATTATTTTGAGATGTTTCATCATTAATTAAAAGTGTCTTAGGACTTTTTAAACCTCCAAGTATTGTACTTTCATCTGTAATTGTATCAGTAGTTGTAGATACAACAGAATTCAACCCATTGTTTGGACAGGAATCAGTAGATTTTTTTATTTCAGCTGTTGAGCATGCTTCTGTCATAGCCAAAGCCTCAGTATGATCTTCAAACAATGCCATACCAATAGGTAAGTCTAACCCATCTTTTTGCAAGTGGATAGTATGTAATTTTATTAGTCTTGATGAATGCGTAGAATTTATTAAAACTTGATGCCTACTATTAAAAGCATTTGTTCTCATTCTAGCAGAATAAAATTGCCTCCATACTGCTCCTGGGTGACTAGATTTAGCATACAAAATATAAAATCCATTATATTTCAAATCAAAGCCATTGTCTGTTATATAAGCAAAGTCCTGAATATCTGCAGTACTCAGATTTCTCCATTTGGTAACTAACCTAGATAGTGGATCACTTCCTCCTCCTCTATAACCTCCACCTACTTTATTTCCATCATAATTTAAAGGAGTTACAATGTATATAGTTCGCATCCTGTTAATGAGTGGAGGAGTGTGAGACGTCTTCTGGCATCCAAATATCTCCTTAGAAAGCGAAGAAGTTGAAACTATAACTCTATCAGAATCTAAAGGCTGCCAGTCCCCTACATGACATGATAATAATGGAATATTATGTTGAATACTTTCATCTTTCGGTAACTCAGTTGTATTTTCTTCATACAATCTTACCAATAATCTAGCTGCAGATATTAAGCCTACCAGCTTAATTTGGTTAGAGGATCCAATTATTAATCTGCGATAGATTGAATCAGTAAGACGCTGAAAAAAGGGTCTAGGAATAAAGATAGAATTAGAGCTAGACTTAGCTGTATCTTGAACTTCCTTATTGCTCTTCCTTAAGTTTTTTGCCATCCTTTCACCATTAGACTTTCTCCTTAGAGACATGGCTTTAGCTATAATCTCATCAGCCTCTATATCTCCATACATATCTATATTATTACTCTTCTTAGTGTTCTTAATAACGTTCAAACTATCCTCATCCACACTACTAATTAATTCTCTATCTTTCCTTTGCAAATCATTATATAGAAGATCTCCATTTATTTCCACATCTGCTTCTCCCACTAAACTCTCCTCAACAGTATTATTTATCTTATCATCAAGACCTAAAGATTCCACCCTATTCTCAGAACAATCCGACAAAGTCCCTGTATTCCTTTCATATATATTCATCTTATTAGAATCTCCTAATATATCCCCAGAGTTCATCTTAATCAATACATCCTTCATAATAGTGACATTGGTCTAAATATATAAATTTCCAAAGCACACCACACTAAATAATAAAACCTATAAAACTTTCTTGAGTTTTATTAGTTCTGTCTAAAAGAGATCATAAATATTGCTCTAAATATATTGATTGTGTTTTATATCAAGGATATATAGGCTCACCGTTCAAAATGAAAATCCACTCACCTATTAATACCTCCACACCAAATATATAATGGGTGGTAACTAGGCTGTCACGACAATGTCACTATGACTATATATCTGTCTGAAGTAAATTTTATGGGTATATAATACTAAGTTTGAGGACTTAAGCGCCGTCTCGTCTCATATACCCGCTAAGAGGTGCAAAACGTACCCAAACAACTTGAGAAGTGTTCCTAATCTATTACTATTAAAAAAGCTAAAACCACGGATTTTGGAATAAATTAGAAAATATTTCAAATTTAACTGAACTATTGAGCACTCTCTAAGATGAATCTATATATTGTTAAGGCTTTGAGTCTATATATTTTGAAAGAGCATCATTGTTAAAACCAAGTTCACTTAGTATAGTCAATAAATCTGAGTTTTCTCTTTGCATTTTAGTTTGAACTGGCTTTGTATATGAAGGACTCGAGGTATTTGTATTCTTTATTCCTTGTATTTCTACCTTATTACCTAAGAGCACATCTTTACCTAAAAGTTGCTCCTTAATAAGTTCTACTTCAGCTTTCTCTACTTGTACTTTCCCTAATTCCAAACTATTATTTTCCGACTCTTTTCCCTTCAAATCTTTATCTACTGGATTATATATATATTCTGCTGATTTAGAACTTATATAGTCATCATCTGAAACATTAAATTTTTGCTCTATAATTTGTCCCTGAATAGGAGATATCCAATGAACTCCTTGCTCAGCATAACTCATCAATAAAACACCTAAAGGACTTATGGGTGATGACTTAAGTATTAAATTCCTCAAAGATCCAGAGACCCAGCTATTTGTAGATATTCCATGTAGGCTTTCTATATCTTCTTGAATATCGAAATCAAAGTAATAAAGATCTAAAAGTGTTTTTGCATCTAAAATTCCATAATAAATTGTTGGGTGAACTTCATTATTTGCAATATAAGAGTTTACAGGAATTCCAACAGCTCTAGCTGTATCTGCAAAAACCTTAAATGAATCTTGAACTAAACCTTCTTTTATTACTAGCTTTTCCTCTGTAATTACTACTTTATCAAGATCATCCTTTATATTTTCACGATTAATTTGAGTTATTTTCTCTTTGTTATCAGTCTTATTCATTGTGAAACTTGTTTTAGAATCCAATACTTCAGTCATACCAATGTGAGATGTGTGTTGTAAACCTCTTGCTATATCAACAATTCTCTTGTAATTATCTTCAGATGAAAGTAAAACTGTTCCTTTATTTTGTATAGCTTTTTCCTAAATATTTATTTAAAAAAAAAAATTAACATTTATTTAATACTTAGGCTTATGATTTCTTCACTTACACCTATATTTGTTGCTAAGGTATTCCTGTAAGTAATATTCCACAGAATAAAACCTAAAGTCAAATACTTAAAGCTCAGATTAATCACCATTATATCTATTTTGCATTTTTATATTAAAATTTCTAATTTCAAAAGAAATAAATGAAAAACTTAATTTTTAGATCCAATGCCTTATAATTTAACTTTCAACAGCACAAACAATATTTAAAACTTACCAGACTATATTTTATTTTAAAAAATGATTATATTTAGATATATGTCCTACTTATTCCAATTAAATAATCATTAATATAAAGTTTTCAGCTGTTAAATTATCAGATAGTTATATTCAATTAGCCAAAACTTGTCCTACATCAGTTCATGTAATATGGCGCTGTATGGATCTAATATGAGTTATCTAGGTACTTATTAAAATACTAGAAAAACGAAATATTAAAAGCCTAAAATAAGATATACAATTGGGTGAAGTTTAACTATAACCTAAATTTTCGCAATATTAAAAAAAAATCAGATTCTTTTACTTATTCTACTAATAAACTACCTGAAGAAGGCTTTAAAACTATTTATAGGCTATCTCAATCATTAAGTTTTATAAAGGTTTTTAAAAATACTTTGACTATTATACAAATTTATTTCTGAGTGGAGATTTTCTTTAGGAAAGATATTGGCTTTTTTAATATATAGGAGATAATATAAGCTATAACTTAAGATCTTTTACTATATGTTTAGAGAACAATATTAAAAAGAAAATATATCTACTTGGGATATATTGTCGTCTAAAAATCTTAGTCTCAATTGATATTTTAATCATAACTTTAATCAATATGAAACTATGATGGTATATAAAGGAATATTTTCATTTTTATTGAGCATATTACTAGTGGTACTATCATTACCTGAACAAATTTCTGGAAGACCATTTGTACCTGAAGTAATTCACGATATATCTTTTGAAAATATTAGTTATGCTCTCTATAAAAAAAGCAGCGACCTTGCTATTCAGGAGTTTCAAAATAATGGGCACTATGCAGGGTATAGACTTGACATCAATTATATACAAGCAAAATCTTTTGCAATTAAATTAAATCAAGATGATACTGTTTTTAGATCAATGATAAGTGCTAATATGATGATAAAGTTGGAAGATCCCTTAATGAGCTGTCAATTTTTGTGGAATTACGTTAGAATAAAATATAAACTATTTTTAACAGAGAAAAATATATTTGATCTTTGGAAGGAAACCCTTGTAATGTTAAATTATATTGTTCCAAATGAACTCAGTTATTCTCCAGAATATGCTATTATGATTCGATCTCGTCCAATTGGATCATATGTTGCAAATAAGTTACCTAATTTTCCTACTAATGATGATTTTTTATTACTAATCAGCTTGAGTTCATTAATATATAGGAATGGGATATTTGCAATTGATTTAACTGGTGAAAATTTTGTTCTTAACTCTGAAAAATCTCTATTAAGAGAAAATATGACTCCTCTTGCATATTCAAATGTTAAATTTTATATTCCAATTCTTCTTGAGTTATATCCCCCAAGTATATTATATAGTCAAACTTTTACATCGGTTGGATTTGTTTACAGGATAATATATTATTGTATAGGAGCTATCTTTACTGTGGAGGATGCCTGGCACATATGGGCCAATGTTTTACTTTGGGGAGGAGGAGGTTATTTACCAAGATACTTAAGAAGTTATGATAATCAAATTCTTTTTCAGCATGAGAAAGATCCATTTCCTTTAGATAGAAATATCCTTATAGTATTAGAAAGGTTTGGAGCAATTCAAAAACCCCAATGGAATATTAGATTTCCTCCTTTTAATGCAAGTGAGTTGCATCCAGTATCTAAATTTTTGAATTTACAAGGATTCCCAATTCCTTCTAAGTCATCAAAAGATCTATCAGCTATTATAAGTATTTATCAGATTTTTCATTTATTTTTGAATAGATTTATAAGTATTAATATGGCTTGTAATATCTGGTTTGTAGTTAAAAGATGGGTCGGTATGACTGAAACCCTAGATCTATATAATTTTGACAAAATTATTAATAAAAATAATATATATAGTAGTACTATATTTAACTATAAATATAAAAGTAAATATAATATTAATGGTTCTGATTTGGAAAGTAGGAATTTTATACATTTTCCAAAATGGATAGATGAATTTACTTATGTCGATATCAATAGCCAAAAAGTTAAGAAACTTCTTGATGATCTAGAAAAAAAATTCCCCTATTATATAACATGCCCAAATGGTATACTAGTTGAACGGCAAGAATACAAATCTGTAAAATCTATAGAGATGCCTCTGACATCTTTCTATAATCGTAAAAGTGATAGACTTGCTTTAAGTTTAGCAAAGGTTCTGCATGAATGGATTCCTTCCATAAGTTTTAATGATATTTGCAATATAGCTAAAACACTTGCAGTTAGACTCCCCCCTTTGGGTACACTAAATTCTGATTTTATAGTTAGGAGTAAAGCTAAATTGTGGAATACACCAAAACTTAAGCCTTCTGAAAAACCCTACTATATTCAGTACTGTGTTTACTCACTAGAACAGTTAATTAGACAGAACTTACAAAGTACCAACTTAAATTTAACTCAAAACTTTTCAGGAGACTATTTTGAAAAGAAATGTTTGGAAGCATATAAAACTCAAATTTCATGTTCTGTATCTTTTCCCTTTGCAGTTACACCAGATGTTCAAGATATTTACGATATTTACGCTGGAAATTTAGCATCAGCAATGGCTTCCTTATTTCATGGAGAAGTACTTTCTTTAAAAGAAGTTGCAGGTACTATTTGGGATGGAATGTTAGAAGCATTTCCTTCAAGACAAATACCAACGCTCATACGTTTACATAACCCGTGGTTTGAGCCAAAAGAACTATGTGCTATATCAGAATATTTCCTAAGTATCGGGATTAAATATAGAAGTACTCATCTCATTAAAAATAAATTGGAAAAATTTTTTTATAAAAAAAGAGAAATTTGGTCTTTTTTTCATCCTGAACTTCCTATTCCCCCACAAAGAATTGAAGAAAATATGAAATCTAAACTAAGTATCTATATTCCTCCTATAGATTCATACAACACAGATGTATGTCCTAAAAACTCTGAAAAAAAGAAAAAATTAGATAAAAGTGAAAATTGGAATCTAACAGAACGTCAAATAAGTGGAATGATATTTAGGGCTGTCAACAACAAAGTTAACTTCATGAATATATGCGTCAAACAGATGAATATACTTTTTAATGATAACAGAATTAATTGTTATCCAAAGATGAAATCTGGAAATTATTATCAAATCTATTTTAATACTATTCGTAATGTTAGAAACTCTTTTATCAAAAAATTATTTAAGTCATATTCAGTTAATAAAAAAAAGTATAATTTGGCTGAGTTATTATCTTTTAACGGCGAAACTATCCATTCAAAAGCTTCTTTATATATGCAACAGTTTTCAAAATATGACTTATTAATTAGATTTGAAGAGAATATTCAAAGATTGTTCAAATGGTATATATACAGCTCTTGTAATATAGCATTTGAGGTAATGAATAGGCGAGATATAAATGGAAATTTGTTTATATATACAGGAGTTGAAAGTCCTAAAAAAAAAGTTAATTTTGAGATTTCCCCTGTAATTTTTCCTTTTAACAATGAAAAAGTTTCTCAGAAAAATAAGGCATTATTTGTTGATGATATTAATCAGTCTCAAATGAATTCTATAAATGAAGCAGTTAATTATGGATTAAAGTATATTCTTGGTGATCAATCTGCAACTTTTAATTTTCAAAAAGCAGTCTTACTAGATAATAATTTACAATTTATGGTGGAAATGGGCTGGAATCTTGAATTAAATGCTTTAGATCCAGATTTCATAGTTAAAAATGCAAATTTTCTTTATTACTATATGATATCTTCAAATATTTTTTTGAGTACTTTTCAGATCTACAAAATTGTAAGTATTGCATGTGACATTATAGCTTGTGCTTATCAAAAACAATATGAGGAGATAGACAATTCTAAAACAGGATTTTATATAGATTCACTTCAAATAAAAACTTTGACTCATGTTAAAGATAGTTTAGATCAAGATGCTTATCAACAATATATTCAATATTGGGATAAATTACTCAATAATAATTCACAGATACTGGTCTTACTAGAACTTGTATTGAAAGAACGAGTCTATAAATATAATGTACAGGATATTTGGGATAATTGGAAAGCCAAATATATCAAACTTAAAATGGCTAAAAAAATTGTTGAAACTATTAAAGCTTCAACATTTACAAATTTATCTTTAATTGAAAATAGCATGTATTGTCTTGAAAAACTAGCGTCTGATTTTGAAACAAAACCAAATATTGCTGTTATTGGATGCAAATCGCAAGACTTACTAGGGTATTGTAGTAATGATAGTCTTCTCGATGGAGTCATTGAACTGGCCTTTGCAAAAGCTATTTATTCATTTGTTTCTGAGTCCAGAATAAGTGATGACAAAGCACTAGGATCTGGAGATATAAATTCTAGTGATATTTATAAGTCTTTATATAAAGATATAGAAGATAATAATAATACTTTGTGCCAAATAGTTAAAAAACTTGTAATATTATACAAGCTACCAAATTTTATTTACAACTGTCTGATTACCTTGATGAATGAAACATCCTTTTTACAGTATATCCTTAATTTATTTCTAAAGATCCCCACTGTAGATTATAATATGGCATTTCATATTTGTTCAAATATGCCTCTGTCAAGTAAATGTACTTCATATTCAGATACAGATTCTAAACAAGAATATGGAGAAATTGCAGATATAATAAAGGGGGAATTCATGAAATTCCAAAGTGAATATGTTATTCACTTTCCACCCGAATCATTTTGCTCCTTGGCAAGTTTATTGGCTTCTGCTCCCACTTTTGGTTCCTGTGTTGATTATGTTACCGATAGTATCTCAAAATATAAAACATTTTATTGGCCGGAAAATATCGGTTATTCTATATGTTTAAAACTCAAAAGATGGCCTCTTCGTTGCTCCCAAGAGAAATTTCCATTTCACTCACTAATAGTTTTGAGATTCCAAAATCTAATGAAAATTGAAGAAAGTAAAATTGTAGAAGCTGGACTTGAGTCATTAAATAACAATGGAAATACGCTTCTGAGTAACTTATTAGAGATGGGCCAGTCTGTGCAGACATTAGCTTTTAGAGTCCTTTGCACTATGTTTGAAAAGGAACGCTACAATCAGAATCTCTATTATAAAAGTAAAACATTTCAAGAAGACGATACTAAATTGCTATTAAATCCTCATCATTTTTGCCATGAGATTTATTACCCAAAGCTTACTCTAAAAGATATATATAGTCACCTAAGGCAAGATTTAGCCTCCAAAATTACTAAAGCCTGTATGGAGGTTTTAGATACTATTTTAAATGAGATTAATAAGGAAAAGCTAAGTATTGAATATACAAGAAGGAATGAAATTCCATTATATTGGACTAATAAAACTAACAATCTACTCCCATACTATATGAAACCTTTGGGAATTGTCCATCAGCTTATTGAACTGTTTATTCTACCTCCAAAAGTCACTGTAATTGTAGTTTCACTTTGGAAAGAGTTTGAACAATTTCAAAATATTCAAGATCCTAAAGATATTCGAGAAAAGCTTTATTTTTTGATCCCTTTTGGAGCTAAAATTTCAATTATTAATGTTAATTCAAGTCTCAAATCATTTATTAATACTTGTGAACATATTTTAATTTATCTACTTCAAACTTCTAATGATAGAAGACGTGAAACTTGTTTTAAAATATATTCGTTAACTGTCTATAATGATACACTTGTAAACTTCATATATACTATGTATGCCACAAATCTTCAAGCTATGAAAATTTATACTTCTTCATTTACTAGTGAAAATCCTTTACTCACTATGGTGGAGTATAGAAGTAAAATCTTGCGTAGTGATACCTCGCTACGTATTCAAACTTTATATCAGCATATGCTAGTTAACTACATTGATTATTCCATAAATAAATCAATTAATAAAGATATATTGCTTAAAAAGGAAAATATCAAATTAATAACAAAATCTAAGGTTTTTACTCAAGATTATATTAATTCAAATAAATATATAGCTAATGGACTAAAAATGTTTCTTTTATTGATTCATTTAAGATTATCTTCTGCATTTTCCAGGAAGAATACCTATACTTTTCAAAACTCAATACCGAAATATCTTCCAAATATACACAATTTCTTACCTTCACATCTGGCTTTTCAAATTATAGACTCTGATAGGTGTGTAAATATGCTACATGAAAACTTTATTTTCCCGTCATTCTCGGAAATTCCAGATGATTTAGAAGAAATGGAAAATACTGAAAAAAATGATAGTGGTGAAAAACATCTAAGTACTAAGAGTAAAAGTTTTATTCTATTAGAAAATAATGAGGAAAAAGACTTGAAATCTGAAGAATATACTGAAAACAATCAAATTAACCATATATGTAAATTATTAAGAAAGGGTATCTCCCAGAGTGAGTTGAAAGGTTATTATAGTAAAATTTTAATGAGGATGCTGTTTCAAACTTACCTATTACAAATTTCTCCCAATTACCCCTCCAAAAGTGTCGAAACTGTTGAAATACAAAAATCGAAGTATACTCTGCTTGAAGCTATATTGTTCTTTTCTAAAAGATCCCCTAAGGAGCTTACTAAAAGTTTTAATTTTCACTGGTCTGACTCTTTTCTTAAAGGGGATGAAGAAAATAATATTTTTACTCATTATCAGACAGTCCCTGAAATACTCACTTGGTCCAGAATGAGAAAATTTTGTCAGATTATAAGCAGACAATTAACTCATGAAGATTTTTGGGAAGAAAATCCTTTTTTAGAGTGTAAATATGTTGATTCAAGTGGAAATCCCCTTGCTAGTTCTAAGCCCAACTTTAGTGAAATAAATAAAGTGAATGTCCTATGTTATATTAAACCAAAAGAGAACATTGAGGGAGATATAGATGCTCAAATAACTCATCCTATTACTAAAAAAATATTCGGATTTCTTAAATATGGAGATAAATCCTATGGATCAACAGAAAATGAGCTTAATTTAGAAATACCAGATGTTCTGATGCGTGTTTTAGGACGTATATATGGTTTCTGTATACTCAACGAGACACCTATGAATCTTAAATTACCTACAATTTTTTTTAAAAAAATAGTTGGTGAGTCCCTAAATAGACAACAAGATGCTGTAATTTTAAATAATAACATTGCAAAGTATATTGCTGTATTAAAAAAAGCAAAAATGAGTATTACAGATATGAAAGAAAAAAAAATAGTCAGGTATGGAGTTGATAAGGCACTAGAATATTATAAGATTAAAACCCCTCTTTTATTTGAAATCCCAAAGCATAGAAAGTATTCTCAAACTGAAGTAGAACCATTTGAAATTCATAATACAGCCTTATTAGAAGTTTATATATACATACTCCAAAGGTATTATATGGAGGAGTATGCCGAAGATGAAATAGAAAATTTCCTTACTGGAATTTATGATATAATTCCCAAGAGATTCTTCTATATGTTTAATTCAGAAGAGTTACAAGAATATATACAAGGATCTAGAATGATGGAATTTGAACCTTTTAAGGAAATTGAAAGAATACCGGAGTACTTTTATGCTGAATCTGAAGAATTTAAACTTTATCACAAAAAATTGATTATCGATTATTTCTTCAATGTAATTAAATTTCATATCTCGAGTTCTCAGTTGGACATTTTCTGGTCTTGTTTTACAGGTACTACTGGATATGGTATTCCTGGAGCTTTGCAAGGTAAGATCAGAATTATGGAAATTCCACAAAAAAATGAGTATGGTGATTTACAAGAGATCAAGATAGATCCAAACACACTCACAATATATCTCCCAGCATACTTAAATTTAGAAGAAATGAAGATTTACGTCAATAAGGTGATAGAAAAGTGTGACAAGTCTAATAAAGGAACGAAATAATGGAATATTAAATTATTATTAAGACTCATTATGTCCTTATCGCATATTATATAGTATAAAGTACTTAATTTTTTAAGAAATAAGGAGAATATAAATATTAACTTGTACTTTATTGTAAGGAATTTGAATATTATAGGCAGTACAAATTCAGCGCCTATTTACTTTATGTGAGGTTGTTAAGTGTGCTTAATTAAATTTAGACAAATAAATTAGCTTGTTTTTATAATATAATGGTTAAGGATACACGCCTATATGAGATTATAGGGGTGTCTCCTGATGCTACTGCAGCTGAAATCAAGCGTGAATATCGAATTCGTGCTCTAGCCTTACACCCAGATAAGAATAGGTGTGATGAAACTAGTAAGGAACGTTTCCAAAATCTACAAAAAGCTTATGAAGTTTTACGAGATGAGCAATCTCGAGCTGAATATGATGAAAGTGGCTATATAGAAGATGATTATAATGATAATTCTAGTAAATGGAACAACCTAACTAAATTTTTCAAACAATTTACAAAAAAAGTTACAATACAAGATATTTTAGAGTATAAAAAGATATATAGGGGATCTAATGATGAGTGGGAGGATATATGTTATTTATATAATAAATTTGATGGTGACTGCACTAATTTACTAGAATATATACCCTTTTGTGAAGCTGAGGATATAGACTACTATATAGATATTATTAGAAAGGCAATTAAGGACCAATTATTACCTAAGAGAGATAAATTTGATAGTTCTATTAATAAAATACGCCAGAAAACTAAGAAATGGAAGAAACAAAGAGTTAGAGAAGAGAAACAAGCAAATATTGGTAATATGGATAATTTAGTATTAGCTATAAAAGGTAATATGATGAAACGCAATAAGAGACTTACTCAAATTTTTGCACAATATGAAGAAAACTCAAATGATGATAATATAGATGAGGCTAAATTCCAAGAAATCCAGAAGAATATATTAAAGAAGCCAAAAAGAATCTAATTGGCTTAAATTTAAAGAGAGAATGGACCGCCTCCTTCTAGAACGTGTCTCCTGTGACATTTATCATTCTTTTAGGAAATTTATTTGAAATGAAGCGATGAAGATGCAGTCTCGACTAGAATAGACCAAAAGTGCGTTATTAACAATATTAAAGATATAAATATGGTGCTATATTTTATAGGTATTGGTCTATGTGATGAGAAAGATATAACATTAAGAGGCTTAGAAGTGATAGAAAGTGCTGATAAGATATATTTAGAATCATACACAGCTATTCTGTCACCAAATGCTAATATAGAAAAAGTTTTAGGGAAGAAAACTATTATTGAAGCTGATCGAAAATTTATAGAAGAAGGAAGTGATATAATGTTAGATGAAGCAACTAATCAACAAGTAGTTTTATTAGTTGTAGGAGATCCACTTTGTGCTACAACCCACTCTGACCTAATGTTAAGAGCATATGAAAAGAATATACAAGTTGAAATCATCCACAATGCAAGTATAATATCAGCGATAGGTGCTACAGGTTTACAAGTATATAAGTTTGGTGAAACAGTTTCAATTCCATTTTTTGATAATAATTGGCAACCAGAAAGTTTTTATGATAAAGTCAAGCTTAATATGAAGCAAGGATTACATACTTTGTGCTTACTTGATATTAAGGTTAAAGAGCAATCATTAGATAATATGATGCGAAATCTACCCATCTTTGAATCTCCCAGATATATGAATATTAATCAAGCAATTAAACAATTATATATAATTGAGAAGAAAAGAAATGAGAGAGTGGCATTACCCAGTACATTAGCATTTGGAGTAGCTAGGATAGGTTCAAAGAATCAACTGATTTTAGCTGGTACATTAGAACAGTTATCCTCTGTAGACTTTGGAGAACCACTACATTCACTTGTTTTATGTCATCCAGAACTTCATTTAATAGAGAAGAAATTCTTCGAAATTGCTAATAAACGTATGATTGATCAACTAGAAGCTAGATCTGTTTGATATTGTTAATATTTTATTTTTTCAAACTAGTTATTTGATTAATTATAAGTCTGAACTAAATATGGGTATTATAGCAAACGTTTTAATAGGTTTGAATGATGAAGGAAGAAATGTTTGATCCATTTCTAAAATGCATTCATACTTTGCTTCTTTAAATATACTAAGGTATTTAGAAACAGATCTAATTATACTACCATCTCTTTCATCATATTCATCTACATCATGTAATTCTATATTTTCCTTAATACAAATCACACTAGATGAATCACCAATACTATTATATTTTAATCCATTCTTCATTTTGACTAAGAAATTTAATAATTCATCATCAGATAAATATTGGACGACCCATTGTATCCATATAATATCGTATCTATTAGCAATGGGTTCAAAGTTTTGTAGATTACTGTGGTAGGAGTTAGTATACTTTATGTTATCCATAGCTACCTGTAAATGTTTACTAACTGATTCTAGTAAATCAATTTCATTACATAATGGTGCGAGGATAGATGTAACACGACCAATTCCACAACCAGCATCCAGTCCACATAAAAATTTGTCAGTACATATCTTTGGATGTTGTCTCAATGCAATTAAAAAGTCCTGAGAATTACTCAAATCTATCTCATGAATTTCTGTAAAATTATCCAACATTCCAGCAATTGTTGCTAGTTGATTTTCCCAAAATAAGTTTGAGACATTATTGACATTTCCCAAATTTTTTTTATCTGTAGCCTGCTTATTCTCCATAAGACTTCCCATATTAACTAAGTTCATAAATTGACTCAGATATATTTTGCGGCGCTACTGTCAAACTTTCATTCCATAAAAATTAGCAATTCAGAATCTTTACTTGAATTTGATATATTAAGAAGGTCCTAATCAAATTATTAATAATCAAAACAATTAATCAGGTTAATTGATCATATATGGTAACACGTACCTTTGTTGTTATATGTTTGTCATATATCTCTAAATCAAGTTTCTCAATCATTGAACTTCTAGATATAAAATATAATACTTTCCTATATTTATACTTTTTTAAAAGTCTCCAATAAAATAATGCTAGAAGCAAAATATTTATGATATAATATCTGTTAAATAAAATGTAATCTTTGAAATCCAAACTCAAAGATTCGTCTACTTTATTATCATTTACTATTCTTGGTTTACATTGTGTTATCTTAAAATTGAAGGTTTCCCATGTATTATATTGTAATCTTAGGATTTCCCACAAATTCCTATTTGAATTTTCTAGTACTCTCTTCTCAAACTTAACTAGTAAACACTTGTTTGTGTCACCCAAATTTACTTTATATTTTTTAAGACCTTGTGAATCCTCTAAGAATATAGGAAATAAACATTTAAGTTGTCCCTTTAATCCAATGATAGTTGTGTCAATTAGCTTGAATTTTATTCTATTACTGCATTTCACTGTATCTATTGGATACTTTTCCTGATGGTCCATATAAATTACTATAGAGCTTTTAACAATTTTATTACTTCAATACCATAATTAGGGAAAGTAAGATCTTAATAAGCTTACCTTGTTGGTATATTATCCAGTATGTTTAAATTTATTCCTCCCACACCTAAGTATACTGAAAATAAAATGCTAAAAAGTAAATGGGTCATTAAATTTTTTAAATTTTAAATTTATTATAAGTCCCTGATTTAGTGAGTTTGCATATTCATAATATAACAAAAATATGGTAATAATTTTGTATGCATGCAAGATTACAATGCTTGACTAGTTTCTCCCAAATTAGGCGCTAAAAAAAAGGCGCTATTAATTAGATACCTTATATTGACTTCACTAATATGTTAGAAACTCTGGAATTATCTACACAATTAAGAAACAATGCTCTAAAGTACTATTAAAAGTCTATATATGAGGAAATTTGATCATTGGAAAGATATAGGGTATAATCCAGACTGGATTAAATTTCGTCGAAGAATATGTAAAGAAGACTTTAGTGGAATACTATCTGTCCTTATATTGGGTCCAAAGAATAGTGGAAAGACTACATATTTACTTTCCATAATACAGTGTATTTTAAGATATCGCAAAGATAACCCATCTGTATATGTCTTAGATTGTGATTTAGGTCAACCACTTATAGCACCTATAGCTTGCCTAAAGCTAGTTAAATGGGACTACTATACTACACCTATTAATATAAGCAATCAGTTTCTTCTACCTGAATTGATGTTCTTTATTGGAGGAAATAGTCCTATTGTTAATCCAATAAGATATTTAGAAGGTATAAAACATTGCATAGAATATATGAGGCAATTATCTCAAGAGAATAATGCTATTTTACTTATAAATATGCCAGGATGGGTTACGGGAATAGGTCTTGAAATTGCTTCAATTATTACTGCATTATGTGTTTCTATTTCAACAAAAGTCCATGTGGGTTTTACAAAATCCTTTGTAGATACTATAAATAATGAGGATTCAACTTTAAGACAAAGTGATAATATGCATCTAGTGACAGCTAGTTTCCTATCATACCCCTCAATAAATTTATCTATATTTAAGAATAAGACAGAGATATTTTATGTACAGAATATTTTTGAAACTAAAGTAATTATAGAAAAATTAGAAGATATATCTGATTTTATTAATAAACCATCAATTTACATTAAATCTAATAAAAAATCAAATATAATGGATGAATTTGCTAATTATATTGGATATACTCTTTTAGAAAATAATGTGACACTTTTTGGTGGGAAGACTCTTTCATTACCATTTGATTTTACTTTCGTTATTCCAGCTCCAAATACTTCTATAATGGATAGTGATAGTTCCCTTCATATACCTTATCGACTTACAAATGCAATTGTAGCATTGTGTATATGTAGGGAGACAGAATTCTTGACTAATTCAAAGATATCTAAAGAAGTTTCTCAATTAATAATACTCCATTCTTCTGTTTTGTATCCATGTATTGGATTGGGAATTGTTCATCATCTAGATTATTCAAACAAATATATAGTAATTCAAATACCAAATTGGATATCTGATTATATCCTAAATGAAGTTAATATTGTTCAATTGACAGAAATGATGATACCTTTGAATTCTGCAAATTATACTCATAAACCTTACTTGTGCCCAAGAAATAATATAATTAGTGGAATGGTTTCAGGCTCGAAGGTTCCAATAAATAGGAGAAATGTCAAACGCAAAATCCTTAAAAGATCAAGCCACTAGAGAGGTAATTAAATTTAGTTTTTAAAATTGTAATTTAATATATTTAGTTTAAGATTTATCTTTCAAGTTTCTAAGAAGTAATAAGCTTCACATAATTATTTATTGTAATTATGACGAGTCTGAAATATTAAAAAAATATTATAAAATAATATTATATAAATACTAATACTTTGCAAAACACCTACCATTGCATTCAATACTATAGAAAAATCTGTTACTTCTTTGTTTGTCAAGTTATTCAAACTAGTTTGATCACTAAAAAATAAGACACATAAACAATCACAAAAAGTTACAGCTAATTCATATTTAGAAGTGTTACATGAAAACCATAGTACTCTTTTTTTATCCTCATCTTTACTGGAATGATCTTTAATATCATGATCCTTTATATTCTTTAAGACAAAACTCTGACCCCAAAAATCAATCATACTCGTTTCAAAAATACATTCCTTGTCTAATTTCATCTCAAATAAGTTACTAAATATTTCTTCTAATTTTCCAAATATCACTTCATCGACGTGAGGATGTAATGATGTCTTTAATTTCCAACGATCACTTTCATTCTTTTCTGCAACGATTACACCATGATTGTTACTAAACCAAGAAGGAAAAAGTTCAATACATATATTATCCCATGTATTAAGGTTAGATGGAGACTTTATTTCAATTGCTCTTCGTCTTTTTCGTGGTAAAAGGGTCTTCTTAATACTTTTTCCCTTCTTTTTCACTCTATATTGGATAGAATCGCACACACGCTCATCATAAAGTCAAATTTTAAATAATTAAAGATCAAGTAAACCTACTTTCTCGTATTATTAGTATCCATATAAATTAAAACTTTTATTTTAAAGATCTTTGATATCCCTAATACGTCTATTTATTAGGACTCCTCTTAATCTCTTCTAATGATACCACGCTCAATCTAAATTTAGTATTGACATACACCGCCGAAATTTAACTCAATATTGGTTTAGAAATAGTCAACAGAAGTAAACTAGAAGTGTATAGATAATAGTACTATTGCACAGATGTTAAATAAAACCTTTAAACGTCGTATTGCTGATGTTTTAGATAGGTTGAATAATTGTGAATTACTTCAAAATAGTGCAATAATAACTTTGGGACAAAACTTGGAAGAATTAGAAAATTCTCCAAATGAATCTGAAGAAATAATATTAACTGAACTTCTCGTTTCAATTGTGATGGAGTCTGATTTAGAATGTAATATTTCATTATTGAAGGAGTTCATTTCAGAAATTCCAGTAATTAATATATCACCTAGGATACGTCTAAAGGCAGTGAAAACATTGTTAAAATTTAATCGTTACAAGGCTTTGAATATATTCAGGAGATTATCCAGCATAACAACTAACAACTCCAAACGTCTTCCTATAGTAGTGATCCGCCCTCTTTTAAAATATATATTGTGTAATGAACGAGATATAGGAGAAATACCATCAATCCAAGAACTAATTAGCTTTTTTTTGAAAAATAGCCATTGTATTTGTACATTACTTGACATCTGTTTTGAAAACAAAAAATTTGAGCTTCTAATAAAATTATTGAGTGACTTACTACCACTTATAAAACTACCCTTTTTGTCTGATGTATTTAATCTTATTTGCTCGAAGGTTGTATCAAAAGTTAAATTTGAAACATCCTTTAGTCCTAAAAAAGTTCAAGATTTGTCTTTTTATTCTTTAATTGGTGCAGAAAATAATCAAATTGCATGCCTAATTATTATAATGATTATTAACTGCAGGAAAAGTACTTCTTTATACCTTTTATTAATGACAACAGTCCTTAATATAAAGGGATCAATAAATCTAACTCTTTTATTATTTCTGAGTTTATTGTCATCTTATAAGTTATATTTAGAAGATTCAAATTTCAAAAAAGATGAACTAGAAAAAAGTGATGATCCAGAATATGAAACATTGACAGATCCCTTACAGCTTATTCAACTACTAGTTCAATTAGCTGAAGATATTGAACCTCTCTTATCGGACTCCAAGAATCACCTAATTGTATCAAGTATAATATCTTCAATTAGTTTATTAATATATTACTGCAGTGATATAGAATACTTGGACTGTCTTGTGAATATAATTATTAAACTAAAGTCTGTTATGGCCCCTCAAGATCACGTTTCTATATATGCTTCTCTACTTTATCATACAAAAGGAGGCTTAGCACCAAATGAACCTCTAGCTATTTTTTCTTTAGATTCAATAAAAAAACTTGGATATAATGAAATTCCTGATGAAGTGTATGGGTATTCTTTCAACATTTCAGACTTTATTACTTCTATAAAAGGTTTAATTCTTGTAATAGATGATGAAAACCTAATTTTGTCAGTTTTTTCACATATATTAATTGGGCTATATCCTGGTTTTTTACTGATAATCTCGATATCTCTCCTTAATATAAATTATATCTATACAGATATTAATTTGATTAGGAATTTAGCTGTAATGACAAATTTTTTGTTGGGGATTCCAAGAAACAAAAAAAATAGTAAAATCAACAATGATATTTACATAAAAATAATGTACAAATACATATATACAATAGGCCTTAATAATCCATTGCAGACTTTAGACTCATTTTACCCTAATTTAATGAAACTCCAAGATGTACAACCTAATGTTGCTAAAGAACAGTGTCATCTTCTATGTACATTAGCAACAAATAAATATACCATTCCAATTATTTATAAACATATCATCAAAATATCTAGTGATAATGAATTAGAAACTTTCAATCAGCCCTCAGAAATCAAATTGGAAAGTTTGTATCAAAGTCTAAGGTTTTTATTTGAGATGTATATAAATGGCGAACTTCCTTTTTCAAAGTTGGACACTATACTTTGTAAATGTACTGAGAAAGAGAAATTAGGAATCATAGCTCCATCTCAATTTATTGGGAATTTTGAATCAAACATTTCTTTTCCTTTTGGATACTTGATATTATACAATATAATTCGTTATAAACCAGATATTATAGATGAATATCATATATCGATTATTCAAGAAGGGCTTCTTTCTTGTGATCCAAGCTTAGTTACAATTTCGATTCATTGCTTAACTGAACTTTGTAAAGCAGAAATTATGGATTTCGAGAAATGTCTCATGATTATTATTAAACATCACCCACTACTATTTGAAACTAAATTGGAACTTCCACACTTTGTGACTCCAATAAGTTACAATAAAGTCTCACATTATCAATATATAGTACCTACTATATCAAGTTTTGCAAGATTTGTAAAGTTCTATATATTAAAAATGTTTCCTAAGGACTCAACTTCCATAATTTCTAATACTTTATACTATACTATTCCTGCAATGGTACAAATTTGCAATGAAAAAATTCCACTATTATCTTGTTATTGTTTTGAAGCACTTTCTCCAATATTTCTCCAATATTTTCAAGATTATCAAGATCTGAATTCCAATTTGAGTTCATTCA
Source organism: Cryptosporidium muris RN66 (assembly GCF_000006515.1). NCBI lineage: Eukaryota > Apicomplexa > Conoidasida > Eucoccidiorida > Cryptosporidiidae > Cryptosporidium > Cryptosporidium muris. Next base: position 413,425 of record NW_002196573.1, on the reverse strand, counting down.
TTGATTGGGTTATGAGCAGCTTTAATAGAAACCTTACTTTATTTGAAGAATTTTTGCAGTACATCTTCGACTCAATTTCATATAATATTGATATAGAACCATTCAGTATAAATTCATTAAATTTCATTATTTCAACTTTAACTTATCCTATTTTATCTATTTTAAATCAACAGGGAACAAGAACAGTAGGTACAACTCAAAACTCAGCAAGTCAATCCTCTAATTCTAGATATTTGAATAACTTTTGGTTAAAGTCTCTCACAACAATTAAATCAAAATATAATCACCAGAGTATTCAGGAATTATTGAATTTAATTGTATTCGATCCAAAATCAGTTCGTATTGAAGTTTTTAAAAATAATAACTTAGATGATTTCAAGAAATTTCAACAAATATTTATTAGGGAGATAATTCGTACAGTAAAATCCCTAAAATTAATTTCTTCTAATATTTTAAGATTGAGGTACATTTATTTTTTTTCAGATTTGTTTAGTAAATATTTTAAGCAGATCGAATTTATTCACAATCATATTCTCAAGCGACAAAATACTAAGAATTCTACAACAAACCGTACAACTAAAAAGATTTCAAATTCAAAAGGAAGTTCTTCACTTGATTCTTTTTTAACTTCACCTTTTCTTTCAGATACTCCTTTAAAAGATATTTTTATAAATGAATCCTTATATCTATTTTATATAATGGCATCCTATTTACCATTTGAAGAAAATAGTGAAAACTCAAATTTTTTTGATTTAGACTTAATTAATAAAATAATATCTGATAAGAGTAATGACTTACTTTTAAAGGAAGAAATTTTTATTGATAGTCAGTGTTTTCTTGTATATGCAATTGTTGGTTTAGCTATATGCATACCTCAAATTTCAGACTTAGTTTCTAATTTTTTCTCTATTCTTTTGAAATTGGAGACATTACCTTTTAAAATATTTTCTTATGTTGTTTCAGGAACTTTTATACTTCATAAGATTTGTTGTTTAGGACCTATAAGATTGAACATGACTTCAGAATTGGAGGATATTATTTATTTGGGCTTGATACCTATTCCTAAGTATTCAAGTAGACTTTATCCTACTGAAGATCTTATTGACTTAAGTTTAATAGTCATGAATCAGGGTATAATCTTAAATAATATGGAAAGTGAATATAACCAAGTTAATGAGTGGAAATCCATTCTAGATCAGTACTTGAAAATTGAAATGGGTGACTCACAAAGTCTCACAAAATCTAGAGTATTCAGTTGGACATTTGGTATATCTACAATTATTGAAACTATGTCTAATACTCTTCCCACAAAAGAAAATCTGCAACATTTACTAAATATATATAGGATATTTAAGGGTAAAAAAAGTTTAAATTTTAATCTAGATCGAGAAGTTTATCCTTTGATATTAGAATGCCTACTAACTGTTTCACTATATAAACACAATTTAGTGACAATAGAAGAACTTTGGAATCTGACTGTATACTGGGAGAAGAATTATGAGAGTTATTCTAACAACTTATCTGGTTTAAAGGAAGTTGATAAGTCAAATTTATGGATTAGTATAGATGTGTTTGCAATTTGTTATCTTCACTATATAGCAAGACATTCAAATGAAAGTTGCTCCAAAAACTTGTCTAAGTCTTGGATCAAACCTTTAATTAAACAGGTAATAGCTACAAATATTTCATGGGATGACGATTCACTAGTATTTATCTTTTCAGCAATTTTTATTTATCATGACATTGTAATTTTACCTTGGAAATTATCTTTTAATAGAGATTTGGATATGATTAGTAATCTAACAAGTTCGATAGTAAATTCAAGTGAATTACTTGAAATATTTGAATTTTTGTATCATCAAATTGTTGATACAAACCAATTTCTAGCTAAATCTCAAAGAAAAAATTCAAAGTTATCTTCATTAAACTCTTTTGAGCAGTTTATTTTATCTTTGTCGGATCCAACAAAAGCAACAAATCTCATACTTCTATCTTCTTTTGTTTTTATTGATAGCATGAACTTTTTAAATTTCAACGAAAGTTCGTCTTCTTCATTAACATCCCCATCATCTTTGTTGTTCTATCTTTTACAAAGAGTCAATAATATATTATCAGGATGGAGAAAAAACATTCATTTATCTCCTTTTTGTGTATCTTCCATTTTATTTGGATCAAATGAGAATATTCGTGATATTTTAAGTTTGGGGATTATTCTTAAAGCTATTAAATACTCTTCATCACTAAATTGTATTAATTTCAATCTTTCAGGTATAATTCACTTCTTGCTTTTTGATTGTGTTATGCCATTGATTAGCAGTCAATTTTTGGAGAATCAGGGGCTTTTGGAGATAGATAGAATGAAAGTAGTACTTGAATGGTTTTGGATTATATTTACGGACTTTATGACTGTATACTTAGTTAATGAACCTTTTATTAGTCAAAGTCTGACTAGATTTGGTTATCAACTCTTCAATACTGGACTATATAGTCGATCTAATCACTCTTTTTGGAACATCCTAATTATTTCATACTTAAGGTTGGTACAATGTATATTTATTACAATGAGCGAAATCACTACCCTTAATGACTTTATGAGTTTTTTATTCATGGCCCTTACTGAGAGTAATTCTCAAGAAACAAGTGTTTTAAATCACAATTCTGGGCTTTTCTTAAACTGTTTACTAGTAAACATAAAGCAAATTTTTAACATTTACCAGAATAATATAAATAACACACAAAGCCATACTCAATTTCCAGATTTCTCATATAGTCAACTACAGAGTATTAGTATAAAGACTCAAAGAATAATAATTCCGCTCTTCAAGTACTATCTAGTGCCAAAAATGTATGACTTTCCTTTCTCTGTAACAATTTCAACAACTCTTCTAATAAAGTCTATACTATCTAGCTTTGTAAGATCTGATTATAGAGATCTTAATACTAGTAAGGAATCAATAAAGGGAAACATTATGAATTTGATTAAGAGTTTACCACCCTTGTGTATAGGGTGGCTTGTTATACACGAAGGAGTCCCTATCGAATTTCTACATCTACGAACAAGACTATACATTGAATATGCTGAAGATATAATAAACTCTGAACATATAAGAGATATAGTACATACTGCATTCTGCTATTTCCAGTACACTATTTTCAAAGAAGGTGACTTAGTCACAAGTAATCGTGAAAATAGTGAATATATATTAAAGTATCTTTCGAGTTTAATTAAAATAGAGAAGTATTCTTGTTCTTCTATATTATTGCTACTGTATACATTAGCATTTATGTTTATACCAGATCTCAGTTATCTTTTATATGAGGTTTATATAGAAGATAAAGGTAACTTTACGAATAAAACAAAGAATTTAATAAAATCAACAGAGTGGCATGATATAAGGAATTTTTCTTTGTTGGACTCAGTAGACCATCCTTCCTTTAAAAACCCAGATGATATATTTATTGATAATAAAGGAATACAATTCTTATCTTATCACTATGATGAGATAAAAGCAAACTTCTTTTCTATTGATACGAACTTTTTGTCTATACAAAGTAGTTTTACTGGTGATACCTGTTATATTCCATGGAATATTTACAAACCATCTCCAATATTTTATAATATAAATCTTTTCTTCAAAAAAGAAGACTACTTCAGCAGCCTAAATAACTACAGAGAAGATATTAGGATATGGAGAAGACTTCTACCATATCGATTTTCCAATAATCTTAAGAACATTTCTCAAATTAATAATTCCAAATATTCAAATCTGATAAATAAAATTGAAGATTTGGAAATTGTGAAGTTAATATTACCAATAATATTAGCGTTTATAGACAACATGTACTCACCAAGTTTAATATCTAATGATTCTTTTATTAATTTGGACCTTATAAAAACCTTTAAATACAGCATTCAAAAATTACATTTTATCACCAATAGATAATATATAAAATTTTCGATATGAAGATTATAAGATTTCCTCTCTTGCATCATACTTTGCACGTATCAGTACTGGTACGTATTCACCCAGTAATGAGCCTATTCTTTTATTATCTGATTGTATCACTGCATATGGTACAACTGTTGAAAACTTATCAACAAATGTTGGAGATACTTGAGGTCCTTTAGTATATACCATTTCACGAATCTTTTGTTGAAGTTTTATTCTAGTATGTAATAAGTTTCTTTCAGTTCCTCTCAGATAATTAATATTTGAAAGGACAACATAAAATAATGTCCTTATATTTCTTGCTAGAGGTAAAATTCTCTCAAAAGATCTTCTTGAAGCATAAAATAGAGGAGGCAATAATGTACATGTGAAAGAGGTACACACAATTTTCCATATTAAACTTGATTTGGAGAAAAAAAATATTGAAAACAATATGGCATAACATAATGTAATAGTTGGTAGTAATGCTATAATTACAAGTATTCTATAAGATGCCAATACATCTGTTCCTCTAATTTTGACATCTGAACCTGCTAAAGCTTTCTTTCTATGCCTCTCAGCTAGAAGTGCAGGAATATATCTAATTGGTGCCCATAATGGGAAAAATGAGCCACCTATTATTATAACTAAAATCAACAAAAAAAATTTCGTAATAATTAATGTTATTGCAGCTGTTACAGGTTGTCTTAGTTGCCAAACTTCATTATCTGGTACTCCATATTGATTAATCATATCTTCATATTCACATAATCCTTTGCGTAGTTCTTCTAACTCAATGTCATCGCTTAAAACCCAAAAAAACTGTGAAAATAATTGATGTAAGTGATAATAATTATCTTGGGATAATGTCGTTCTATCAGGCGCATATAATTGAACGCATAGTCTGATGCAAGTCAGCGTTGTATAATCCCTAGCTGATACAAATACTGACTTCATACCCTTCTCAACAGTATCTAAAAGTTTTTTTACAGCATCACTAGGATTATTTTCATATTCTTGGGCCAACTCAACTGTTACAGGTATTGGTTGTCCAATCTCTACAACAGCGCTTGACAGTGCTTTGTATGGTTCATAATAATTTAATCCCACAGGTACTATCAAGAGATCTTCTGCACCTTCTAATACAGATGTTAATGCCATAACTGCTACACCTGGTTTAAGTGGCAACAAAGTAGTTCTATCATGTGATCCACCCTCTGGAAAAATCCCAATAGCATGACCACCCCTCATTACATCAGACACTGCCTCATATACAGAACTTTGGTCAATTTTTGGTATAACTACGAATGGGTATCCCTCAGATCTATCACTAGAAAATTCGATACCTATCTCAGTATCAATTAATAGTTCATTATCAGAAATTACATCGACAACTTTCCTACATATCTTTGTATTTTGGAAAGAAATAAGATCATGTACTTTGACATCTAATTTCAATCTTGTATTCACCCCTCTTATCCTTTTATCTGATATTGAATCCCAATACAAACCACCAATACCACGATAGCGTAAATCTTGTGGTCTCTGAACAGTTATACAGCCTGCTGATTGAGCAAATCTTCCAATTATAGGTCTCTTCGTAGAAATATCAGCAATCAAGAATCTAATATGACGTGGAAAGATTGCAATCAACATTGCAGCATCGACAAATTGATTCATATGATTACCAACAAATATAACAGGACCATATAGTGGTATCCTTTCCTTTCCTAAGACAGTAACGTTCTTAAAAAAAGTTTTCATCACTATTTGAGCGATTAGTTTAACCAAAAAGTACATTTCTAGATATATAAAAATTTATTAAACTTGAATAATTAATTGAGCCATATAAAAAGTGATTGTAAAAAATTAGAAAAATAACTTAGAGCGAGTTAAATTATTTATGAAATATCTGGACTATGGCGCTATATAGCAAAATCTAGCAGCATCTAGGATACATGTGCAGTATCACTTCATCACATATAACATCTAAAGAAACATTGATTTAATAAAGGTAGTCCAGTGAGGAGTTAGTTTACAGTCATTGTATGATGCATTATCCAAAAATAAATTCTCCTGTAATATTCCTTCTTCACATTCATCAAAAGTTATAAATTCATCAAGATCACCAATATCTTGTATATTAGAACTCTTAAGTTTATATTGACTAATTTCACAATTATCCCAATACTTCAATATCCAACTCTCTATTGTCTGACAATATTTAAGCATCTCATTACATTCCAACAATAAATCCTGCCAATAAGAATTAATTGAAACTTCTTGTACACCTTGATAGGTAGCAAAATTTTCCTGATTCTCTAGAGACATGGGAATTGGGATTCTTTCCAACCTAAATATCTCCATCTGCAACACTTCAATACTTCTATTTAGTAAACATATAACACATTTAATCCATTTATAATCCTTTTGTACAGTTTCATTGTCAGGACTAGATGTAGCTAACTCAAAACTTGATTCTATAATATGTATAAGATTCAAGAAACCAGATATAAAGTGGTGAAAGCACTCAAATTCACTGTGAATATTAATTAAAGGAATTTCATTAAGTTGTTTATTAATAAATAGTGAATTTTTATCCAATAGTGCTACAAATATGAATTGAATAGAGGGAAGAATTGATGGTCCATAATGGCGTAGTAATCTTAAGCTTATCTCAGGTAATTCATCATACAAAATATCTGTACAATATTTAATTAATTCAAAACTTGTATTATATAGTAATTTCTTGCTATCATAATTGTTCCATAATGCAGTTCTTGAGGCTATTTCAGTAATTAAAGATGGTATATCATGAAGTGGTGTATTATACATAGTAGAACGTAATATAATTAATAAGATAGTTTCATACCATTGTTCACGAGACGTTCTTGTATTTAGTAGTGGAAGAGTAAAACTTAGATGTGAATTAAAAGTTTTCGTATTTTGTATCTTAATAGATTCCTGCAGACTTCTCTCAGTTTTATTAAATAAATGTGTATTTTGAGATGAGTTAGTATTTGAAATATCATCTTCTATTGCTATTTCATCTGCTTCACTAATATTTTCATCTTGTTCAGATATAGTATTGAGTTCATTTTTATTAGGTGAATAAAATCCGTTATTCTGAAAGTTGATGTTGTTTGTATAATTTGTCTCTACTGTAAAAATAGGATTTTTACCCAAAGAATTAGATGGGAGAAGTAGAAATAAAGCCTCCTCAATAAAATCTCTCACTTTAGCAATAAGATTGTGGTCATTTTGGCAATAAATTTCACATGTATCAGCTATAACTGATAGTAAAGTTGAGACATGAAATATAATAGTATTGCAGTCACTTATTTTTTGTACTTCATAATATTGATCCTCACTCCTTTCATTTCCATTAGACAAAAAGAAGTGTCGTGAGTTTGAAGTTGGAGATGTACTTGATATAGGTGATTGACTTGAAGTGACAATAATTGGAGTAATACGCCGCTTATTAGAATTTGTTCTTGGAGGTGTAGCATCAGATGTATTAGATCGATTACGTGATATAGTTGGGGATATTGAGGAAGTATGTATTGGTATGGTACTTCTTTTAGTATCTGTCACTAAACATTGTAAACGTAGTGAAAATAATCTACATAAACCTATAATGTAACTTGAGATTGGAATAGAACCGAAATAATATCCTGTTCCATCTTTTTGGTTGACTAAATTTCCATTAGTCGACTGATTATTTATATAAGAGCCGAATAAATAAATTAACAGACTTCTAAATGTAATTCTTTGTATATCATAAATCTCTTTTATAATAATTTCATCATCCAATAACTCATTCCATAATAATATATAAACATCTTCAAAAGAAAAATGAAGTAACATTTCTTGAATTGAACTTCTTAGTCTAACAGATGTCAGTGAAAAAACAGTTTGAACTTTCGATGGCTCAGAATATTGCATCTCTTCTATATTAAAATATCCATTTAGAATGGAAATTAATGATAATATTGATAAATGTATAATCCAAGGTTTTGAAATGTTAAATGATTTGGATTTCTCTATAGTTTTCATTATTCCTAAATACTCCATGTATGAATACAAGTCACATATGAAACATCTTCCTAAAATTTCACAAGTATGCATTTGGTTTATTGGAAATATACAATTTACTTGAGTATTAGCCTGTTTTTGCTCAGAAAGATTGGATTCTACATTTATAAGTCCTGTAAATTCATCCTGATCAAAGATACTTTGCTTTCCACAATATTCTATTATCTTTTGTAAAAAGTGTATACCGAATTTTGCGGATATATAATATCTATTGTTAAATGTATCTGAATCATCAAATCCGCTTAAATCTGGTAGTATCATATATTCAAACGAGTATAAAGACATGTGACCACGTTGAATTAAAGGAGTGTATATAACACCTAATATGTGAGGAATACAACTGCAAACAAAATTACTAAGTTTTAAATTACTTTCAAAAGTGAGTTCTTGAGAAAAAGTTCTTGATTTAACTATTGGAAAATCAGAAATGTATCTATTATTTTCCCTATATTCGAGTATTTCTATATCATCATAATGCTTGTCATTCTCTTTATCATATTCTTCATTCCTTATTGTCAACTTTTCCACAATATCTAACAGTGACGTATTAATTAGCTTTCTTATCGAATTTGCAAACACATCTTTCTTTAAATTTCCCTTTCTTACAAAAAATTTGCTTCTCCAGTGTAAAAATACCGATGTAACTTGTATATTTTCACTAAAAAAAAATAATAACTTTAGATATAAAGAAATTATAGTAAATGTTATATTAATTGGAGTTTTAATGTCATTTCCACTATTAACATTTGCAAAGGCCAAATGTACAAAGTGTTGGTAAAGAGTTTTTTCACAAAGATCAAGAACCTTATGTACTGCCCGAAATTTTGGTATATTTTCCACTTTCAAATTATTTATTACCAAAAAAAGTTGTAGATATGGGAAAAGTTGAGAATTTACCAGGTGAATAGACCTGAAATTTAATATATTTAGTTGCACAGCCTTTGAAACATTTAACGGAAAAATATTTTTCTTCAATAATGAAGCAAGGTATATACCCAATTCAAAATGCCCATTGGATATTTCTATACTCCTCTCAAATACCCACAATAGTACTGAATTTTCTGTTCTTGGATTTAATAAGATTAAAAAAATTAAAACTAGGCAAACTCTTTTCTTATCTATTTCATCATCATCATTATGAATTTTATACATTTTCAATAATGATTCAATAATCAGTTGCATTGGACTTTTTAAAATAATTGAATCAAATGTCTTTGAAAATGTATCAAAATATTCAAGGATAGAATCCCCTGGTTTATAGTCAAATTCATTTGAAAAACAAGACATATTAGAGTCAAGAATAGTCAATTCTTTGATATAATTTAAATGATCCAATATATTCTCTCTGAATTGATATTCTGATAATTCAACTAGAGTATTAAGAATATCAGTTGATTCTTGGTACAACTGTAGTAGATCTTCAATATTATTATTATTTAAACTGTAGGAAGATAAAATCCATTGTAAAGTTGTAGCCATAATTAAAGGAAGAAAATTTGTATTAATAGCTGATAATGAACAGCGACAATCTTCATGAATCCTTTTATTAGTCTTTTTCTTATCCAAAGATAAATTTATATGATTGCGAAAGAATCTCCATAAAGAGATACAATGGACAAAAAATATGTTACAAAATAGATTGGAAGTACGACATTGATATAGTATTATTAATGCAATTTTTGTTGTACTCATTACATCATGTCTTTTTCTAAACCATTTAATGCTTGTCTGAAAATTTTCCTTATCAATAATCCATGTTTCATAGTCACATATGCAAAGAGTATCAAATAAACAAATATTTAAATTCCTACTGTGTTCTATTTGTATTTCATCCATTATTGAATAGACAAATATCCAAAGATCTAAGTTGTACCTTTCTAAGCTAGGAGAATCCAAATAATTCAAATAGTGTCCAAATTCTTGTAACCAATATTTAAGGTGATTATTTGGAAACAAATATAGTGAATTAAGATGAATATTACTTGACAAAATCAAAATTAAACAATTTCTGATAGAATTACGAACAACACCATGTATAACATATCGTAGTATCTTTGGATGTAGGCATTTTCTCAATGGATTTTTTGTTAGATTTAATGATTGGTTATGAAGAACAAAACACCATTCTAATATTAAAGGAATTGCTGCTATATCAATAGGTTGAAGTTTCTTAAATAAATTCTCAAAAAAAAAGCATATCTGCACTATTTCAAGTTCCATGGATAACTTACTAAGCATTTTCTCAAATACTTTCAAGTAAGGCATGCGGCTTTTAACTCCCACAATTCTTATTGCTTCTAAAAACAATTCAATCCAATCATTCACTGTAATACTAATATCGCCTGTTGACATTCTACCTAGAAAATTCTCAGTTGACCTTTTCCTTCTCTTTTTAATCTTTATTGATTGTTTATCCTCATATAATGGATTATTGACTACCTTATAATGCCCATACTTTTCTAATTTTCTTTTTAAAGGAAGACTAGACACTTTTTGAGACATTTTTGAAACAAAGTCAGGTTACTTAATCACATAAACCTGATTATATGATTTTAATTGCTTATATATTATATATTTATATATATATTCATTATTCAATTAAATTAGTGAAGGGCAAGATGTTCCCACATTTATCTTTAATATTTTGCCATTACAGTTACTAGCGCGGGAGAAGTGATGTGTTAAACTTAAAGAGTTCCCAATTAAAGATAATGATGAAAAACTATAAATAAGGATTAGTGGGACTCTAACCAGACTACTAGATGAAAAAAGATAGCCAATATAAATTCTAATTCCCTAGTAGATATTTTCTTTAAGTTAGGGGTCTGGACAAATAGAAACACTTTCAAGGTATATCACAAAATCTTAATATAATTTGATTATATCTGACTTCTAGTTTTCCATTACCAAGTTAATGATAATGCATTGATAATAAAATAATATTGGATAGTATTTAAGATGTATTTACTCCAAAACTCTGCAATATTCCTTGTCATTTGCTCACTTTCATTACTAGTATTAATTATACTATGCAACTTGGCCTTTATATTCTGCAAAAAACATCCTTGTAGAACTGAACATAGTAGTCAAAGATCAAGAAGACAGAATTACAATAATGCAGTAACAAGTAGTTATATAGAAAATGATGAAATGAATTTTACAATAAACCTCGAAGAATTTTCTTCTGTAGTCCCAGTAGTTCAGTATAAGATGTTAAGAAATACAAATACAGATTCATCTATTACAAGTACACCAACTAGTTCAAGTTATTCTTGTTGTGTAATATGCCTCAATTATATATTAGAGAATGAGTATGTACGACATTTGCCATGTGGTCATTTATATCATTCAATTTGTATTGATCAATGGGTTGAAAGGCGTTGTGTTTGTCCACTATGTAACGCCGACCTCAGACTACTATGTTCACAAGATTCAACATTTAGTCAGCAAATCACTTCACAATCTATACCCAACTCTCCATACCGGCAGCAAAATTCTGAGATGAATGAGATACCAGAATCCAATCTAACTCAATATAATTTCTGTAGCAGGTTATTTATCCCAACATTCCTTGTTAATATTAGCTCAAATCCTAAATAACTCATTTTGGAAGCTACATTTTACATATGTTGGTATTGCCATTTATAGTTGGTGACTTTTTCCTTGCCTTGCTGAATTTTTGGAAACTATCAATATTGCAACTACAATACCGCTTACTTACACCGTATTAACTTCAAGACATCTATCTTGAAGCCTTAAATTTCTTTATCTTTTCTGAGGCTATTCTTTAACGAAATTCATATTTAAAATTTAAATCTTTACTAAATTCTTGTATAATATTTAATATACATTATATCAATTATAGAGAATTGTCCTTTTTCTTAAAATGTATCTTATAAAATGGCTATTAATAATAAGCTTTTTAATAGATATTAGCCTTTTTGGTGTACAGTCACATCTATTACCCAATAGATCAAAATTAAATTGCCCCACTTATGGAAGTGTATCTTATGGATTTCTTTGTTCTGGGATAAATATTATTAAGAAGATGAATACGTCTTCATGGATAGAATGTGCTCGTGAATGTCAGAAGCATCATCAAGCCAAATCTCTTCGTAGATGTAAATACTGGTCATGGAGATCAACTGACTCAAAATGTTGGTTAAAAACTGGGCACAAGTTCTGTGCAGGAAGAGATGATATTTATATATCTGGTGTTTACCCCACTTTAGTGGCAGGAGATTGTTCCACAACTTGCATTGTTGGAGAATGGTCCCAATGGTCTCCTTGTAATCCAGAATTACCCTGTGGTGGTTATTCAGAACGTACTAGTCATATAATATATCCTTCTATATTTCCTGGTGAGATCTGTCCAAACAAATACGAAATTCGATCTTGTAAAGGAGATGCGATAAGATGTCCTTCAAATTGCCCAAATAATGATATAGTAACTCTTGGTTGGGGTTGTACAACAAGTATTCTACCTGGTGGTGGCTCTTTAATTTTACCAAATCTTGATATTGCCGATTGTATTAGCGTCTGCAAACATAACAAGGAATGTGCTGCATGGTCATTTGGTCCCTGGAACCAAACTATTGCAAATAGATCCTTGTTGAATACAAGTGATCTATCACCCAAAATTGAAGATGGAACTCTAATATGTATTATATCTTTAAATAATATTGGATGTTTTTTTAAACAAAAGGACTGGATTTCAGGAAATAATCAAACAACACCTGATGTTAACAACTGTTCAATTGATTGCACCACTCATGAATGGACAGCATGGTCTCTATGTGAAAAAACACCTGGAGAGAATAGATACATTAAAACTCGTTCACGTGAAATAGCTACATATCCACGAAATGGTGGGAAAGCATGTCCTTATCTGAAAGAAATAATACCTTGCACAGACCATTCTATAAATTCTAATGAATTTCAACACGATATTTTAACTACTTAATGTATTTCAATATTCCCTTTTAGGTTTTTTAATTATATACATCATCTCTTCTGTTTCTGGGACAAATATTATTTAAATATTATCTCAGATATTGGGTCATCTATGTTTTATAATTTAGTACACATTTAATAGTGTGTTTACTACTAGTGCTATTTATAATTTAAAGTACAAAAGGAGTAAAAATATCGGTATGTAACTACATGCATGTATGCATATAGTGGTGTTTTTCTCTATGAATAATTTTAGTTAAGACCTTTTAAGGCAAATCCTTAGTTTAAATTATTCTCTAATTAAATCTTACTGAATTTTAATGACTAATAATACTTTTTGTTTTACTTAGAGACTATCTCTATATATGTGGTCAGTAACATTTAATCAGTGTAATAAAGGACTATAAATACTACTAAAGATGAATATTTGATTATATTAAAAATATAGAGTACACATAAAATATAAATAATCTAAATAGATGTTAAAGTTTCTTATAAGTCAATCCTAATAGAATATTCAAATGTTTAATATTGTAGTTCCTGAACAAAAGTGTGCTATTATTGGAAGATATTAATAGAGATTTTGGCATATATAAACTAGTATAACTTTTAATTTATAGAAAATACTTTATCAGTAGGAAAAAATCCGTCGTTCCAACCTCTAAACAATTAGCATTGGTGAGCTTTTAAAAAAACATGGCGGGATGAGGACCCCCACACCCGTCCTCATGCAATATTAGTAGGGGGTTTCATGCAAAGATATTTGGGAAAAGGTAAAAGTAGTGGAGTAAAAATTAAGTAGGTAGATTGGAAAGTCTAAAGGCTAACAGATTCTAAGAGGGGATATTTTGAAGTGATTTGTTCATCATGGTAGCAAATGAACTATTAAATGTTACTTTTGATGAGGTGAGGCTGAAAGAATTTCCAATGATTGGTACAGAATCAATAGTGATAAGGGGCGAAAATACTCCAACGACAGATACAGATAATGAAACTGATACCTTCAGTGGGAATAGCCTAACTTCAATAAGTAATGAAGGTAAAAGTATAGAAGATTTGAAACAGGATATCGATTTGATCAACTCTGAGAAATATTGTATAAGTAATCATGATGATGTAGATTGCAGTAATAATTTAGACGTCTATGTAAATTCATTTAAACAAATAACCAAAGATAATAAGCTAATGAGATGTGATAGAATAATTTTATTGGATTTAGATAATACATTAATACCAACTAGTTGGATTATGCAAAAATGGCGTAATATCCAATATGAATTTGGAAATATTGGTGATAATTTTGAAAGTAATAATAATGAGCAATGCTTATATATGCTAACTGAGTCTATAAGAACACAGTTGGAAGAAGTTGGACTATTTGACATACTTGAACGTTTGTTTAATGATCTCTGGAAGAATGGTAAAGTCTTAAAAATTGTCATTGTCACTAATGCTGGATTAAGAACAGTTGAATTGTTTTATTTAAAATATTGCTTACCTAAGCTGAATGAGCTTATTATCAAATATAATATATCAATAAGATCAACAGAGGAATATATTAAGAAATCAGGGCCACCTCCTTCACCATTTCAAGAAGAAGATTACCGTGAGTTTTATACAAATGCAAAACTTTGTGAATTTCAAAGAGTACTATTAGATTGCTGGCATAGCAAACAGGTACAATTTGATTTAATATCCGCAGGCGATCAAGCATGTGAAATGACTGCAGCTTGTAGAATAAGTAAGTTTTATGAAGAACGAATAAACAGAACCAAATTAGTATATATACACGATCCAGATGATTTCCGATTCTGGAAACAAACTCCAGAAAGTTTTATGAATCAGTTAACAGAGACATATAAGGAATTATTGCTCTTATTGGATAATGATTCTGAAACATTAATTGGAACTAAGGATGATTCAAACTCAAATAGTTACATAAATCAGCATTATACTAATGAAGAACAAACTTTAGGTTGGTTTTCAAAAGGTAAATATATAAATATTGCAGTAAGCAAGCCAGAAAGGTTTGTATTACCTAATGGTAACGCACCTATTTACTATAATACCGAGAAACTGTACTATAAAAAACAAATTTAGGAATAAGTACTACATAGAGAGTATTATTAGGATAAATTCAAGTAGATATAGAGGTATATATTTATTTTGTTTGAATAGGTAGTGAAAACTTTATATATCTAAAGCCTAAGTCTCTAGAGATAAAGTTTTTAGGTAATTTAGAATTTATAAAGTGGATTTTAGTCACGAAATTTGAATGACCGGCTATTAAGTCATTTTTAAAAGACTCTTCTGTATACAAGGGGATCAATAAATAGGGGGATATTGTAAAGCCAACTATACAACTTTTGTAATCCTCCGTACATGAAAGATCTACCATGGATTTTGGTATTGGGATGTAATCAAGTGTTGTTACATCTGTAAATAAATAAGGTATAGTTCTTGTATTACATGATATCTTACCTGTAGCTGTATCTATAGGAACTGGTCCCAAGTATGCAATATCGGCACTATTAACTTCTACTTCGATAAGAAATAAATAGTCAACCCTACTTATATCTAGTAAAAATGAGAAAGATGATTTAAAACCAACTAAATTGTTAGTTATAGTTGTCTTAGTCAATGGGTTTGAGATAGTAAAGTAATCGCTACTATTTATAGCTGGCATCAAATCTATCATATTGGGAGAAATCGCAAAAGTTAAAGTTATACCACATAGAGGAATAAATAGTGATATACATAGCCAACAAACAATATAGAAACAGATAATGAAAATATCCTTCTTTGTATAACGAGGTGCAGGTGTATTCTTAATATAGCGACGCCCGTATATAAAGCTGCTTAACAAATTATAGTATATACCCTGATAGTATATGTAGATTCTAGATAAAAAATTGACCTTTTCCATGTAAAATACACCATAAACACTTCGAAACCTACGTTGATCACTTTCAATATTACAGTGTATTAGGCTATAAATTGTAAGTCTTTTGTTACACCGCCAAAATATGGGTCCTTTCGAGAAAATTATAAAAAGTAAAAAATGGTACGTAAAACTCAGACTAATATATCTGGTACAACACTTGACAATAAGAGGCGAACTTTACCCAATTTTCGCTTTGTATTACACCCGATATACAGTATATTTCCAATGGATATTACAAATATGACATATGAAGAGTACTGGAATCTCTACAATGAATACAAAACAAAGGCATTCCATAATGAACTTGAACCAGTGATACCACAGCATAGTGATTTTTTTATGAATACTAATATCCCTAATATACCAACTACTGTCTATCAACACCAAGTTGGAGCTCCTCAGTATGCAATATATCCTTCTCTTGGTCCTATCTAATGATGATCAAAATATCAAGCTTAAATATTTCTCAATAAAACTATATTAGGAAAAAAAACTAATAGTAAATACTATCCAATATTCTATATACCAGTTTTGTCTCTAATACTAGCTGCAGTAGAGGGTGTATGTGAATATAAATCTTCTAAACTATCAGAATAGAAATTCACAGTTGATTTTATGTCTTGTGGCCTAATATCTTCACTATGTATATTGTCATCCTTATTCAAGTTATCTACCCAAACAAGAGGAATATCAAGTAAACTTAGTGGAGTGAAAGATGTGGGTATATTGAAATTATCAATGGACCATGTAACTTCTTCACTTGGATGAGAAACTTCACAATCTTCTACATCAAATAGATTAGCTACAAATGGAGGTAGTGAACCAATAGATTTATCTATTGATTCATCTAGAGATGATGAATTTAAATTCGTTGGAGTATTTGTACTGGCTAATGTAGTAGAAGTACTTAAGTGATTGAGATTAATC
Organism: Cryptosporidium muris RN66; assembly: GCF_000006515.1. NCBI lineage: Eukaryota > Apicomplexa > Conoidasida > Eucoccidiorida > Cryptosporidiidae > Cryptosporidium > Cryptosporidium muris. Next base: position 396,577 of record NW_002196573.1, on the reverse strand, counting down.
ATGTGATCATCTGTTAAAAGCTTTCTTTGCTGTATTCTCAGTTTTTCTAGTGGTACTGGAAGTGTCTCAACCTCTAAGGGTATGAATTCTCCTTTTTGAGGCTTACTTCGCAATTCATGGACACCATGAGCATAGCGACAGGATTCACCTACTGCGCAACTTCCTTTTAACCAATATATACATAGAGAAGTCTTGAATAGATCCGATGTTGCTCTTAACTCTTTTCTTGAGTGGGCATATCTACATTGAGGATCTTTACACTCCCCCTCTTTTAACTGTCTATCACATAACTTTGTCCTTGTTAAATCAACACTAGGTCTCAATTCATCAGGAGAATGAGCCCAATTACAATCTTTGTCCATCCTACAACGACCTACTGCAAACCATGGACACTTCTTTGTTTTATAGAACTGTGGCATTATCTATTAATAAAGGTTCAATTTTATTATACGACAAATAAAAAAGATCTTGAGGAAAGAGATAGCCTTTATGGAAATATGACCATGTAGCTTTTTGCTGTAGCTTCTTGCTTAAGTGTGATTCAAAATATTCTACCAACCAGAAGTTTTGATTATTATACTAATTCCTGCAATAAACTATCCTGATTTTTATATTGTCATCCATTCTACACCATGCACCAAAATCGTCATCGCGGAAAATGGCCATGTCACGGGTCAGATATCGGTATTTTTTGGGTACCCACATTTGCATGTTATGACACTACTTTTTTTTTACTAGAGAATATCTGGTTATAGAAACTACTTTATATATAAGACATGTATAAAAGATACTTTAAAGCCTATATTTATATGCTATTCTAGTGTATATTAATTATGTAGATAAACTTTATTCTACAAAATTTAAGTATATGTAGTATCTTGTTCCATGACTGAATTTTGACTAGGATTTTTGGATAATATCCCTTAGCATAGCAACTGAGTTCATTTGATCAAGTATAACCTTTTTAATTATCCATGCAGATATGCCTACTGTCTGGAGATCAACTTGATTAAGGTATATAAGCTGAATTTCATTGTCTTTACTTCCAGGACGAAATATATATGTTGCAAAGTAATTTTGAGCTCTCACATAAGAATCATTAATATTAGACCATTCAACTGATTGAGTGAGCAAAATTTCCTCTTCACGCATAGAATTTGAACAGTTAGAATCTTTAATAGGACAACTACTATTAGTTGAATGATTATTACCTCTGAAATTTCTTTTTAATCTATAGCAAATTACAACAAAATCTCTGCCTGCAACTCCCCATTGACCCTTAAATGCTTGATAAACAATACAGATATTAGGATTAGATTTAAAATAATATAAAGGTTTGCAATACTCAACCATTGGATCGTAATATACTTTAGTACTAGAGTCCCAAATATAGTCAACTATATCTTTAACACATGTAAAAATGAATTTGTTTATTTTTATATTATTAGAATCTACTTGACAGTCATTCCTGTTTTGTAATTTGATAGTTGTAATTCCACAGCTCATAAAAGGAGCATTTTGAAAATCTTTCTTGTATATTTTAAAGCCATTAGATGATCTTTCAAGACTCCATTTTAAAAATCCCTCATCAACTTCTGCCAAAAGTTCATCAGTTCGAGACAACAATTCTCCCTTTTTTTTTTCAACAATAGAAAGGAACTGATCCTCATTATCTGCCAGATGTTGAACTGACTTTGGGAAATCCGTATTACTTCCTAAAAACCAAGGTGAATTTAAATCATTTTTCAACGATAAGTCTTGTGAGGTGGCTGACTGACTAAAGACTTGTTCATCGGAGGAGGACACTAAAGAAGACTTTTCAGATGGTGAAGCTGAACACTTTCCGTTAGACAACTTTTCACCTTGTTTTTCTTTTATAGGATCCTCTTTCCTTTTAAAGTAGCGAGAGCAGACTAACAATATATTTTTACTATTTAAGCTGCTCTTACATCCTTTTAAAATGACTTTATAACAAAGAATATCTTGATCTTGACTATCAATAATTTTTCCATCATTTCCTTTGATTTGGAAAGGAAGTTTTGATGAGCTAATGATTCGTCTCATTTCTACCATTTTAAAGCCATCTTTATGCTGTCTAGTTTCTAAAATGACACTCATATCTTCAGACCACTGACAGGTAGTGTTAGGTTGTTCAATAACAATATATTTATTACTTGAACGTCTTCTTTTGCTAGTACTCTGTTTATTAAGATATAAATCCTCATCTTGTCCTATTGGTAAGCATCCAGATGTTTGTGGAGAAATGAGAGCCTGATCATCTTTAATTACAGAGTTATTTTCCTTCTCAATAACTAGGGTAATCTTATTATTGATCCCCATTCCTAAAGTAGTAGATACCACAATGAGACCTTTAGAGATATCTACATCATAATGTACAACTGGGTTCAACTTATCTACAGCTCTACGAATAATCCAAGAAACTCCCAATGCTGCATTTAGTTCTTGCAAGGAGTCTGAATGATTCCTTAGAAGGCACCAGTAACCTCTAAATTTCAATAACATACTTAAAGGAGGAGTTGTGAGGGGAGGTAATGGAGAAATATTTAGAGCTGATTTCCTTGATTTAATTAGAGAGACATCACCACTATTGATCAAAGGCTGAATTTTTGGAATAGGGCTTGTTAGGCCTAATGGAGGTAGTATATGATGTCTTTCAATGACTTTGTCAATTATACTTGACAGGGATTTGTCCGAAATCTGCGATGTTTGAGTATATATACCTGGGATTAGCCTAAAGAGTGATAAAACAATAGTTTCACTAATAAATCTAAGTATATCACAGCTATAATTAACATTTGAGATTATTCTGATGCAAATAGTTAATATTATAACATAAGTCTTCAGACCTTTTGAGATATCCCAAGCTGAAACAAACAAAATTACCAACATCATATTAGTCTCCAAAATCAATTGCCAAATTTTGTGAGACAAAGTAAATTGTAAGAGCCATGGACGTGTAGATTGCATTAATAATTTCCCACAAAAGATAATTATAAGTAGTATACCACTTATAGTTAGAATAAAGGATGCAGTAACTGGAAATTGTGTACATATGGAATATACCATCAATTGTAACAAACTGAAGCATTCCATATCTTGATATAAAGTTGAATAAGTTTCTTTATAGTATGTATTGTCTTCTGCTGAATAGATATCAAACTCTTGAGGAAATTGTTCTGGTTCCTTAATATATTCATTCCCATTTCCAGAGTTAATTAGTAATTCATTACATTTATTAGATTCTTTGGGATATTTAAGGGAGATCCTTGTTTCCTTACGACTTGATTGTATGGAGTAGCATCTTAGTTGGTCTCCCAAAGAAGCTCTATTTATTTCTTGACTAGGACCCAACTTGAAAGCTATATATTTAGCAGAAAAAGGTAAAAAATTAATAACCTGGGCCACAAAATGTACCAAAATAATCAAGCACATTGTAAGAGGTAGATAATATTTTGAATTATCTTTAAAAAGTTTTTTGAATAAGATATAGAAAAGAAATACTCCTAAATTTTTTATTTGAACTGGCAAGGCAAATATCACCAAATTTCCCATATTTTTAAAATTCAAATTGATCTCCATTTCACAAAATATTCTAAAAAGGAAATGTGATATTAACATTGTGAAAAAAAATACCCCGTAATTTGTCTGGATCAACCAAAATAAAGTTGAATAATATCCCAAAGAAAAGTATAAAATTGTTGCTATTGATAGCATTGCCATTGAAACTAAAAATGAGGAGTAGGAGTTTGGTATGTAGTTAGAAATATATGCCTTAGCTATTATTGAATGGATTAGCTCAGTTATTCCTGATATCCTATATTCTGATTGATAAACCTTAGCAGTTCTTACAGGTGCCTTAGATTTCAATATAATAAATTGAATTAGCTTCTCTTCATTAAAATTAGGTAGTGGAAACTGATCAGCTAAGCTCGTTAGAAATACTAAACCAAAAGAGCATATTAAGGGAGTCGAAATTAGTATATAAGAAGTTGCAGTAGATTCAACTGATTGACCCAAATTTAATTGATATTGGGTCAGTTTAAAAAATATATTGATCCCAAGTGATACAAAAGAGACAAAAAGTGAACTAAAAATAAGCCATAACCACGTCAAAGTTGTAGGGCCAAAATAATCACACCAATTACACATGATATTAAATAAAGCTGGAGCAAGAAAATTCACTTGTCTACTTAGTCTGGAATCTGATGATTCTTGATATTCAGGTATTGATTTTAAAGTTATACCTCCATAAAAAAAATTTTTTGATTCCTGTAAAAGCTCAAATAGAGACTCCCCATTGTGCAAAGGTATCATTGAATCAATATGAAATTCCCACTCTGGTATTACAGATATTTCATCATACAAAGCAATCCCCAACAAAAAAAGCCATGAAAATGGAGGAGGCCAGTCCCCCCAAAATCTTGATTTATCTGAGGGTTTCAACTCTTCAACTTGGCTAATTATTTTATCATTTGATAAGTTTAAACTCACCACTAGTTTGATCAGATTATCTTTGTGTTCGGAATTAGAAAAATCAAATACTAAAAATTGTGAACACTGCTTCACACAATTTGCAATGACCCTACCCTTTTCAGTCTGTCTTAATATTAAAAGAAAATGAGATTCACTCTCTTCTAGTGATTCTACATTATCTTCTGGTAATCTTTTTCTTGGGTGAGCCCAAAATCCCGGAAAAAATTTAGAAAAAACCATCATTAAATTATTGATGAGACCATTGTGAAAATCAACTCCTCTTTTTTTTCTCAATATTCTTTTCTGCTGCCTCTGCTCAGCTCTTGTCAAGGTATGACAAAATTTCTTAAAATACATACAATACTTTTAACCCGAACCCGCGCTAACATTTTACTAGTTAACCGCCTTTCCTGTTTTTTCCTTAGGATGTATTCTTAAATAATGAATTTGAACTGTCTTTAAATCTAATAAATCTATATATAGTGAAATATACCAGCAGTAAATTAAGCTGCAGCTATAACACTAGGCAGGTTTTTAATGATATTACCTAATATTTTTTGTCTGATTTCATTAACTAAAGCTGGACCACAGTAACACCTAAAATTAATAATATATCAAGTAAATTAAATACAATAGAACTAATAGCTTCACTTCTTATACATATTTAAAAATAGTCTTACCTAGCCTGTTGTAGTATCCCATTTAGATATCTCTGTTTTAACTGAAAATTATATAAATGAAATGGATTAGTATCAAAGTCTAAAACTTGAGTATATGAGTTCACCATAAGTGCACATAACAATTCAAGCAAATACATCTTAAGAGTAACTGTTTGTGTTACTATGCTTAATGTAATATTCCTAACTCTAGACTCATTATTGAGTTCCAACTTTCTAGGATGTGAGAGACCTGTCTGAGATGGTAATGTCAATTCTGATATCCAAATAGTCTCAATTGGAGCTAAGTTAGTATTATTATCTCTATAGAAAACTATAGATCCATCTGAATATATGCAACTATAAAGGTATTCATATATATCATTATATTCACTTAATACCCATATATAATCTTGATATATGCAAACTATATTAATGGGGGGAGGATTCATAATTAAGGAAAGTCCATAACTTGTTAAATTTTCTAAGATACCATTAATATTTATTGAATTAGATAATGAAGACAAAAAATTATCATTTTCGTTATGCTCATTATTCTCACTTTCCTCTGGATTTGTTACTTGTTCCTGACTATAAGTTTCCAAATGTTCTGATTCACTTCTTTGTTCTGCTTGATTTTGATTTTTGGTGCAAATATGGTAAACTTGTGAATATGTATTACTAATAGTCTTTAATAGTTTACGATAAAATATATCTACATATGTCAGATTATCTTCACGCAGGTTTGCTAAATATATTTGTCTCTCTGGTATTTGTTGGAGTTGTTGGTCTTCTTCTTCTTGATTAAAAACTGTAAGAATATTATATATTGATGTCCAATCTATTGAGATCATATCTATTTTGTGATTTTTGTAATAATTATAAGTAACAAGATACATATAATTTACATGCAAGATGTCCAGAAGTGCATCGGATATCACGCGCCTCAATTACAAGGTTTATATTGAGACAATTGTGTATCAGAATAGGGGACCTAATATTATAGAGCCATTATAAATTTATCTAATATACAAAATATATTCTAAATATTGACTGGACTTATGAAATAATTAATATTTTGTTTCACTATCAATCTCTTTTTTTTTGGTTTTGGATGATATTATAAAGAACTTTTAAATTAGGCTATGAAAGGGATAATTACAAATAGGAATGTAGCAGAAATAGTTCTAGATGAATTAGATATATTGGCAGGGCTACTGAAAGATTTAAAGTCACGAGATAGTAAAGTATTTTACAAGATATATCACTCTTTACTTCGTCTAAGGCATAATTGGCGAGAGCTTTCTATAAATGCTGAACAAAATAATACTTTACTACAGGAACACTATAATAATTTGATTTTGGATAAGAAACTTCAGTTATTTGAGTTAAATCAAAGAAAAATGAATATTGAATATATTATAAAGGATATTTTAAATTGTATCCATCCAGCTTTTGATACATTTGTAAAGCAGACTTCTCCAGATAAAATAGATACAAAATGTGAGACTCTTAATGAAGTATTTGAAACTACTGAAGAACACTTATATAATGATCTAAGGGAAAGAAAAATGCGTAAAACCGAAGAAGAGGCTTTAAATAAAAGGAAAGAGTCATTAACAAGCCAGCTTCAATCACTTAAGAAACAAAGAGAGGATATACCAAGACAATTTGAAGGTTTATCTAAACATTTAGAGAATGTAAAAAAGTATCTTTTAAAAATGAATATTTTACAAAGGAATCATATAGATAATCTTCAAGATTTACCATTACCTTTAAAAATTATATACATTAAATTCCGTATATATATAGACTCTTATACTCGTGAAGATAAGGATATTATTGGATTATTAATAGATGAATATGGAGTAATTAGCATCAATATTAATAAATTTATAGATAATATTCAACCTAAAGATAATGATTCTATAAACTTTAATGGAGATTTATATGAATTACCTATTCGTTTAGAGTTCTCATTAATGAATTCTATATCATCTCTAGAGGTTGTAGTTGCATCTATTTACTCTTCTAAAAATAAGCTTTTAAGTCACAGTATATTAGCTAATCTATGTTTTCCAAATGATGATGGAACCTTGATACCACTTATTGAAGATGAAACATTGGAAATTACAACAAAATCTGAATATGGTAGGGCCTATATATGGGTGCAGGCTTTGAGTAATAACTCAAATTTCCCTTCAGGTTACATAAGTCCGAAAGTAGATGATATAATTAGAAATATACAAAAAAGATTATTAATAGTTTCTTATTCAACATATTTTATTAAACTGCTAATTAAATCCCCAGAAGAAGCATACAATATAATGAACCTATCTATACCACTTGATATGTTCCAAAAGTCCTTTAGAGTATTGTCAAAATTACCAGAATGGACGAGTGAGACTGAAGAAATTGAAATAGATATTCAAATTTGTTCATTTCTCATTAAAGCAAAGATATCTATACTTGGACATGGACTTTTTTATAGTGATACAAATAATGAAATATCTAGTCTTATAGAACAAATAAATGACCTAAGGATAGAAAATTTTGAAGGAGATTTTAGTATAAATAATATAGAATCAATTATATTGGTTACTAAGCAAATCAAAGTTTTATTAAATTTTTGCCTTCAACATAAAGACCAAATATAAATGTAAAAAGGCGGTCAAAAGGCGCCATATTTTGTTTTTGTTCCGAAGGTAAATTTATATTGTAGAAAAATAATAAGGGAAATGATGGACCTATGTGATAAATTCAAGAAAAGCTATTTTCTTTGGGACTTAGTTAGATATTTATCGGAACTTTATTAGTTAATAAGAGTTCTACTTTTAATTTTAATATTTTTCATTGATTGATGACTTCTCTTAATACCTATTCATCACCAAGATCTACTGGTAGATTATCTCCAAGAGCAATAATAGGAAAAAGACAAGTTAAGGAACATAGATCACCGAGAAAACTGGCTACAGAACATATAACTCACTCTCCTATATTTCACCAAGGTATATCTTCAGCCCATAATATCTCTTCAAATATTAAAAATCTGAAAAGTCCTAAAAGCATAAAATCAGGTACACATACTAAAATTAGTCCAATAAAACATCATACAAGTCATCATGCAAATCATAATGTAGATCATTACTCAAAAAGTCCAACTCGTCGTTCTTTAAGGTTATTGATGGAGAGTACCCAAAATAAACATGATACTCAGATCTTTCACCATCAAACTACTAATAATTCATATCAGACTGCAAAGTTAGTTGAAAAAGGATCTAATCAAATCAAATCTTCAGTTACTTTAAAGAGAAATAAAAAAAAGAATATAACTTCTCCTAAAAAGAGAAAAGCAACTAACAAAGTACCTACAAAGAAAAGAATTTCAAAGTCTTCGAAGAGTTCTGCAAGGGTATCCCCCAAAAAATTTTAATATTCTGTTGAATAGATAAAATTGAGGACTTTTTAATAATACTCTAGTATTTTTAAAGGTTACTGAATTTAGGTGTAATTTATTGTTTACTTTATTGAATATCTACTATTTCTTAATCTTCCTAGAATTACTAAGAAAAGTAGTAAATTCTGTCAGTTCCCCATTAATAGCTAAATACTAAGAAGGTTTTATATAGAAGTTGAACTATATTAAAATATAAAGTATAAAGTATAATTAATTGTAAAAGTATTCAAACTAGGTAGAGGTTTATAGAATGATTAATAACTTGCTAAATAATATAATAATCTCAATCATTGTCTGCATTAGCAGGAGAAATTATTATTGATATTTGAGAATTAATACTAGGGAAGAATATAAATAAAGACATATATTTTTCTGGGGTTATTGTAGCAACACAATGAGCATCTGAGATGCATAGAACCAACTGTAAAATAGCAATTATATGGTGTATATCAAAAGTGGCTGATAAATTAAAACCTTTATTTACTTGATTATTTTGTAAGTTATCGTGAAATTCATCACTAGTTTTAAAGACTCTGCAGTTATTAAAGAAAGTCTTAATGGAGGCTGATGCCAGAGATGTATGAGAAGAACATACAAAGTGGCATAATTCATTATTCAGAGGTTTCCCTATTCCATTAATTTTTTCACTTTCATCAGTATCTTCATTATAAATTATTTGTATGTCAATAAATTTAGAACCAACTAATTTCATTCTTTCCAAGAGCCTGTGAAATAATTTAGCTGGAGGGATTGAAAAGTGGATATTTGGTATTCCAATTTCACAATTTAATAATTCTGCTAATGGAATCAAATCATCTACATATTGAGCTTTGATTACATCTATAGAGCAGTCATGAACAAGTTGGAAAGTACTCGACTTTTTAGTTTCAACTGTCATTGTAAAGGAAAGGACATTTTGATTATCTCTTTTGCTAAGTCTCAAACTTGTTTCCTTTGCTAAAGAAGCTGATTTTAGTGGTAAAATTAGAGATTCTGGATTCATACTTATACCTATAATATTGTTATGTTTGCTTTCAACAATATATCCTGGATAGAAAATATCTTTGTAGTCAAATTTACAAGAGACATCCAGTATTTCATTATCTGTAGTGTTATATACTGTTAAGATTAATAGAAGAAATGTCTTATCTAATTTTATACAAAATCTAGTCTTCTGTTTTGGTGGACAGGCTTTTGAAAGTTTTACAAATCCTTGTATACATTCCATTAATAGAGTTGATCTCCTATGTAGGAGTGTAGCTTTGAATCGCATAATTCTATAATATTACAATATCTTTTTTATAATCAAGGTAAGTATAAGGATCCAATTGTTTACATCATGTCAGTAATTTAATTATTTTGGATGATACCGTTCAATATAATTTTATGTAATAGGATATCCAAAAGTTTAATATTAAAATTACGATTTTTGATATATCTTTTGTTACTATAACGAGCTTTACACACTTAGTCTATTTACTAAAATTATACTAGTAATCTAAACTTTGTGTGTATTAAGTATAGACAAAGTTAGTTTAAAATTGAGTCTTTAAATTATTGTCTCATGTTTCTCATACTAAAAACGTAGGAATCTTAAACAAAATATTATGGCGGTTAATGTACTCAATATGAGACCGCTTTATTTTGTTGGGACTTTATTTACGTACCTATAAACCTCAACTGTGGTAAAATATTAAAGAAAAAAAAAAGCCAAGAGGCTGAGAGATTAGAAACATCACATAAATATAGAAAAATATAAATAATACATTGACATATAGAATAGTATCTGAAAAAACTATGGGTGGAAAAACTAGAATCGCGTATTTTTACGACGAAGAGGTAGGCAATTTCCACTATGGTTTAGGACATCCTATGAAACCCCATAGAGTACGTATGACTCACGACTTAGTAACCCAATATGGGTTAACTGAAAAGCTTGATGTAATGATCCCAACTCCAGGTACTAGAGAATCTCTAACGAGGTTTCATTCAAATGACTATGTGGATTTCCTCAGAACTGTAAACACTGACAATATGCATGATTATTCAGATCACTTAGCTAGGTTTAATGTTGGTGAAGATTGTCCAGTTTTTGATGGATTATGGGAATTTTGCCAGTTATCAGCTGGTGGATCTTTAGGGGGTGCTCAATCTGTGAATGAACTAGGTTATGATTATGCTATAAATTGGGCTGGAGGTTTACATCATGGTAAAAAGCACGAAGCTAGTGGTTTTTGTTATGTTAATGATTGTGTCTTAGGAGCTTTGGAATTTCTCAAGTATCAGCATAGAGTATGTTACATAGATATAGATATTCATCATGGTGATGGTGTTGAAGAAGCTTTTTATACATCTCCACGTTGTATGTGTGTTTCATTTCATAAATATGGAGATTATTTCCCTGGAACTGGAGCTATAAATGATGTTGGAGTTGAAGAGGGACTTGGATATTCCGTAAATGTACCACTAAAAGATGGTGTAGATGATGCCACATTCATTGACTTATTTACTAAGGTTATGACTCTTGTCATGGAAAAATATAGACCTGGAGCTATTGTATTGCAATGTGGAGCTGATTCTTTATCTGGGGATAGATTAGGTTGTTTTAACCTTTCTTTGAAGGGTCATGGTTATGCTGTTTCTTTTCTTAAAAAATTCAAAATTCCAATGCTCATACTAGGAGGAGGGGGTTACACTTTGAGAAATGTACCTAAATGTTGGGCATATGAAACTAGTCTTATTGTGGATACTTATATTGATGAACAACTACCGAATGCATCTAACTTTTATGGGTATTATGGTCCTGATTTCTCCTTGGCTGTTAGAACATCAAATATGGAGAATCTTAATTCAAAAAAGGACTGTGACAATATAATACAACAAATTTCTGAAAACTTTAGGGAATTTGTTTTACCTGTAGGGGGTCACTTATCATGCTATGATATTCCAGATAAACTTCCATTATTATATAATTCGGGAATTAAAGATGAATATATAAATGATGGAGGTGATCCTAGAAATGACATGCACACTGATTTAAAGGATGACATGGAAGATTTTCATCATGTAGATTATAATGACAGAAATTTAGGTTAAAATACTATTATTAAGGATAAATTTAATAAATTAGACTATTATAATCTCCATTGAAGTTTTTCAATTCTACTTTGGTTACAATTAATTTGCAGTGATTCTTTATATTGTATATAATTAAGCTATTATTCAAAGTATACACTATGAATATTTGGTTTGGTTTTTACGAAACTTTACAAGTTCACAGATTTTTTTTCTTTTTTAAAAGAGATTCTCTATTTCCAAGAATTTGGAAGACTTATAATTACTTTAATGTAATTTTTGATTTCATAGGATTTCACCAGATGGCGTATGCAGTTATTTAACATAATTGTTTTATTATAGTTAACAATTCAATTTATTATCGATGTTTTACACAAGTTAATATTATATAGCATTATGAAAGTACAGAACCAATTTGCTGAAATTCAAAATATTGCATTAAGAACTTGAATACTTCGTGGACATTTTAAGTTAGACTAAATTATTCATACACTAGATAAAGTTTAAGCTGTATCTTATTGCTAATTAATGTGTATATGATCTTTAAAGTTTTGTAACAAATACTACTGGTGGATTAATTTAATTAGTCTAATGTTAGCAATCTGTTAACTATTGTCCAGTTGCAGATTGATCAATACCTTTCATTTCAATTTACATGAATATGAAATGGAAATTATTTATAATACATATTTATTAAATTAGTGCACTTTTCAATATTAATTTACAGTTTAATATTCTTGTATTTAAGAAGTTTTTTGAATATTATTTAAAAATGAAATTTGAAACTTAATATTATTAGGATACATTATTATTGAATTAGAGTAATCGTGACTTGTATATATATCAAAGTATTGTAGAATACAAGATACTCTTAGTCTATATTCATCTGTTGACTAAACATGTCAATTTCACAGTTCTCTTTGTTAATATTCTTGTTTGTGACTTTATAATTATCTATTTGTTGCTGAAATACCAAATTAAAGATATCTTGATTTGCACTATTGTCTATAGAATCCTGTTGTAAGCAACTAGTTTCTGGATGATTAATGTTCTGTTTAAGATTACACTGATAATATTCCTTATCTTCCTCATATTTTTCATCTTCTCTATGATTTATAGATTTATTAATTCGCTTGTAGTCACCTTCATTCACTATCCAAAATCTTTGTCTACGTTTCTTATGTGAGTACCCAAGATGCATAATAGGATTTATACTAGGTAATATTTTAACTACTTCTTCAATTTTCGGTAACTCCATTATAAATGGTACCTCAGTTTCTCTATTTACTATTGAGATCTTACTGTTTGAAGATGGAAGGTCTATTCCCTTATATAAAACAATACTCTGGCATCCAGAATCAATGCTACTAAAATTTGAGGAATTTCTGTAATCTTCATCAGTATCAAATACATCATAATTATTAAATGGTATATTTAAGAGATTGGAATCACTAAATGGGTTATATAAGCAAGTTTTTTTGGTAGGAGGACTATAAGAATTAAATTCATTTTCCATTAAAAAAGTAATGTTACAAAGTCCCCGGGTCTAGTTACTGAATTATTTTAGGCACAGACATAGTATATTAAAACTCACAATATTAAAGAGATTAGTCTACAAAAGGATCCAAAACATAAAAAATAATTAGGGAATCTAATTGATATTCTATTTGTCTTTACTAAGTTAACATCAAATGAGGATTATTAAAATGAGTTAATAATGTCTCATTTCGATATATATGGTCTTAATAATTCTACAATATTTATGACCTTGGTTTTTCCTTCTTTTCCTTAAAAAGAGCTAATAATGATACTCCAGAGACCTTTACAGCCTTAAATCGAACACCTGGAATATCACCGACGGAGTGACCCTTACGACCAAAGCCAGCAACCAATACTTCATCATTCTCATCAATAAAATTTAAACAACCATCTCTCGGAACGAAAGCAGTTATTTTCTTACCATTCTTAATGAGTTGTACACGAACACATTTACGGACAGCAGAGTTTGGTTGCTTAGCTTCAATACCAAAGCGTTCTACAACTATCCCCTTAGCATGAGAAGCACCTCCAAAGGGATTAGACTTATATCTTGTACCCAAATTAGCTTTCTTGTACTGTTTATCAGCCCATCTTTGTGATCTACGTCGTGTACGAAGTTCACGTGCTGTGTTAATACCTCTTGGTTTACCTGTAAATTAGATTATTGTCTGTCAAGTTACAGTCCCTATTTTACTGAAAATATTGGCATAAACATACCTGAACCCATCAATACTTCAAATTAATCTAAATCTATAAATAAATGCTCTTAATTAGTAAAAGCAAGAACCTTACTTCTTACAATGCTTCAAATTGTCTTCGTTAATAAAATAATATATACCGCCTTAGTAAAGACAAAAGTCCATTTTAGGTCTAATAGAAATAAAAATGTAATCTCGTCTCGAGACAAGACAGACATATTGCGCTAAAAGTAAAAACTGAGGTTACCTAACATAATATAGTAAGTTTGTTCTTTATTCTTGAAATTATTCAATTAATACAATACACTTAGAATTAGATAATTCTCACAGCAATCTCCTTCATAAATTATTTGATGTTTTCAGTGGGAAGAGCTCCTATTGCTTCTCCTCCCAGTGATGATTGTATTTCCAAGCTTCAAACGACATTGAATAATATTATACATTGCGCAACAGTAGGTTTAAATATTTGTATGCTTCCTACTCTCTTACCGATTTTATGTCTATTAACTTATGTGAATATCGGTCTTCTTGATTGTAGGATGCTCTACACATACTACCAGAAACAGCACCAGTTATTTCCTCTAGTATGGATATATTAGGTACCAAAGAAGGATTTACAGCTACAAAGTGTGATATTCTTTACCGTGCAAATTATATAGGGTCGGCATTTGAGTGTTCAAATACTTTAATTGAGGAACTTGCTTCTTTGAAACCACTAATTGGTACTGATGGAGAAGTCTTCATTGAGAAGGTAGAGTCCTTAAAAAAAGAAAATGAGATGTATAACGAAACTCTGCGTGAACTGACAAGAGAGTGTGAAGAAGCACTTATTCATATAAAGAAATTAATAAGAAGTCAGGTCAATGATTCAATTAATAAGCAAATTGAAGAACTATATAGTAATGCAACCATGGAATCTGCAGAGGATATTTACCAGAATATGAGGGAACATTCATAGCGGGTTACTTTTTGAGGCAATATAATCATTTTAACGTTTACTTTAGTTTGTATATCTGTGTAACTTGAAGGTAATTTTACTTTGGTAAATATATACATATTTGAGTAGGAATCTAATAGTATAACTACTTAAAAATGAATGGAGACTTTAGAGCGCATCCGGAGAGTTAAGAATATTAAGAGTGAAATATCAAGAGAATGGAAGTTAGATGATAAGGATGTAGCCGAATTTATTGTTTATTTAGGCGAGAATAGTTCTGATTGTAATGAATTTATTAGTAAACTAAAGCCGAATATTGATATAAATGTCTCCAGTGATTTTCTAAATAAGTTATTTATGATAATTAGAGGTATCAAACCTGAAATGAAGAATGGGGAGCAGTCAAAAAGTACAAATAAAATAATTGATGACAATTATAGCTGTAATATTGATGCTCAAGATGAGCAAGTG
This sequence comes from Cryptosporidium muris RN66, assembly GCF_000006515.1. NCBI lineage: Eukaryota > Apicomplexa > Conoidasida > Eucoccidiorida > Cryptosporidiidae > Cryptosporidium > Cryptosporidium muris. The sequence goes on along the minus strand of NW_002196573.1, from coordinate 381,250 downwards.
GATTATCCAGGAAGTAGTAATACATTAGAAATAAAATCTAATAGTACAGGCAAGAATTCTACTAAAGACCTAATGAATGAAAAATTGAAGATCAGTACAAAATATCCATGTTTAACAATCCCTAATAATATAGATAGAGTGGAGTTGAAGTTTAATATACCAAGTGAGAAGAAGCTACAAAGTGCAGACTCATTACAACTTATTAAAAGAGAAGATGATAAATATTTGGATCTCAACAAGAGGAATAGTTGTACATCAGACACTATAAAGAGCGGATACGGTATGAACGATACAGAATATAAACATGGATATGGCCCAGTTACAGGTATTAAAATAAATTCGAATACATCTTTTAGTGATTTTCAAACTGCAGATAGTACTAATGTAAATAATGTAAATGTAGGGAATTTATACAATGACTATGAAAGGTGGGAACTACTTCAATTAATTAATTCTGGGGCAGTTTCAGTTGATGAATTAAATGAATATGATAGGAACTGTATAAATAAAGAAATGAATGTATTGTATTCTGGGTCTTTAGTAGAGACATCAGTTGAAATAGAACTTCGAGACTTTGAGCCTAAATTTTTACGTGGTCAGACTTTCAAAAGACATAATATAGATTTTTCTATTCAACCAACAATACAAATTTCTGCCAATCCTGAAGGAAGTTTAAGTAAGGCAGCTGAATTAGCATCTAATATTGCTAGGGAGAGAAGAGAAATACGTGATTTTCAAGAAAAGGCACTTTTAGATAGTATACCACGTGATATGAATAGGCCATGGGAGGATCCATATCCTGAATTGGGTGAACGTACAATAGCAGGTATGCTGCAAAGTATTGGTGTTGAGGCTTGGCAAGTACCTGAATGGAAACGCCAATACTTTGGTAAAAATTTAAGCTTTGGTCAAAAGACTGATATAACTTTATCAATTCAGGAACAAAGGAGGAATTTGCCTATATTTGCTTTGAGAGAGTCATTAGTTGATGCAGTGAGAAAGAATCAAATAATTGTAGTTATAGGAGAAACTGGTAGCGGCAAAACAACACAAATTACTCAGTACTTATATGAAGAGGGATTCTGTGATGATGGCAATATGATAGGATGTACTCAACCGAGGAGAGTAGCTGCTACATCTGTTGCGAGAAGAGTTGCTCAGGAGGTTGGTTGTACTATTGGCTCAACTGTAGGTTTTTCAATTAGATTTGAAGATGTTACATCATCTGAGACTAGAATCAAGTATATGACAGATGGCATGCTTTTAAGAGAGGCTCTTTCAGACCATTCACTTTCCAAATATAATGTAATTATGTTAGATGAGGCTCATGAAAGAACAATAACTACAGATGTCTTGTTTGGTTTACTCAAGGTAAGTTAACTTTTTAGACGGTAGATTTATAGAGGCCATTGCACTATTATATAGTTTATGAGCTCAGTCACTTTTTTTTTTTTTTTTGGGTATTTTTCATCTTGTGTACTTTCACGAGAGTAGAGAGCCCTTATTTATGGCTGAAATATTAAACATAAAATACGTGTTTACTATACATACTTATATGCATGTATAGTAGCGATACATATTTCTATATTTTTTGTTTTTATTAAAAGAAAATAGAAAGACCCATTGACTGATGACTATTGAAATTTGAAGGAAGAAAAGATCAGTGGACAGATACCAATGGGACAAACTATATGCTTGGCATTAACCGTCTATTTAATTGGATTATTTTAATACAGTAATTAACTTTTTCTTTTCTCAGGCTACCTGTATTGAACGTCCTTCATTTAGATTAATTGTGACATCTGCTACACTGGAGGCAGATAAATTCTCACGATATTTTATGAACTGTAACATTTTTGCAATACCAGGACGTACATTTCCTGTAGAGATTTTATATACGAGGGAACCAGAAAGTGACTATGTAGAAGCAGCTCTCCTAACAGTATTACAAATTCATTTACGTGAACCTCCAGGAGATATCTTAGTATTTCTGACAGGTCAAGAAGAGATAGATAATGCTTGTCGGACTTTACATGAACGTATGCAAAAGTTAGAGAATCTAAATCCCCCTCCATTAATAATTCTACCTGTATACTCATCTCAACCAAGTGAAGTCCAATCATTAATTTTTGAACCTACACCAGAAGGTTGTCGAAAATGTGTTATAGCAACAAATATTGCTGAAGCATCACTAACTATTGATGGAATATATTTTGTTATAGATCCAGGTTTTGCTAAAATGATGGTTTTTAATTCAAAAACTGGGATGGATAGTTTGGTCGTTGCACCTATTTCACAAGCTAGTGCAAGGCAAAGATCTGGTAGAGCAGGGCGAACAGGTCCTGGAAAGTGTTATAGGCTTTATACAGAGATAGCCTTTAAGACAGAAATGCTCCCTGTTACAATACCAGAGATCCAAAGAACAAATTTGTCTAATACAGTCTTACTACTAAAGGCATTAGGAATTAATGATCTCCTTAACTTTGACTTTATGGACCCACCTCCACCTCATACATTGTTGATTGCTTTAGAAACATTGTATGAGTTAGATGCACTAGATGACAATGGAATTTTGACTCGTTTAGGCAGAAAGATGGCCGAACTACCTATGAGTCCAAATCTTAGTAAGATGGTTCTTTCATCTGTTGACTTGGGATGTTCAGATGAAATTATTACTATAACATCTATGTTAAGTGTTCAAAATGTATTTTATCGTCCTAAAGATAAACAGGCTGCAGCTGATAGGCATAAGTCCAAATTTCATCATTCATATGGAGATCATTTAACTTATTTGAATATCTATAATTCGTGGCAGAGACAGAGATATTCAGTACCGTGGTGTTATGAGAATTTTTTGCAATCTAGATCTTTAAAGAAAGCTCAAGATGTAAGGAAACAACTAATTAGTATATTTGACAAATATCAGCTTAACATAATATCTGCAAGAAACGACTATGACAAGATTCGCAAGGCTATTTGTGCGGGATTCTTCAGTCATGCTTGTAAGAAGGATTCTCAGGAAGGTTATAGAAGCTTGGTTGATAATCAGCAAGTATATTTACATCCCTCTAGTACACTGTTTAACAAATCTCCAGAATGGCTTCTATATCATGAATTAGTATTTACAACCAAGGAATATATCCGTGATTGCTGTACAATTCAACCAAATTGGCTTGTAGAATTAGCTCCAAATCTTTTCCAATTTGCAGATGAAGCGAAAATCTCAAAGAGAAAGATGAGAGAAAAAGTACAACCCTTATATAACAAGTATGAAGATCCTAACTCCTGGAGGTTGTCTAAAAGAAGGAGGTAGTTTTATATCTTGATATAGCAGAATATGATAACCGGTAAGATTTTGAGATAAGTTACTATACATTAAGAGACTTAATTATAATATTCCTATTTTAAATATATGAAAATTAAGGTGTTTGAATTTTTTGTATAGATTTCTTGATATACTTGGAATGTACAATGTCATACAGAAACAAAGACTGTTTCTTATAATAGAGCTACCTTGTTGAAATTGTGACGATACTAATTTCAGTCATTATTTTCTCCGCACTTAATGGTGGGAGATGGATATATCCAGCTATAATTGCTATCTTAGCTATTATCTGGATGTTCTAATTCCATTTTATCTTATTTACACTAATGGCTAAAAACAATTTAAGGCCACTATTATTCAAAATATATTGGCATGGAGACTTTCTGAATTTAGAGGACCATCTCTTGGCTAGCTAAATTCTGCAGATAGTTTACATTTGAGATGGGGTTTCTGTTAAACTCACCTTGTACTTATCTGCCATATCTGGTATTACCGGCTTTTTAGAAATAACTTTTGTCAAATATTAATGCCTTGTTTTAAATGTGTACCTTAAATTTGCATACAGGCGCCTTGAGATTGGCGCCAGAAATTAAATTTTTGAAATAAAAAATGTCAGATTAAAGCATAGTAATTGCGGTGGCCTCAACTCCTAAAATAGTTTAGACTAATAGAAAGCATCTTATTTTCTATTTTCTACTTGTCAATTTGCTCTTTTAAGTTGGAGTTTTGTAGGCAGTGATTATATGAATAAGTCTTGGGGACTTAATTCTTTGAAGTCAAGTGATAGTACGAAAGTTGCTATATATATATCAAGTTAAGTATGAAGAATGGTCAGTAGCAGCTCTTTGGGTTCTTATGTTAAGATAATGCGTATAGGGCAAGGTGCCTTTGGAGACGTGTGGCTTGCTGAGGATGTTATCTCTAAACGTCGTGTAGCACTGAAAAAGTTAATATCTAAGGAAAGTAGGGAAGGTTTTTCTAAAACTGCTATACGTGAAATTGTACTTTTAACTAATTTAAAGCATAGAAATATTGTGGATTTATATGGAGTTGTATTTTCTAGACCTCAAAGCTCAGATGACAATGGTGAATTAGTGAGTCAACTTCCAAATGGTGGTGCATTGAGTAGTCTCTACGTAAATAATGTAAATCGTGGTTCAATTTGGATGGTATTTGAATACTTACCCTATGATTTATCTGGATATATGGAAGGGTTAAAACTAGAGGGTAAGTTAATAAAAGTCATAGATATAAAAGTTATTATTCGTCAATTACTAGAAAGTTTGGAGTTTTGTCATATGCACAACACAATCCATAGAGATATAAAGTGTGCAAATCTATTAATATCTAGTGATGGAGTTGTAAAATTGGCTGATTTTGGATTGGCTAGATATTATAATGTAAGATATAGGACTTTGACAAATAGAGTCGTAACTTTGTGGTATAGATCTCCAGAACTTTTATTAGGAGCTCAAAGCTATGATACCCCTGTAGATATGTGGTCTGTAGGTTGTATATTAGGTGAATTGATTTTACAACAACCATTATTCTGCAGTGAAACAGAAGTTGGAGTATTGAAGATGATTGGAGAAACTTTGGGACCTCCTTCTAGTGATGTAGTTCATGATTTGAAGAAACTTCCTTTATGGAATGATTATGAAAATAATCCACTTCTTCCAATTTTAGGTTCAGGGACAGGTAATAAATATCGACAAATGATTCATAGAGTAGAGGAAAAGGTAGGATCTCAAGGTCTAGATCTACTTTTGCAGTTATTACAATACTCACCATCAAAACGTCTGAAAGCCAAGCAAGCTTTATCTCATCCATGGCTACAGCATGGAGAGAACAATGAGAGTCTCCCTGATCACTTAGATATGTCAGTATTTACTCAAAAAAAGCAATTCCATTCTCTCAGTGCAAGAAAATTACGAGACAAACTACAGGGACGTCTTAAAATTCCTTCAACATCAGAGATTGGAGGGGCTGTAAATGCAATAATTGGAAAGGCCTACAATGTTGGAACTTTAAGGGAACAATTAAAAGATAAGCACCGTAATTCTATTGGTATTATTCAGAACATTAAAGAAGGCATAAATGAACAGATAGATATTAAAAAGAGAGCAGTAGTTACAATAAACCAAGGAAATATAAATACTTCGACTATAAAACGATCTAGGAGTAGAGAAAGAATAAGCCCAGATCCTAGTAGATGGAAAACTAGAAGTTTATTTGAACATAGAAATTCGAGACGCGATAGAAAAGATAGAGTAGAACATGAATGGAGAAATGAAAGGGATATTGATTATGATCGAAACAGACACTTAGAATATTCAGATAGAGATGATTATTATGGAAGAAGAGACAATTGTGTATATTCATATTCAAGAAGGGAGGTAGAGTATAATAGAACAAGACATTACAATAGATCTCCATCTCCAAGTGGGTTACGAAGACGTTTATCACCATCTCATCGTAGCTCAGGAAATGACTACTATTATAGAAGAAGAGAAAGTTCACACTCTTATTACGATAATAGAGCTAGAGATTATAATAGAAGACGAGATTAACCTATAAAACACTTAGAAAATTTATTCATTTGATTATATATCTAGTCACTTATAAACTTGCTACTTTCCTAAGTACTTGCCTCAACACTTATCCATTTAGCAAATTCCTCGATATTTTGATCACGTTCTATTGAGTTCTTTGAATCAATGGCTGTAATAGAAGTATATATGTCATTCTGAATACATCTTACACCATGCAAACGTTCTTGAAATAAATTGACAAGATTAACATCTAGACAATCGGAGTATACTTTAGCTTGTTTTATAAGGCTCGAATCCACATCTAGATGTACTTGGAAAGATCCCCAGTCAAATCTTTTCTCAAGTACTGTAGAAAATTCTGGAGACTCTCCATATCTCCACTCCCAAGATATAAGTTGCTTATATGTATCTTTATATACTTGATCATGTATAATTGCATCTCCAATTTCTGGTTTATTGCATGTTAGAAATGTATTGATATCTTTGTCAGAATCAATATGTATATTATTAAATGGGATATAATCTGCAAATTGTTTAGTAATTGGTGTGTTTACATGCACACCATTATTTTGAATCTGATTGAAGTACTGCATATTTTTATCTATTCCATTTTGTTCCTTCTCTATTACTTGATATCTATTAGACAGACTTACATCACTTTTTAGATCTTTAATTTCAAATTCAACAAGCTCTCTGTCAATAGAATAAGTTTTACAAAACTCTTCGATTATGCTTGTTTTTATGTCCTCTAACGTAATATCTGGAATTACATCTTTTACATTTATAACTCTAGATGCTACACTTTGCACCCCTTTACTTTGCAACTTTGTCTTATTTGGAGTTAAAAACTCCTCTAAAGCTTTTCTATTAACATTAACCATTATAGTCCCATGGTGTAATGCTTTATTTCCTGATAATTGAAAAGCTGAGCCTGAAAACTTGCGCCCCTGTAGTAAGATATCATTTCTACCCTTCACTTCAATTTCTATTCCAAGGTTTTGAAAAGCTCTACTAATAATCTTATTATTCTCTTTCCTGTAATCTTTAATATTGTCAGTTATAAATGTGAAACATAGATTCCCATGATCCTGAAACAATTAAATATTATAGGAACAAATAATCAAGATAGTTATATTTCAATTTAAATTAAAATGAGAGATCAAAAATTCTTTGACCTATGTGAACAACTATATTGGTATGTATTTATATTTCAACTTACTTGATAAACTGCCCCTCCACCAGAATATCTTCTTGCTAGAGCTATATTATAAGATCCCATCTTATATAAATTACATTCCCTCCAGGCATTTTGGTGTCTGAGAAGTGATCATATTAATTTAAAGTAATCAAATACTATGAATTATACAAGGAAAATATGTGTGAAGTTTCATGATGTAAAGTTATCAATATAGAGAGGTGGAAATATAACGAAGTGTGTCCCTACAAGAAAGTTGTCCCATATAATTCCTTTCAGATATATTCTATTAACATCTCCACTATGAGTATATTTCCTCATATTTCAAAATTCCTACTCATGAACTTATTTATACCAACTTACCTACCAATTACAACTGTTTTTCCGTGTGTCCAAAGGTATAATATAGGTTGACCTTGGGTATACCTCTTCAAGAGAGTAGATTCCAAAGCTAAATTGTGAAAGAAATCTCCTTTAGAAAAAAAAAGTTGGTTAGCTTTCAAAAGGTTTGTTAACTTCATTTAATAAATAACACCTTACACTTCCAGGTTAATTGAGTTGTCTGGTTAGTAAAGAACTTCCCACTTCCCAGCACTTTACAATAAAATAGCTCGATACCCGCTAAGGAGACGGCTCCAAAAGTCAGAGCGGTATGACACGTATAGTCTCTAGGTATCAAAGTAGGAGATATCTAGTTTGCGTATTAGCTTATGAATTCAATAACCCAGGATACGAAGACATATTTGTTAATGCTAGTATCATTATTAGGGAGGTAAGTAAATACTAGGAGCAGGCGGTGGAGTACACTGCCGCTTCCGCTTGGTATTATTAATATATAGTTTCTGTACTTTTTCCACGTGAGAATAGTTTTGTATATAATTAACTAATTAATTGGTATCAGTTGAATAGTCTGCCCAGAATGACTAGTGAGGTGCCATATAACTTTTCGATGATTGGCACTTCTTCAGCTTCTACTGCTACAACAAACAGCGGTGGTGAGATGGTTGGAGGCATGAATCAGGAGTTATTGCACGAGGGACCTGGAAATAATAATAATAGTAATAATAATAATAGTGGCGGTAGTACGAATACCCAAGATGTGTTATCATTGTTAAACTATTTGGTTCCAAATTCCGGAGGCGAATCGGGCTCATCTGGGGTTAATCCGCCTCCTCAAATAGCAGACCCAACGACACTCAATGAGCTCTTAGGACTAATTAGTGGAGCTGTAACATCTAACCCAAGTGGAGTTAAGGGTTCTCCTGAGCCAGCTCTGTTAGATAATACGGGTGGAGGTAATATGACTAACTCAATTCCTTACTTACTTCCACTATTGATGAGTTCGGGATCTAATAATGACCAGAATGTAGCGCTATTAAATAGTTTGGTGTCATCTACAGGGGTAAATGGAGCTCAGCCAGCTAATTTGAACCAATTTGTTAATCAACTACAGAATCTACTGCCCCCTTTGGTACCTGGTGGAAATGCTACCGGTATATCAAATAATCAACCTACTCATACAGGAACCACAACCCATCACACAGATCATCTACAACTTCTATATGGTGGTGGTGGTGGTAATCTTGGTACAGATAATAAATCCGAACTTTTGGCAGCTGCAGCAGCCTTTGCAGCATCCAACGTAACTCCCCTAAATGCAGGTCCTATATCTAACTCTCGTGGTAGAGCAAGAAAGCGCACATCAACTACTCCTTTGGGTGGTATGAGAGGTCGCCGTGAATCTAATGATATATCAAAACGTAGAGTAGGAAGTCCTGGTCGTAATCATGGAATGGACAATATAGGAACTCCAGGAACAATGTTACCTCATATACCCTCGCTTGCGGGAGATGGAATGGAGAATCTTGATCATGGTGGCAATGTGAACTTATTAAATACTCCAGCAAATCATCATGGTTCTCAGTACAATGAATTTAGTACAGAAGATGCTAGACATTCTGTTAGATTTGAAAATGGCTTGGTTCTAATGACTAAGAGATTTATACAATATCTTTATGAGCAAGGTGAAAGTAGAATTATAGACTTAGCTGCGGCTGAGGCACATATGGATGTTCAGAGACGTAGATTATATGATATTACAAATGTATTGGAAGGTATTGGTATTCTCAAGAAAATGGGACGTAATGCTTTCATGTGTGCAGCCACAGTTCCTGATGTCCTTATAGAGAGAGATGCTGTGCTATCATCTTTTGGAACAGTTGATATGAGTGTGAAACTGAGTGGTAACATTGATGACGAATCATTGAACTCTATTCCATGGTTTCATAGCTATAATAAACTTCAGGTCCTATCTAACGCTGAATATGAAATGATGGAGAAGACACTTATACAGCGCAAAGAACAGTTACTACAAGCTTGTCAACAACTGGGGTTTACCGATATTGTAGATCAATATACTATTGCCAGTGCTTCCACCTCTCATACAGCAGGGGCTAATGTAGCTAATTATGGAGGAGCAACTCCACACTCTGGAAGACCTAATCATGTACCCAGAAACTCGGCAGGATCTCATGGAATTAGCTTAAATCATGGACATCTACGTGAGGATAATATATCAGTACCTAATACAATGGAACAAGGAAATGAATCTAATAACCCTAGTGGAGGAGCTGGAGCTCTCTGGGGAAGCATTATGGGAGGCTCCAATCGCGCTAGCAATGTTCCATCAATTCATCATCCGGATGCTCGTTGGATAGAAGCCCCAGATACTACAAATCACAGCAGTAACGCTCCTAAACACCATGTAGAAAATGAAAACTCCAATACTAGTGTCGCTCAAAATGATACAATTAGTGGGTTCAATGAGTAAATAAGTTGAAATTGTATAATTAGCTTTATAGACAGTCATACAAGTAAAAGACCAACAAAGGAAATATAAAGTATGTGAAATTTACATTAGGATATATCTTATAAGTACTGATATTTATTGCTCTAGTGGATCTACTTACAAGTAATATTTAGTCTTAGCATTTATATTCAAATTGTGCGGACTAATACTATGTACCTTTAATGGATTTTTTAGCATTAAATCTTTTCCTGAGATAAAAAAAAAAGCTGTATATATATGGTATTGACTCATTTCTCAAATATTTGACGGAACTGTAGGGGTATTTCAACAAATGACTTATATAGTAGACTCACCAATAATTACCCCTTATACTAAGTTTATAAATAATTTGCACTAATTAAAGATATACAGATACCAAATTAAAGAGGATCTGAAGAGATATCTACTAATCTACAGAGTTATATTAGGTGCTTTTTTTTTTTTAGCCTTAATCATTATATGAATTAGCCATTCTCTACTTGTTATGATATTTCGTATGGCTGAAGATAGAAATTACGAGTTTAAACTGAGTTAGCTAAGGTCCAGTTTTAATGAGTTAAAAAAAAATAGTTCATCTAATTTCTCTTTTATTTATAACTGGATTTGATCTATTTTATCAAACTTAAATATACCGTTGGGCTTCTTAATAGCAAATTTTAGTATTTCCCTAACTTAGACAAGGTTTCTTTTGAATAAAAATTAAGCCTTATAATATTTATTATAGCTATATATTTTTGTTTCTCAATATTGGATCAAATTGAGTAATATTAATAATGTAATCTGATATTGTAGACACTTAACTATAATACTAATTAATACTTTGGTTATAAATTACCAGAGTTGGCTGTTAGTTTAGTTGGTCAGTTGTAACTGCGATGAAACTATCTTTATACATGTTAGAGCTTTTTTTCTAACGAATCTAGTAATATTTAATATTTATTGTAAATTCAGTAAGATATTTAGCTCCATAACAAGTCATTATTTTTTTTTTCTAGATTATACTGAGAATATAGATACTTTTATTTACTAATATACTACTCTACTTATTCTTTAGAAGTAGTCTTTTATAAAAGTCAGAATTAAAATATATTTATTATTTGTTGGTACTACTCATATTAAGGAAGATAATTCTAGTTTGTGGTATACACTTAAAAATATTATAATACTTGTCTAAAGTGTATAAAATTTATCATTTATCTATACTTATAGCGAGATACTTTTTCCTAAATCTTTAAATTCTCCATACATTATGAATACTCTATCTTACAATTTATGTATATTTTTTTACTGCAAACAAAATTACAGATATGTAATATTTAAGATTCTCCAATATTAATTCTTAAGACTTATAGTGACTTTTTACATTATTAAAGTCTTTCAGATATAAACTATATAATGTTAAACATATATCTTGTGATATTTCAACTAAAAAAATTTCATTTATTTAGATATTGTGAGCTTAAGTAACCGTTTTATACTAAAATATTGTACTTTTAGGAGTTTAAAACCCAAATTCAACAATGATATGAATTTAAATCTTGTGATTAGCCGTTAAATTTATAAATATTTTGACTTTTCCTTATAGAGCTGTACTAATAGTATTATGAAAAAAAATCCTATCAATTAGTTTTACTTGAGTTAAATTATTCTGATTAATTCTGTAGCTTGTTATTTTTGTATTAGCTTATATCACTAAAATTTAACAATAAAGTAATATTTATTTGATCAAATCAACAAGGGTATAAAACTACAATCTAGATGGTAGGTTTATTACTTTTTTAATAGAATAATTATAAATTAATTGTAGTAATAATGAACTATATAATTTGATACCATTGATATTTACTTTAAAGATAATTCAACTGATATCATTTTCTACAGAAAATTTGTAGGATTTTTGTTAAACAGCTTTAAAGTATTTTTCAAGTAATATCTAAACCATTAAGTTTTCCTTTTTATAATATAATGATATTGTAAAAGATGTGATTTAGATTAGGAACAAAGAAATTTAGCTTTATTTTTATTTTTCATTATTTTTCTTATATATTAATAATAGAATTTACTAGCTTAGGAACTACTCATAAACTGGTACATTTTTATAGTGTAATAATTTTCAATTTGTAATATTCCCAGTAAGAAAATCATTAAACTTTAGTTGGAAATTTAGAAAAATACTTGAAAAATTTTTCAAATCTTATATACTAATACAATTATAGTAAAAGGTAATTTTTTGATATAATAAGGCTCTTTGATTTCAATAGAAGAGTACTGAAAACTATTGAACTTTTTTTTTTTTTTTTCTTTTTTTAATTCAGATGGATGAAGTTAGTATGTTCTAAACTTAGTATTTCCATATTATATACTAAAAATATCTTCTATACTATCAAATCCTTGTATGAATATATTTATCATGAACAATATACATTTAGCTGTTAATATACTTGGATTATCTAATAATTTATAAAACATATTTAAAGGAGCCTCAATATTTTATTTAGCTGAAAATAAATGTATTCATTAGAGTTAAATTATTTATTTTTTAAAAGTATCTATCAAAAATAAGTTTATTAGTTTTTGAAATATACAATTTCTAATATTTAATAGAAATAGATTATAATAGTGATTACTTTGTACTTTTTTTTTTCAAAAAAAAAAGAAAAAAAACATATATACTAAGCTATACAATGAAATTTACAATATACATAACTAGTTTATCAATATTTTATATTTACTAATATTAAATATATAATCTTATGTGGTATAAAATTCGTTCTTGTGGATTTACAATAATAGTGAGAATATACTATAAATCAAACTCATGATATTTTAAATTTTTAAACAAGTTATCTTTACAATATGAAAATGAAGTTTTAAAATTCTCTTATTTCAAAAATACTTGAATATTCTCCAAAAATTTTTACTATTGTAAATAGTAATACTTTATATAATAAAATAATTCATATTACCAGTATATAATTTTTAATAAATCATTCCTTCTTATTATTAAAATATTGATATTAATGAGATATTTTAAATTAGCCTATAATATATTAAAATTTAACTTCAATTGTTTTATTACTATTCACATTGTATTATAATATTATCATCTATTTTAGAGTATTAATTAACACTTAAAACCAATAATTTTTATCCTCATTGTATAAGTAACATAAATACCTAATCATTTATTATATTTTTTCTAATATAAAAATTTTTATTGAGTCTAAATATAAAGAAAAAAAATTTAAAGCTATCTTTAAATACTTTTGATGTTAATATATACAAATATAGGATAATTGAATATAGCTACATCTAGAAAAAGGATATAAACAAATCTAGGTAACCATAAATTACTTTTAACAATTCAAAAATAAGAATAAACTTTAGATTATATCTCCTAATCTAAATTAGACGAAATTCAGGAAATTACCTACATTCAATACATTTAGATTTTTAGATTCAAATTCTTATGAGAGTAAGGTCTAAATGAAATTATATTCATTGGATTGAATAGATTCATCCTTAATCCCTCTAAATCCCTTATAAACAACTGAAGAACGATTTTTCTGTTTATCTATCTGACTAACTTCATATATAGGATTAGATAAATTATCCTTATTAGATGATATCTTTAGAGTCTTATATATATTAGTATTAGGTATATTTTGTCTATTTTCCATCTCATAATATTTATATCGTCTTCGTAAATTCTTCAACCGTCTCTTAATACTTTCATCATTTTCAGTATTTGCATACTTTTTACGAAGCATATGATAAGATTTCCAAATAGGTTCTTCTTCTTCTTGGTATTTTGTATTTAATTCAAATTCATTAGCAGATATAACTTCATTATCTTTTATTTTATCATCTGATACTGAATTTTCAGGTATAATATTTTCTTCTAATTTAATGATAAGATATAAAATTATACTTTTTATTCAATATTATTGTCTATTTAACACTTACCCTTAACATTTTCCTGTTGTTGTACAATTTCATTTTTGCTAGAAAAGCTCAGAGTTATGAAAATACGGTGTAAAATAGCTCCTATAAATAATATAATAGTATTAAATATTATAATGTCAATTGAAAATAGATATAACTGTCACTAGGTGACTATTATACAATGGAAATATCTAAGTATATCCAAATCTTAAATTTTATCCAAAACTTACCAAACATAATTAGAGATAAAATCATAATAATCAAAAGAAGTTTACTAGTTATTGAGAATGATGTAGAGTTACAATTTGAAGATGTAGCATTAGGAAAATTTTTTAAGGGGGTATACTCTGGAAATTTATCCGTCTTTTTATAATGCAAAACTTCTCTTGCAACTATATCATTTTCTACTTTAGATTGTTTTAAAATTGAAGAGGACCTCTGCATTTTTTTTTTAAAGGAAAACAGCTCTCTGTAAAAGTAATACTTGAAAGAGATTGCATGTTCTTATTTTGGGCGCTTTTTTGTAAGGTGCATCTGAGTGTAGACATATATACTGAAGGGTAGGATAAATGGTAAAGTGAAAGAATTGCACCATTATTAAGATAAACTATTTACTTACTTATATAAGGTACTTTATATACTTTTCAATAAATAGAGTTTAAAAATGAATATATATAATATATTAAATGTAACTATACAAAATAGTTTAAATTTTATTACATAATTTATTATAGTATTAAGATATATATTAGAATAATTTAAATTAGAATAAATTAATGTTATATTACAGATCTACCTTAAAATTTGTAAATAAAGTAAGGATATAATTTAAAATAATTGAAATAATATAACAAGAAAAGTAGTGTATGTTTATAATCTAAAATATTCTAATATTTGTTCTAAAATTAAAATAATTAGCTTATATTATTATTCTTTGAAGTACAGCTTAAAAATAATTTTTATTTTTATTTAATATTTGTATGGGAATCTGTATTGTGAAAAATTTAAAGAAATTGGAATTTTTTGCATGCCTAAGTTATAAATGACCAGTGATACAGGACTGAATTTTGGCGCACATTTATTAACTAAAGGGCGTGTATGAATAACCTATAACTATTGCTACTTAAAAAGCAGGCAAATGAATTTTTAAAATGCAATCATTTTTTAAGAGTGCAATTGATAAGGTTTCAACAATAAAAGATGTAGTTGAGCACTCAATTGAAGAAGCAGTTAAAAATAATCAAATTGAGACAGTCTTCCTTTCTGGAACATCTATTTCTTCAAATGTTATAAATTGGACAGAAAGTGATATTTCGAAGAGAGCTAGTAACCTAAAATATAATACAACTTCATTTGTGGGTGATTTAGCCCTTAGTATTAGAGATGCAGCTGCTAACTTGACAATTAGACAGACTGAAGTGGATAATTCTCAGAAAAATTTTCAAATAGGGAAAAGTTTATGTTATAATAAGAATAATAGCTTAAATAGTATTGAATTTAAAAATGAAATAAGTAATAATTTGATTAAAGATATGAAGACTAGAAAAAAATCTGCACTAGATATTAGAAATACAGTTAGTTCTCATTTATCATCTAATATAGAATATATAGAAGATAGAAATTTGAACGATGATAAAAATATAGAATTAAATGAAAGTCAAATTTATAATAATACTACTGAAATAACTAAAAATTCTATGCATAAAGAGAGTGATATAGTATTAGATGAGAATTTCGAGGAAGTTGATAAATCTACTATTTCAAATATAATAGAAGGAATTGGGGATATTTTATTAAATGATACAACTGAGGGTATAAAGCAAAGTGGTAATATTGAATCTAATTTTAACTATAAGGATGAGAAAGATAATACAAATGATATTAATAATTGCAATAATGAAACTTTTAATCTTACAAAAGATTGTAGTGATTTGAGTGAAATAAATGAGGGAAATCCTGATATAAATAATTTGGATTTTAAATCTGAAGATTATGGAGGATTGATAAAGGTAGATAATTTTGATATTGATGACTCACTATATAATAATAAAGTGATAAAATCAAAGATGGTTTGTGATTTAGATAAAAATAATAATTTAAAGAAGGAAAAGAATGTAAAAAAGGATTTATTAGCTTCACCAATATTAAATAATGGAATTGAAGGTAGCGTTTTAAACCCTCTATCAATGTTTCAGGAAGTTAATAATTTAGAAAATTTGAACTTAGTTCTTAAGAAGGAGTTGGGGGAATATAAAGGAAAGTATTCAGATATAATGAAAAATTATCATAATTTAGAAAAAAAAATGTTGGAATTAAGCTCAGAGTATAAAAAAATAATTGGTGAGAAGAGGATTTTGAAAGATCGTCTTTTAAAAATAAAAGAAAATAAGAATTTAATTGTAGATTTACAGACACAGGTAAATACCTTAACTGAAAAATTAGAATTCAGGGATAATACAATACAAGAATATATTGAATTAAACAAATGCCTTAGAGAGAAAATTGGGGAACTAGAAATAACTCTTTCTTCTGAGGAGTCTAGAGTAACTGAATCTTTAAACTCTTACCAAGCTGAAATTACAGAATTACGTTATCAACTTTCCAAATTACAGATTGATAATAAAGAATTAGTAATTCCTTATATAGAACGAATTAATATTTTAGAATCTCAGTTGGGAGAAACTAAAAAAAGACAAACCCACGAACAAAATAGATATGAGTCAATAATTCAAAAACTGAAAATAGAATCTAAGGAAGAAAAGGAATTTTTGAAGTTGAAAATAAAAAAGTTAGAAGATTTTTTGTTACAAAAGGAGGAAATTATAAAGAATAATAATACTTATATAAATAGATTAAATTTGGAAATTCAGAGTTATAAAGCTGAGAACTTAAATAAAAACTTGGATAATACACATACAAATACACATAAGCTCATAATTGAAAGAAATAATGTGAGTTTAAATATTGAACCTAGTTCAATAAAAGATACTCAGGATATTCCAGTTATAGATAAAGAACTATCCAGAGCTTCAGTAAAATCTCCATTATCATCTAAGTATGATTCTAATATATCAATTTCATCTCTGAGGGATGAGTTAAGGCGAACTATAATAGACAGACAAGTAATAGAAGAAGAATATATTAAGACTAACAATGCAAAAATAGTTTTGGAGAATACTCTAAAAGATGAAGAATATCGAAATAAGTTATTGAGACAACAGCTTGACTCTATTTTAGCAGTTGTAAGCAATTTACAGGAAAAATTAGAAGAAGCTAATGAGACTATATTACTACAAAAAAAAGAGATCACATCAATTTACTTAAGAATAACTTCTTAGATATCTAATAAACAAGACTATTTAATCATTTACATTTCATCCAAGTATATTTTGGCGGTGCGATACCTCTGCATGTAAGTGTGCCGGTATGAAATGTATTAATGCATGTGGAGACAATATATAGAATTTCCACATTACTTGCATATAATTTGATGTAAAGCACTTAATTTTTCTTTAATTTACAGATATAGAACGATACACTTAATAATTTTGGATTAAATATAAGTGGTTATAAATGAATAGTAACATTAATAATGCGAAAAGGTAACTATGGTTTACTTTTTATATCTCTTCTAGTTTGTATCGCAATATCATATTTGGTTATAACAAATTTTTATAATAAAAGGAATATTAACTATATGATTAGGAATATTACTGATTCAGCTGTTGAAAGTATTGAACTTATTGAAATACCCGATAATATTGATAATTCTACAACTGAAAGTGATTTGATATTAAATGAGGATGTTGACTCTTTTAAAAAGCAACCAATTCAAGTAAATAGTGCAAATAATTATTTAGAGGGATTTCCAGATAACAATTTGTCAATATGTGACATTGGATTCGCAATATTATCAGCTCCACAATACTATCAAAGTAGAATAGTTGATTTACAGAATAGTTGGTTAAAACATTTATGCAAATATACAACTAGTAATTTAGATAACAACCAAGATTACTCAGCAAATTATGTTTTAGTTGCATCTGAAGAACATCCTAACCTACCTACAATGATACCAGAATGTAATGAGAGCTATGACAATTTATGTTGCAAAACTTTGGCCTCATATAAATGGATGCTTAAAGTTTGGCCTGATAAAAAGTGGTATATGAAATTAGATGATGATACATTTGTTATTTTGCAAAATTTATTGGATGAACTTAAAATTTTTAACCATTTAGAGAGCCATTTAGTTGGTGGACAGATTTATCTAACACTTGAAGATGCAAATACAACAAGTACATTAAGTTCAAGATCCAATAATCTACCTTGGGCACAGCATGAAGATGTAATTAAAGGAATTCGAGGTGGAGCAGGTTATCTTATGAGTAATTCTCTTGCAAAGTTATTTGTAAAGAATGGGAAAAGGTATTTAGATATTTGCAATAATGGAGGAACAAGATTTAAAATGTTTGAGGATGCTTCAACAGCCTTGCTAGTTACAGAACTTGCTGGACAAAAGGCAATTAAACATATACCAGGGTTTCATTTTCATAATCCACAAATATCATATCGTCTTGGTTATAGTCGACGTAATTTTAAGCCTGTTACATTTCATTTAATGCATCATACTGAAGAAATGCCATTTTTGGACTATTTACTTAATGCTCCTGTCTTACCATCAACATATTCTTGTAATCATCCCTCAATAAACTTTTGTTTTTCACCTCACGACTTGCGTATATCATCAAAATATTGGAATCCTGTTTATTTTGGACCACTAGATACACCTAACTCTAAAATACTTGGTAGTAATGCTGTTATTAGGCAATTATCTATTGATGAAGATGATAATTTGAATCTGGTGCAAGATAATAAAGTTACATCTTTAGAAGAAGGAATAAATGAAGTGATCGATACAAATCCTATAGATGAGACTGCAGAAGTAAATAATATAACGCAGGCTTTTGTAGATGAAACTCAAATTGATTCAAATAAGAATATTGATTTATTATCTGATAAAATAACCCAAATAAAACCAAAATCAATTAGTACAATTGAATTGTTATATCCAGAATATAACCAAAATAAAATGAATGAAGTCTCAGTAAGTTCTATATTTAATATAACAAAAAGTATTCAAATTCAAAATAATGATGTAGAAGATATATCAAGATTTTATTCTTCTCCTGAAGTTGAAACTATCGATACTGATCATCCATGTGCAGATATTATTGAAAAATACTCAAATAGAATCAAGGAATATTATGAAAAAGTATTCAATGGGATTAATGAAATTGTATTTGTAGGATTTCCTGATCATCCTAATCGTGGAGATTCAGCTATATTTGTTGGTGGATTATTATTAATAGAATCGTTAAAATTACGTATTATAAAAGCAATTCATTTACTTAGAGAATATGATAAAGTAGAAATTTTGAGTAAATTTACAGTTCCAGAATCACAAAGAGCTATCGTATTTCATGGTGGTGGTAATTTTGGAGATTTGTATACCCATCATCATAAATTAAGGCATGTAGTCATGAGTGATTTTCATGATTATACGATTGTAATGTTCCCACAAACAGTATTTTTCAGGAATATAACAAATCAAATGGCAACACATGATATTTTTGTTCAGCATCAAGGTAAAGTATTTTTAGCTGCCAGAGATACAAACTCAATGGATACACTACAAAAAATGTTTAATAATGAAAATAATAATATAGAAATAACTATTCTACCTGATTTAGCATTTCTTATTGGTGATCAAAGAAAAAGAAGAGGTATTCCTTTGTTAGATTTATTGATTCATTCTAGGATGGATAATGAAGCTCCTCTACTTTATATTAAGAAAGAAAAATTCAGAATGAGCAAAATTAATATGAATGCAATTAAAAATATGATTAAAGATATTAAAGATTCAATGATGAATTACAGATATAATATAAACTATCAAGAAGGAAAAGTAAGGTACAATATTAATGAAAAGTGGTTTGATTTTATAACAATACTAGTTGATGATTGGTTGTATAGTGACGCTCAATTTAAAGATGTTGAAAGTGCAGATTTTATCGAAAAATCTATTTCAAGAACATTAGATGGTATGGCATTTTTATCAAGAGCTCAAATGGTCATTACTAATAGATTACATGGTCATATTTTGATGATATTGCTTGGTATACCACATATTATTATGGGTGATTCTTTTGGAAAGTTGGCTCACTTTAGAGATACATGGACATCTAACTGTCCTCTGTCTACTTGGCATGATGATTTTTCTGATGCATTATATAAGGCTATACTTGAATTATAACAATGAGATAAACTAAATATTAAAAAGTCTTTATACTATTATTTAGTGGGTCTACGATTCAATTTTTTTAAAAGAATATTATACTGATGAAAATTATTCATATTAGTGCAATTATATCATCAAAGTAGTTTATATTTGTAATATTTTAAAATCTTTATTAAAAAAAAATAGAGTTCTGCAAGAGTAATAAATTAAAAAGAAATTTGGCAAAATAATTTGGTACAATTTATAAAGTGTTTAAGAAGTAATAATTACATTAATAAAATAAAGCTAAATGAGTTTATTTGTTACTTTGCTGTAATTCAAACATTATATTGTATAATACTTGAATATTTCAATTTCTACTATTATGTAAAAGTAACTTCAATAAAAAGTGCTATGAATAATGTAATCCATTCTTGAAAATAACTATTAATAGTATATTTTACAAGCTAGAGATTCATTAATTCAAAATAGACTATCAGTAAATACTCTTGCAATTTTAGAGAATTAAAATATTTGAGAACAATAAATAAAATCTCACTCATTATAAATAACTATACAACAGTTCTAATTATATACTAATTTAATGATACCAAACTTTTTATTATTTGATTTTCTTATCACTACTGGAATAAATTTAAAAAAAAAAAATACTGAAATATTGCAATAAATACTTTTAACAAGAATTTATAGGAAATTCCTATTATTTACATTCTCTTAATAATATTATTAGAGTAGAATATTTATAATTATTATTGCTCAAATTGTTATAGTAAATTCAAATCTAAGGTTTATATCAAATATAAATTTCTATTTATAAAAGAAAACTTTATATAAATAATTCCTTATTATTTTATTTTATTTAAATATTTAACAAATTACTTCAGATTTACCTTATAAATTCAAAAATAAATAATATAAATAAAATTTAGATAACTAATTAGAAATAATGTTTTCTTCATATGAATTAGGAGAATAGTGAGAAAATAAAAAATCCCGTGGTATTTTTGGATATTTCTTTGCTATCAATGATAATATATCGAAATCTGCCCAAGGTCCAAAATTATAATAAAGCCATTCATCATCTTTTGGACCAGTACCACCAAGAAATTCTGGTAATTGATTTTCATCAATATATTCTAAAAGTTTCTTTTTCCAATTATCTTTGCTACTATAAACTGATATTTTTTTTACAGTCTTTTCATCTAATAGTGACTTTACAAAACTCCATATAACTGTAAATATACTTGGAGCATTTACAATAAACATTTGACCTAAAAGTTCTGGGTAATAGTTTTGACTAACGTGAATAAGTTCTCTCATTATTTTTCTACAAGTTGAATTAAATTGGCTAATACCTAAGCCATGTAAATCAATAATATTCAAAGTTTCAAAACAAGTTGTTTTATATAAATTTAGGTCTAATCCAGCTTTTTTACATCTTTGTATACAGCAAGCTGGGAATATTACATTTAAAAGAAATTCATATTCATAGATCCAATAATTTAATATACTTTTTTCAGAATAATCATTAAGAAGTTGCTTGATATTACTCCTACCAATACAGTCAATATAAATTGGTCTTCCTATTTTATCAATACCATGATAAGCTCTAGGATAAAATTCTAATCTAATTGTCTCTCGTTTAGTTTTTATTAATAAATCAATATTATGAACCTTTCTCCAATTAAAATAATTTTCAAGCATAACTATAGCTTTATTAACATTCATTTGTCTTGCCTTCAAAAATCTAAGTAAAAATTGATCATCTATGTAATTAATGCTTGCCATATTATTACCAAATTTATTACGTAGTATACTTAAACCAGGATATTCTTCTTTGTTATTATTTTCATCGTACTTTAATGATATTTGAGGAGATCTAAATATGTGAAGTTTCATCAATATTTATAAGTAGATATAAATGATAAAGAAGACTTCAATTATAACTATTGAGCTAATTAGGCGGAAAGAGTTAATATGAGTGTAAATTCTAAAGGATCTGGTATACTCCCCTCACAATCTATATTATTTTATATTATACCAATATAATTTCAAGTTATATAAAATAATAAATTCTTAGGATTCATTCATATTATTAAGTTTAATATTAATAAAAGACTTATCTACTATAAAATAAGAATATATATACATGTATCTAAACAATTTTAAGATTCTACTTTACTTTAACAAAAATAAAGTACTAAAAAAGAAAAAATAAATGAACAAAAGTTTAAATCTTTTAATACCCTTTATTTTTAGATTTAATCTTCTTAACAAAATCATCCAATGATATTGAATTTGTTATATGGCAGTTACTTTGTACAGATATTTCTAATGGAGTATATTTTTGATTATGATTTATTGATTCAATCTTATGAATAAAATGACTCAAAATTAATATCTCACTTTCAGAATCTGAGTATTGAATAATATTAGAAGATTTAATAAAATTAGGTGTTGGATTATTATCTATGGAGTCCCAACGTTGATCAATTTTTTTTGGTTGTATATATATTTTTGAAAGATTGCAATATATTTGAGTAATATTTAAATTATTTTTTTGTATACTATTTTTCAGACGCCAATTCATCATATTACTTAAAAGTAGACGAGCAGATCTTAATAGTATATTATTGTTATTTGATGAACTAACAATCTGTCTCTTTACTAATTTTGGTTTGGAATGTTTAGATTTCAAAGAATCCTTTGATAATAAATTTGAATAAAAAAGTAATTTTAATTTATTCGCCATAACTTTATTAGTTATCTTTCTTCTTTCTTTACTATTAATTTTATTCCAAAAACTTAGATGAGATGATAATTCACAACGATAACAAACAAATTGATCAGCTCCATGATTATCTAAATTATTACTAGGTTTAAAATTAACTTTTTTTAATGAAGTTGAATTAATATTATATTCAGGATTTGAATTTATAGAAGATGAAATATTACTTTTACATAATGGTTTATACACAATAAAATTTTTATTTTGATGAAGATTATTTGTATCAGTTAATTTCTTATTATCTTGAATATTTTTATATATCAGATTATTAAAAAAATTTTCATCTTGAAAATTATTTAACCATTCTGGAATTTGAAATTCCGATGATTGAATAAATTGATTACAACGTTTTGAACATAATTTATGGATACCTTTATAACATTTATCACATGACATAAGAATACCATGATTACAGCATACAAAACATTTTTCATCATTCCCAATACCCTGGTCAATTAATGGCCATATTAAATCCTCATCAGTAACATTAAATAAATGGAAAAATTTGGTTAATCTTTGTACTAAATACCATCTACCAAAATCTACAGATTTTATATGAAAAATTTTATATTTTTGTATAAGTTTACATTCTAATGTTGTTAAATTACATAGAAATAATAACCATGGATGTGTCATTACATGAAAAAATAAATTTCTATTTGGTGAAACAAAAGGCATAAATATTGGTAATTTGGATTTTTTTATCTTAGATGATTCTGGTATAATTGATAAATTATATGCAATATCATAGTATCTAGTAGCAGCACCACTTCGTCTTAATCTTTCAATTGGTTTTCTTATCTGATTATGATTATTATATTCTCTATTAGAAGAATTTGTATTTTTAGAAAAATCTATTAATTTACTCCACCATTGACTATGTAATAAAGAATTATCACAACAATTAAAATTTCTATAGTAAGGCCCTGATATACATATAGATGAAAATATATGCCACAATGGATAAATATTCTTAGATATATCATTATTTACATATTCATTTTCAATTTTAGATTTATTAATAATTAAAGACTTATCTTCTTCAAATATTTCGTATGTATTAGTAGAAAATTTTAATTGGCAACTTTTTGAATTGTTATTATTATGTGAATTATATTCTTCATATTTATATTTTCTTTGATTTTCCATAAGAGACTTTTTAAGATTTATAAATGAAGATAAAGAATTATGATCTGTTTTTGATTTTTTGTTTCCATAGGAGTTTATTTCATTAATAATATCATCTTGATCACTTTCATTATGACTATTTATTCTCTTTTTTTTTTGAGGTTTAATTGGTAAAAGATATGGATTCATAGGATCATCATTTGGAATAATCTTTTTCCCAATAATTCCTCTACATTCTGAGAAACCACAATTACATATAAATTGGTTTATATAACCTGTATTATTAATAGAACTATTTAAATATGTACTTGGAATTGCCCTTATTAATATATTTTCATAATCAATTGTAATTTCTGTATCTTTTGGGATATTACTTAGTGCAAATATTCCAATATGTAACCAGGAATAAGCAAAATCATCATCTTTACTACTTCTAATTGATCTGCCAGTTGGTCTTACAATCCATACTTGAGCTTGACAATTTGGATTACAAGAATGTCGGATATGTCGAGCTTCATTACCATTTTGAGTCATATCTAAATATAAAAAATTTTCAACTATCCCAAATAATCTCTCTGGAGTTGCAATTGTATATAAGGTATTTTCATTCTTTATATTACCTTTTTGATTATCCTTTAATTGAAAATATGATAAATATCGTTCTCTTACATCTAAATTATTAATAATTTCACCAAGGCATTCAATAATAAGTTCACCTGCAGAAGCTGATTCTGTTAAAGAAAGTTTTGTTAATGTTGTTGAAAAATCCACATTTAAATAATTAAGATTACTTCTTTTTGACAAGTTTATAGTAGATTTAGTTCTTCTAAATTTCGAAACAATAAATTTTTTTTTTTTTTTACTATTATATCGGAAAAATGGTCTATTATTACAATATACATCATATAATCGTCCAGAAAGTCCACAATTATAACGATTACATTCAATATGTCTTATACGATTGAGGCAATCTTGATTACATGACTTCTCACAATAGCACCTTTCCATTTCATTTATTAATGGAATAGGTCCTCGTCCTATATTTTGTAATCTCTTGCTTAAATTTTCTCCATTTTTTGTTATACCCTTATTAGTAGTTTGATTTAATTCTTTCTTATTACAAACTTCATCTAGTATCATTTCTTTGGAATTCCCTGTATTTACCATAGATATATTTAAGTAGTTATTTATTCTCTGTAGTTCCTCTCATCTTTAAAACTCTAAGGATTCCATTATATTACAAAATTCTAAAAAAAAAAAAAATTCTATTGGTTATATCTGACAGGTCGCGCCAATTTTTTTTTTTATTCCTAACTTAAAGCTGATAGAATGAGTTAATAATTATACAGAAAAGTTGTAAGTAGCTATTTAGTAATATTTTACAAAATAATTCAAGTGGTTAGGCTAAACTTATAAAAAAGGTGATGGATTTTTATTTTCTAAACTGTTGCACTAATTAAATTACTACTCTATAACTTTCAATTATTTGTATGTTTTAATGGCGCATGGAAATTTTATAGCCAAAGGAAATAATGTTTTATTAACAACCAAAAAAAAGAAAAAGAACTTTTATAGTTAATATTGGGTAATATTTGGGAGGTTTCTAGGTCTAAAAATATTTAAATTCCTCTTTTTTTTTTTACTTAATAAGATGTATGGTCCAGAAGTAGCAGTAGCTACTGCTTTTCATAACAAAACGATAAATACAACATGTGGTAGGAGTATATCAGCTATATTCATATATGATCCAACTAGAGTAAAGAATCTGGAAGCTTTAAATTTATCAGATGATACTAAACAAGATAATAAGATTATTTATTATTACCCATCTTATAAACCAAGTAACGAACGACGAAGTTACTTGGGTCTAATAGAAGGTTTGGTATCTATATCAAGCTTATTAATGAGTGGAGGAAAACCCTTAGACTATATAAAGACTAGAAAACATGAAATAGTTGTAAAATCTATAAATAATTCAAATATTTGGATTTGTTTAATTATGAAATTATCTTATATCTTAAAAATACAAGCTGGAAAGGTTGTGGGTATAGAATATATAGAGGATGTATCAAGTGAAGATAAAGATAATAATTCAATATCTAATTTTAAAGGAGATCATTTAGAATCTACTGAATATAAAGATAAATCAAATAGAGAGTCGTTACTTTCTTTATTAGATTCATTTATTGAACTTTTTACTCTTTTACATGGAAATATACAAGATATGGAAGAAACCCAACTTATAGATATATTAGAAGACTTTGTTCCATCTTTTATAGATACAATAGATTTGAATACATTATCAGTTTTTACATTTTTAAGTGGTTTTTATTATGCTCCAGTTGAAAAATTAACCCAATTATCTGTAATAAATCTTGTTGAGAAGGTGAGGACAACTTTTAATATTATAGCTCACATATCAATTTTTTACGATGCTCATATGTTATATTCTACTTTACCTTTAAATTCTAGTCGTATTCTATATAATTATTTAGTAATGAATAATGGTGTAGCTTATAATGACAAATTATACAACAGCCCATATGGAAGATTCCCAACAGCTGCTGCACTTGAAATAAGTGGTGGTTCATCTTCTTTTGGTAGATGTAATTCTATTATAAATAATCAAGGATTTTTATTTGGACCTCTTGAATTAGAAGAAAATAGTAATAATCTTGTTTTTTGTCCTCAAATATATTTACCAGATTTTATAAAATCATTTAAATTATGTACATTTATATATAAAGATATAATGATTGTTATAGTTTTAGATAATGACTATTTATCTTTTATTTATTCAGAAAAATATGAGGGTACGAATACTTCTTTTAATAATATACAGGAGTGTTCTGATAAACTTTTCCAAATTAGAGAATTTATAATTAATACTGATGGAGGTCTCAAACATATTTCAAATAATATTATTAAACAATTTACTACTATTATGAATGAACCTGATAAATATCGATTTTTTTACTTAAATAATATAAATAATGCAATTAGGAGGTCTAATAAACTTTTAAAATCAACCAAGACCTTAATGTCTGCAACAGAAGGCGAATGTGTAGAAAGAATATCAAAATTAATAGACAGTGATTCTTTAATAACAGAAGTTATGTATAAGCCAAGTAATGGAGGCTGGATAGTGTGTAAGAAATCACTTGATCGTATATTTCATTTATTTTCTGAAGATATTCATGTAACAATAACAAAAATTAAGAGTAGGTTTACTTGTTATATTCTTATTTAATTTTAATATAATGTAAATGATCCCATTTTATTTTTTTTCAGATGAATGTTCAGAGTTCGAATCAATTCATTTTGGGAGTATATTTATATAACATGTATATGTAAATATTTACTTAATAGAAATAAAATTATAACTAGTATAACAAATCACTCCAGAACTACAGATACTAATTTATTTAAAAATTCTATCCACATTTAAACTGACATAAGAAGTTATCACGGTGATTTCTTTATTAAAAATTCTGCAATTCTTATTTATATTAAGTAGGAAATTTTAATAATATATTTAGGAATTCTTACATTTTAGACTATTAAAAATCTGTCATAATAGGCGCTAAGATAATCCGCTAAAGGTACCTATGAGGTTTTTTTTTCTTTTTTTTATATCTTGAAATGACTAAAGATATAATATGAAGGATTCTAATGAATTTAATAAATATTTAGTACTAGTAGTAATATCTATGTCTTTAATTCTGGCTATAATATCGGAACTTATTTCATATTTTTTTGTACTCCGTAAAAGCGATTATTATAAACTACGGGATAACCTAACTCGCACAAAGTTAAAATTAGACAAGCTAAAGCTTAAAGAGAAATCTGGTATAATTATAGAAAATACTACTATGTCATCTAATTTTAGTATCCCTAGAACTAAAAGAGATCCTAAGATTGAAGCATTGGAACAAAGTATAACAACTATTAATCAAAAGATGTCAATGATCAAATTAAGATCAAGTTTCTTTACTGGTTTACTATTTGCCTTATTAATTCCTTTTAGAACTTATTTACTTGGTGATGTACCTGTGTGTAAACTCCCATTTGAACCAGTTCCAATGTTTAGAATAATAACACAAGCTGGATTAAATAATTGTGCTCCTAATGAAGCTGGAAGTATATTTATATTTGGTCAGGCCTTTATGGCTTTTAGAATAATCATTCAAAAGGCTATTTTTATGGATGCAACATCTTCCTTTGGAAAAATATAGATACTAATATTATCTCAGGGGATATAATTACAATTTAAACTAAAGACTTAGCATACTAAATTAAAAATCATATCATTATTTAGATCTACTAAAGAAGCATAAATATCCATTTAAGTGGATTAATTTTAAAGTTCCAAGGCTAGATAACTAAATAACGAGTTATTCTCGATAAATTTAAGATATTTTAAAGAACTCTTAGCTTGATTAAAATATCCACTTCAATATTTACTAGTCTGGCAAAATTTTTAAGTATTCCTTAAAATTTAGATATCTATTGCATATAGCCTGAACCTTGGGGTGTATAACCTGGTTGTTCATCAACATTATAGTAGTGGCTAGTTCTAGTAAATTTTTCAACTTGGGTCTCAACATCATTTGTTAATTCAGTTTCACCAAGTGATGGTGAAAATTCATTAACTGCTGGTTCAAAGAAACTAGCCCAAATAAATGCTCCCATTAATGCAACTAAAGCAACAAAATTAGCTCCAGATGTCTTGAAACTAATGGCATATATCAAAATCGCAATACCAGCAGATACAAAAGAAAAGAAGTTAATATAACCATAAACATTACCTACTCCTTCATCCTGAAATAATTCTAATAGTAAAAATCCAAAACCATATGAAATAAATGCAATTCCACTAAGTACTTGTCCAAATGTTAAAAAGTTTATTTCAACTCCACCTTGAGCTACTGCAGTATTGAATTCAATAGCATTTTCACTAGTACCACCTAGCTGTAATGTAAATACAAAACATATCATTTTACCAACAAGATCCAACAAGGATGCCACTTTGATTATTTTTGATCCAGTTACATATCCACGGGCAAAGCAAGTGTCATCTGCAAGAAGTATTTGGAATACCATTAATTTTCCAGCTCCAATAAGTCCTAAAAAGAAGCATAAGGATACATATGATGGTATGGAACCTTGTAGCATATTCTCTGGAAATGAATGATAATTAAGCATTAAGGATCCTGTAGATACATAACTAATCAGAGTTAGACCAGTGAAGCACATAATCTCAAAAAATATTCCAAGTCTTAGAAATGCATAAAATAGACTTTCTATAGGAATACTAGGACCTTGTTTAGTAGTAATACCTGTATCAACATTCTCTACTCGGGTTGACAACCACATTTTGATTGAAGTCTACCTACAGTAAATATGGTCTCTATTTAATTTGAATTCTTATTTTGTGATCTTTTTCAATATGAAATCTCACATGCAACTATCCATTACACGACGACACTCCCTTACGTCTGATTTCTGACGTGGGGAGTATTACAAAACGTAGTAGAATGTCTAGTGTCAAAAATTTACTTATTAAGAATTTTTTATATACCCAAATTTCTTTTTATCAACTTTTTTAAGATTAATATTTATTAAATATTTTTTTATTAATACAAGTATTCTTTTAAAATTATAATATTCATATATCTAAGATAAATCTAGTGGTTATCAGAAAACTTATAAATTATAAAGTTTTGGTATTTTATATATTTATTGTATATTACTTTAGTATTATAAATAGGGGGATAAATGAAAAGAAAGACTTTGTAATGAACTACTTACACACATTTATTACTTGTATGATTTACCGCTGTTTAATTACGCATGCATTTGTGTGTATAAATGTGTAATTGGTCATTGGCGGGTGGTGTGAATATTTTTTGGATAGTAATTTGAAGATTCAAGCATAGAAATAATTAAGAAAGAAGATACAACCAAAGAATATTTCAGTTACTAGATTCACATTAAATGTATCAATCTATTAGAAGATTGTTAACTCTAGAAGTGGCAGATAAGAATGAGTTATCAGAGGTAGAAATTAAGAAACTTAGGCTACGTCGCCTGATATATATATTTTTCTTTACAATACTATATGTATCTTGTCTACTTTTACAACATGGTTATAATAAGAGTTCGCCGGTAGCTAAACAAATTAGGTCCAAAATATTTGCTACTGAGCTAGAACAGCTAAATAGGATCCAAGACCAATATGCAACTCCAGATTTTGATGTAGCCATGCCAGGGTCTGCTGTTGCAGATTTATTAAATGTATTACAAGCATCATGTCGTTCTAAAGCTTTAATAGAAGATGGGATGACAGAATTTTTTAGGTGTGATATAATAAGGATAGACTGGAATAGAACTCATCAGAATCCTACACACCCTGAACTTCCTTGTGATTATGCCTCTCTAGAAACTTATGTAGAGCAAGGTGATAATACTCCTTGGGGTGAATTTCCATCAATTATTAATGAATATTATAGAACAAATAATATACCACCAGAAAATCAATCAAAACCTATATTTCACTTATACCATCGTTCTAAAGCTTTATTACCATTGTTTACAATGGGATCTGAAAAGGAATCAGGACCTATTCCTTTATTACATAAAAAAATTAATAAGATTGGTAGATTAATTATGGATAGACCTGATGTGAAACTAAATGAAGATAAACAAGATAGGGTACAAAATGAGAAATTATTTGAAGATAAGGAAGTTATTGCTTCCAGTGAATCCAATGAATCTTATAAAATTACTAATCATATTGGGTCTATTATCACTAGTAATAGTTCCAAGTCTAGTAAATATTTGGTAGCAAACAAAAATCATCACTGGGACTTACTTATGAAATGTGACCCAGAGTGGGTAACTGTTGTTTTTGAGGTATCTGCGGTTGAGAAAGATAAACATCCTTTGTGGTGGAAAACTAAACTAAGTTTTTCAAGATATTCACCTTATCTAAATCATTATAAACCAAATGTAGAAATTACAACTGGTTTAGCATATCAACGTCATCATTCATTTACAACAATCCTTCCATTAATAACTATTATTACATTTTGTTTTATATTATTCCCAGGATCTGTATCAAGTTTCTTATTACTACCTTATAACTGCTATAGGTTAGTTGCAAAAAAAGGTAAATTTAAGGAAATCATTGCACATACTATTGATCCATTTGGTAATAGAATTAATATATTAAGTTGGTTTCAAATTTTAATTGAAAATCTTATTGGATTTACAGTTATGTTTGGTTTCATTACATCAATTATAGGAATTTTTTATGGATCTGAACTTTGTATTGAAACAGCATACAAACACTGTACTCCTCCATTTGTATATTGGTCTCAAACATTACACCTACAAGGATCAGAATTTCTTGGTCAAGTCTTATTCAGTTTATGGGTTAAATCTACTCCACATGCAATTGCAGTACTATTATTATTTATAAGACTTCTAGAAATTTCTTTATTTTCTACAAGTACAAATTTCCTTCTTATGACATTTATTTTTGCATTTGTACCTTTTGCACACTTTTGTGGAATATTTTTAGTTCTATTAACAGCCTTTGCAATTCTGATGCATGCCATGTATGGATCAATATATATTCAATTTTCATCTATACCTATATCATTCTATTCATTGTTTTTATATGCCTTTGGTAGTCCATTTTCAATGACTGACCATGGAATTCATTTTTATTTTGAACAAAGTGCTTATGGAGCTGCGGCTATGTTACTTTTATTTGAAATATTTTTTGTAACTATTTTGTTAAATATGTTTACTACTATTATTATGAACTCCTATTCAATTGCAATTAAGAATGTAGAACATCCAATGAAAATGAAAAAAGTTACAGCTTCTTTATGGTATCAAGCTAAGAGAATATTTGGATTTGATGATGAACTACAAGAAGAGCTTGATACTATAGAGGCAACAAATTCTATGTTTAAGTCAGGTGAAGAATCTATGGTCTTAGATATGGCTCTACATTTACCATCTAAAGTTTTCACATCTCCCGATAAAGCACTTAATGAGAAATCTAATATTAATGAAGAAACACCCCTTATAGACAGTTCAAATAAGTAGAATACACAAGTTTAGTTCAGAAATATTTTATAAGTTCAGAAAGTTGAACATTACTTTTCTGTCGCAATAAAAGCCTATTTTTAAAGTATTATTATTGAGAACTACATAAGAGTATAATATTTTATACTTAAATTTAGTTAGAGAACTTCTCATTATAGTAGTAGTAGTTTCTAAGGGTACCAAAATTAATCCAGAAAATATTCTTACACACATTAGGCGCTAGAGACTAAAATATTCTTTAGTATCTTACCTACTTTCTTTCCTCCATATTATTTATACCTATATTGGTACTCCATAATATCAACTTTTGAATATGACTACATATAATAGGAGAAGTATCTTAGTGGCTCTAGCTGTAGGTTTAACAGGGATAACAGGTTATTATCTACTAAAGTCCCTAAGAGGACGCAAAGGTAGGATGCAAGATCTAATTAAAATACTTAAACCAACATCATCCTGTAATAGTGATAACTCTAGTTGTTCTTGTGGTGACAATCTCAAAGTAAAGATAACTCAATCTAATAAATTATCTGTAGTAAAGAGAGATCAAGAAAATAATAAAGTTCCAGGAATTGGTCGAATAATGATGCGTAATTTTGGGTGTAACCATAACAGAAGTGATTCGGAAAGTATGAATGGACTTTTAGTTGAATATGGATATGAAATAGTTAATGAGTTAGACGACTGCGATTTGATTGTAATTAACAGCTGTACAGTGAAAAGTCCTAGTGAAATGTCGTGTAGGAATCTGGTTGAGACAGCCTTAAATAAGAAGAAATTTGTAGTAGTTACAGGATGTATTCCCCAAGCAGAAAGAACCTTACCTTGGTTAAAGAACGTTTCAGTATTAGGAGTATCATACACTCATCGTATAGTGGAGATTGTAGAATTGACTCTTCAGGGAAATATAGTAGAAATGATAAGCATGAATAGTGACTTAAGTGCTATAGGTACAACAAAAAAACAAGATAAAGCCACTTTTTCAAGATTACCACCATTAAATTTGCCTAAAATAAGAAAGAATCCATTAGTGGAAATTATTACAGTATCTGTAGGATGTCTGGGAAATTGTACTTATTGCAAGACAAAGTACTCTAGAGGAAACTTAGGAAGCTATACTATTGAGACTATCTTGAATAGAGTGAAGACTAGTTTAAAAGAGGGGATTAAACAAATATGGTTAACATCAGAAGATACGGGTGCATATGGTAAAGATATTGGAACTAATCTTTCATCACTTATTTACCAGATCTTGAATATTATTCCTCCAGATGTGATGATACGCATAGGTATGACAAATCCTCCCTATATCTTAAACCAAATTCAGGATATGGTGGAAGTTTTATCACATCCAAATGTTTTCGAATTTCTTCATATTCCAGTACAAAGTGGAAGTAATAAGGTTTTGACTAATATGAGACGTGACTATACGAGAGAAGACTTCTGCAAATTAGTAGATGAAATTAGTAGTCAGTTGTCATTGATAACAATAGCTACTGATATAATTTGTGGTTTCCCTGGTGAAACAGAAGAGGATCATCAAGATACAGTAGAGTTAATTAAGAAGTACAAATTCCCAGTTATTAATATTTCTAAATTTTATCCTAGACCTGGAACCCCTGCAGCTAAAATGAAGGCAGTTCCGAATGGAATCTCAAAGAGACGAAGTCTTGAAATCACTAACATCTTGCATAGTTTGAAGTACAATGAGGAGCTTTTAGAAAAATTAAGACTGAATATGAAATACAACTTATCAACTTCAATTTCAGATATTATAGTTAGGGTTTGGTTTATAGAAAATTCAGATATTAGTATACATACAATCGGGCATACTAAACAATACACTAAAGTTATTGTTGAGAAGGATGATAAACTTCTCGGTAAAGTTGCCTTAGTTAAGCTTATAAAGCCTGAAAGATGGCACTTTGAAGGGGAAGTTATATCATTACTAGACTTTTGAGATAAAATATTTATTAATATAATTTGAGTTGAAGGAGGTTGTCATTATTTAGTATTTATTGTATATATATATATATATATATATATAGCTATGTCATTTTAAATTTATAATTGAGTATTTAAAGTAAATATACATTGATGTTAACATTTAAAATATTAATTTATTAATGCGCATTGATATATATTCTGGATTCTCCACTAATCAGACTTTAGATCCATGCAAAGTAAATATTAGCTACCGAAAATTGAAGTTGTACATAGTTTAAATAACAATGTAACTGCAAGATATCTACAATTATCTAAATTAAATTTTGTACTTTAGTTATAGTACTATAAATTAAATGATAGATATCTCAAGAAGTGCCAATTTCATCTATTAAATATTTGAACACAATCATAATGACCTTATGCATTAGATAGATAATTATCTATGAGATAAGTTGTACAATATTAATCCCTAGAGTAGAGTTTGGGGTATTCATAAGATTATAGATGACTATTACATAAATTTGAAGTAAAAAAAGTATATAATTCAAGAAATTTGATAATTCAGAACAGTTCTAAAATTATATAAATGACAGTAAAGTACAATTTTTAAATGTATAAATCGAATTATTTCCCATTATTAATCAGTTATCTTCATATCAAATGTTATTCATCCTCATTTCTTGATTCTCTTGTTTTGAGCCCTTCCTCTACCTTAGCTAAACTTTCATTAAATAATTTTGCAGAAAGCTTTTTTAAAGAATTAGAATCCAGTTTCCTTACCTTAGTTCTACTTATTCTCTCCATATCACCACTACCATCTTTATAATCTTGGTTTGTATCCAAGTGTTCCAAAAATAGAGCTTCTAAATTCGATAGAAAAGCTTTCCACATAAATGGTGCCATTTTATCCATCTTCCTCTCTTGGAATTGATTCTTCTTCTCAAGTAGCCTTTGGTAATCTTCTTCCTTAATTATAATTCCATTATATAAGGGTTCAGCCTTAGAGTTTAAATTCCTGGAAAACTTGCTAGATATTCCCTTTTTATAGCCCCCACTATATTTAAAACCTACCAAAGCTCTGCCATAACTAATATTTGCACGTTTAGCAGTCTCTTCCCAAGAAACAATCCACGTAGACCTAAAGGATCTTTGGCCTTCCATCGAATCTTCCTCTGAAAGTTCATAGTTATCTTCTACATGAATACATCCCAAGGGTACTTGTTGATTATTCGTTAGATCTACATTATGAAATTGATTTACTGGAACTTGATTATCACAAGTAATTTCACGTATCGGCACTAATTCTGTTTGATATTCAGCATATAATTCCTTTATGATATTATTACTGGCATCTTTAATTGTTTTTATAGGAATTTGTCCTGAAGATATTCTTCTCTGTTGCCTACTCCATTGCTTTGCAGTTTTTAATTGCTGTACATTTTCTCGGGGATATACTGGCTCACCTTGAAAATACCCTATAATTGGAATTTGAGGATGAATAATCTCAATTGGGCTCAAACAAGACATTAGAGCATATTTCGGATGTCGCTTAAATCTGTTCTTATTACAAGGAAGAGGATCTTGCTGAAGACGCCTTTCTAGTGAGAAGTCATCTAACATATCAATCTGAAGTACATATATAGATGAACTCAACTGATTTACACTTTTAATAAGTTTATCCATATAATCTACCAAAAAATTCCTGCGAGAATTTAGAACAGATACCCACTCAGATGTATAACGATATGTTGTATCCCTAATATAACCTTTTTCATTAACAGTTAAAATCCACCATCCAATATTATCAAAATTCTTGTACTTAATTGAAGTTTTACATATGTCAATCTTATTCTTTAGTAGCTGTATAGAGGAGGTTTTTTTATATGTAGATGTAAATTCAAATGCTAATGCAGCGCGTTCTTCTTCTAATTCAATCTGAGTAGGCTTTCGTTTCAAACTCCCCTTTATTCCAATTCGAATCTCTTTGGATTTATTATCTAACTTAACAGTTTTGAGAGGTATTATAGGTAAGTATCCCTGTTTCAATTTATCAGACTCCTCATCTGAAGATGAAGAGTCTTCTACACTTAAATCCATGTGTAATTTTGAAAATATAGTCCTAGGAGCTGCAGTAGAAGTACATTTCTTATAATTCTGACTTTGTTCAACACTTGTTAATACTTGATTATGATCAGATAAATTGTTATTCCTTCCTAAGTGATCACTCTGTATAACCCTTGAATCTCCATCTATAAAATCCCAGCCTCCTCTATGTACATCTACTGCAATCCACTCATTTAACTTAGTACAAAAAATCTCTAACCACAATTCTGGACGTCTATCATCATCATCTAATGTTGTTCCAATCCAAGAGTATATATTAGGAACGAAGTTTTTCTGTTTATATTCATTAGATAGCCTCTCTAATTTGTGTGTCTTGTCCAATCTGTTCTTCATAGTAATCCTAGGTGGTATAAACATTACAATTCGACATCCAAATCCTAAGATTCTTAATAAGGAAGCAAAAAGTAAATTTGCAACTTCCCCACCACATTTATATAAACTTACGCTTGCTACAAGCCTTCTGACTAAATATCCAAAGTAGAAACATCTCGAAATACTTTGATTAAAAATGACCACATTTTTTGTAAATCTATAATTCATAGGTAAACCACCAGGCCAACTAACAAGCCACGAATTTGGAGATATGTTGTATGATCTAAAGTGCACTCTAAACCAATCATAAATTTGTCTAGGATGTTGATATTTACCATATCCTAAGTCACTCAATATAAATAGTGACAGCATAGATGCTCTTACAATTGCACAATCTACTAAGTTATTTACATAACGTAAATGACTTATCCAGGAAAGTATATAAGACTTCTGAACTAACCACTGTAAACTTCTATTTTCTGAAAATTCGATCTTTTTCTTCTTCTCAGATTTTTTCATCACAACTTATTATATTAACTATTAATATTTATATTATATAAGTTTTTATTTATAGATTCATATTTCATTAAGAATCACGAAGAATAGTCCCAAATTTCAAATCTTTTTTCCCTTCATGACAAATATTAATGACAATATTAGCCCGCTCCACTTTAGTAATATCAGAAACTAATAGTTAAACTTCTTTGGAGCTATCATTCATCCTAAAAAAAAAAAAAATTAACATATGATACGAACCCTACTTTTTAATTCTCTAGATCTAATATAGTTTAAAACTTCTATTATTCATTCTCCGTATCATCATATTGATGGAGGGATTTTCTCCATATATTCAATTGTTCAGTAAACTGTTTTTGTGGACATCTAGAATGAGCATTCGGAGTTTGAGGATCTTGTGGATCACGATTATCCTTATTTGGTTTTAGTTTCAGGTAATTCTGATAAGCTCTTGTTCCCTTTCCAACAGCAATTTGGAACAATCTACTCGATATCCTTTTATTCCAATCTACAGTTGCTGTGTTAGACTGTGTCATATTATTAGAATTCTCAGTGGAATGTTGTGAATGAGAATAAGTAAAATTCCTCTTATACTGCTGATATTTGGGAGTAATAGGACTCTTATTTGAACTTATATTTGATGAAATGGAGCATCTTCTTGGAGTGCTGTTGATTCCCATTGCTAATCGAGAACCCCTAAAAGAGGTAACACTAGATGGGCTACTTATTCTTTCAGTATATATTAGATTTAAAGTACCATTATCAGTACCTGAATTACACATTTTATTACTAGAATATCTTTGCCGTTTTAATATCTCATGACTTCCAATTATTGGGCTTGCAACATTATCTTTGGATATACCTCGTTTATTATTCTGCCTTAATTTAGAATCTAAATTACTAGATAGTTCATTTATATTATTTGTATCAGATAATTCCAAGTCTATATTATCAATAATATTGTTAAAGTTGCATATACCATCTTTATTAGTATCGTTTTGACTATCGTTATTTGTATTCGGAATTGTTTGGGAGATATTTATCTTCTCAGATATGTTGCTTAAACTACCTTTTATAGTTCCAAGAATTTTTGGAGTTTGCAGATTTGCTGTTTGAATTAAACTTCTAGGATCAAATGTGTCACAATTATTACTCTGATCATTATTTATATCTCCAAAGTGAAGACTCAAGCTATTGTTCTCCTCATGTACTTCACAAACCTCTAAGAGATCTTTTGTAACTTTTGAGAATTCTTCAGTAGTTAAACTAGAAGTTATAGTTTTGTTTGTAGCCTTAGAAGTCAAAAGCTTAGGTGCAATACCTGAAAAAGAAGTAGCTTTCAAAATCCCAGATTGTTCTCCTGTATACTTTGGGTGATAGGTAGTTGAATCGCCCAATATAGTGCTTTTATGAAGCAAACTAGTTAACCCACATGACTTAGAGTCATTTCTAACTTCAGTTTGGCTTGGTAACCAACTATTAGATGTATCACTAAGGCTTAAGTCAGCCCATCTTACAGAGCCTCTTATACACTTCCAATTAGAATTATTTGGAATATTTTGCTGATTTTCATTTTCGTCCATATTCCATTTACTTATAAAACACAGATTGATATAAATTTCAGATAAGTTCAGGCTATGACAAGTATTCGTTGTAATGCTCCCCGTACCTTTTGTCTTCCGTTAAGTATCCCCAAATCTCAAGATATATGAAAATCAATCCTTTCTTTTGGCACAACACCAATATAATGTTAGTGCTTAATAATTTCCTTTATTTCTGAAGTTTTGCAGAATTTAGAAATTTTCTTGAGAATTATTATCTATCCTAAATATTGCGCCAACCTCTGTGTGGGCATGCTGACTTTTATGGGGAAGGGGGGCTGCTTTTTGACAACCATAGCCTATCACTGTATTGCTGATTGAGATTAAAAAGCGTAGTAACTAGCATGGATACTGAATAAGTGGAAATATATAGAGGTTATTCAGTGATTTAATACATATCATGAATACTTACTAAGTCTTAGTACAATTTATATACTAGCCTAGTGCATAACAATATACCACTAGAATAGAGAAAAAGGTCTACCCTTAAGAAAACTATAAAGTTTCAAACTAATTAAAGCCTAAAGGTAATAACTATAAATAGCCAAAACAAAATAGAATATACTTAATTAAGATCTCTTTTGTTTCCTAGAACTAGCGTTAGATTGGCCTGTTTCACTCTCATTCATGACAGCATCTGATAATTGAGATACAACAGATCCTACTACCGAAGACCCCTCTAGTGGACCCCCCATACTACTTTGGTTAGTGGGAGTATTAATACTATCTAATTCAACTGGGGAAGTAACAGAAGAAAGAGAAAACCAACGATCTTTATCTGTAAACATTGTTTGGGTAGATCTATAAGAGCTTCTACCACCACTTATGTTAGATTTTCTTGCTCCAGTACTTCCAGATGATGTGTTGACATTAATATAACCATCCCATCCACGCAACATATTACCTATGTCAGTTGTTTGGTTCCAATAGAAAGTTTCCAGTTCATATATCCTCTTTTCAATTTCCACTAAATCACCTGTCAGTTTTTGTCTATAAATCTCCATTTCTTCACTTAATAAAGGTTTCGGAATAAGTTCCTCTGGGATATCTAAAGATATTGTTGCATTTTTAGAGCGACTATCTGACTTATGCTTCATCTTTATAAAATTATTGTCATCAAAAAAGTAAGGAGTAACAGACTTCAAGAACTGATAAATACCCTAGCTGAAACACAGTTCACAAAAACTTAGAAACAGTAAAAAGTAATTTTGAAGCTTTAATAGGGGGATTTTTATTGTAATTTAATCAAAGCCATATGAATCTAATCACTAGTGACAATATGATAAAACCACGTTATCTGACAGTTTCAATGTCTAGAGTTGAAATATGTAGCGGTTATTATGTCTTCTATTGTATGGCGGCAAAGTTGCCGCCTATTTGTGAATTTTTGTTTCTAATTGTTTATTAATAGTTGCCATAAAAAACTATATAAAGGCTATTACTATTCGGAAATAAGGCGAGTTAGATAATAAATGAATATCATATTGTAGTATTTGTAGCTTAGTGAGGCTATACTATTAACTCTGGTAGTCTGAAGGATGTCTGATCGTAAACTACTTAATCGATATTACCCTCCAGACTTTGATCCGGAGAAGTTAGAGGCAGGGAAGAAGGTATTGCGAGCAGCTAAGAAGTCCAGGAATGTCAAGAAGAAGAGAATGCTAAATATTAGAATGTTATATCCTTTTACAGTAAGGTGTAATGGTTGTGGTGACTATCTATATGTCGGTACAAAGTTCAATTCCAAAGTTGAGAAGGTACCTAATGAGGATTATCTAGGTATCCCTATTTGGAGATTTCATGGTAGATGTACTCAGTGTGGTAATGTAATCGTATTTCGTACAAATCCAAAGGATGGTAATTACGAATTGGAATCTGGTGGCAAAAGGAGCTTTGACCCAAAGAGAGATGAGGAA
Source organism: Cryptosporidium muris RN66 (assembly GCF_000006515.1). NCBI lineage: Eukaryota > Apicomplexa > Conoidasida > Eucoccidiorida > Cryptosporidiidae > Cryptosporidium > Cryptosporidium muris. Next base: position 340,631 of record NW_002196573.1, on the reverse strand, counting down.
CTAGCTGCGAAGAGTGCTAGGGAGATGTTGGAAGAGGAACTTTCACTTAACAAAGATAAAGCTTTACAGCGTAAGGTATTAGATACAGCTGAAGAAATTCAGACTCAGGATATACTAGAGGAATTGAGAAGGATTAACAAACGATTAATGAACCGTGATGAGATGGAGAAAGAAACACTACAATTTCTTAGTAAAGAAAGAAGTACTCTTCTTTGTCAATTTTTAGATGATGAAACTCAAAGTTCTCAAGTAAGAGAGAAGTTACGAGAAGAGGAAGATTTTGAGTTGCAGAGAAGTAAATGGAGTGCTCATACGGAAGCTAAGCTACTAAAGGTGAGTGATGAGCTGTTATACAATAATACACCATTTATAGAGAAAGAAGATTCCAATTTATATGCTAGAGATGAAGTATTCATGAAGCACATAGAGATTAAAAGAGATTGTGACCTATTTAAAGGCTACTCATCTGAAGAAGAGTAAAGAATACTTGGAAAACAGATTAAATAATGCTTTTAGAGAAATTAGAAACTGAAATTAAGGAGTACTTTATAAGTATTTGGAGTGTGTTTACCTGTTTAATAAATTTTAATAAGATCACAATGACACTTGATAATGACATCTATACAACTGCAGAAAACCACATAGAAAACCACGTATAAACCTAGATGAATAAATTAAATATTAAACCACTTAAAATATCACAGAATATCATGGTGAAGATCCTAACATTGATGTATAATATCTCCATCTTTCGGATTAAAAAATAGATAATAGAGCATATCTTCTAGATCCTAAGATATTGAAGTTAATTCATTCAATTTCAGTGTAATAGCACCATTACTTTTAAACAGAGATTAGTTTACTTCGAGTAGTAAATTTACAAGATCTCTTTAACATCTCAAAACAGCATTTTGGATCAAGCAGATTATCTTGTATATTCCCCTCATCTGGAGCAAGTATATGAAGCAAGTCACCATTTGCAAATCCAATAGCATTTGCCACAACATCATCTAGCTTGTTAGACCACAACTGATCAACATGCGACCAGCTGTATTTAGAGTCTCTCCTAAATCTTTCTTGAACATATCGATAGGCATTTTTTCTGTATAAAGGAGTTCTAAATGCTAATGATATAGGAACATATCTCATCCTACCGCAACTTATTAAAGCTAGCAAATATTCCACAGACCACAATTTTTGAGCCTTTTCAAAAGGTAGAGATCCGGGAATAGAGATACATCTAACTTTCCTCTTCTCAACTTGGATATTTCTGAAATTCCATAATCCTTCAAATCTATCAGCTATACTTAAGTGCTCACGATTTGCCGAGCTTAGGAGAGAGGCAGATAAATTAGAATTTGTATTAGATCCACCACTTGAAGATAGAGAATTCTGGTGAGATAGATTTGTTCCTGGAGCTCCTCCACTTCCACTAGTTCCTCCACCTGCTGTTGATACTGGAGTTCCAGTAGCCCTTGTGCGTTTAGGTGCCAATAGTGGATCATGGCAAGTACTTCCAACTCCAATAGTCTGGAATACTCTTCGACATTCCAACAAAGCAAAGTGACGCAAGAAATTTATTCCAGCTTCCATCACAGATTCGCGTGCATTTGAGCAAATGCAAGATCCCCAGACACAGTTATTACCCCATCTTTCAAGCCACAGAGAACAACTGAAGCTTAAAGATGGTTTGCTCGAAATCTCCGAGTTCAAAGATAAATCCACTTCATAGTTGTCAGCTTTATCACTGTCATCTTTCAAACTATCTGGGGTTGCATTTGGCATATTTCTTAAATACTCAGAGTTTATTTTATAAAATATTCCGCGGTATCTATATTCACCTTCTTCTAAAGATAGCGATAATAAATTTTCTGAATCAGAAGCAATGTCAGCTTTAAATTCTATATCCACTGAAACTTCACGATTCTGATTTATTACTAAATTTTCTTCTGTACACTCAGAGTGTTCCAGGTTTAAAGATATTTCTTCTGAAGATTTGTCATTTTCATTATCTTCACCTTTGTACATATTGTATAACCCAAATTGTCCTTGGATATAGTAGTCAATCATATCTAGCAGGGCCAAGGGACCAATTTGGCCATGCTGGCTCAGAATAGACGCTAATATGTGATTTGCCGATACAATCTTGTTATTCAAAGTATCTACGATCTCATGACTTGGCAAGGGATGAAGTAGAAGTCTAGATAGCTCATCTATAGCTGCTGAGTCTTCTGCTAATTTGTCATCCTTCTCAAATTTAATAAGTCCCTCATTGTTAGTTTCACATATTTCATTTGTAACTTGCAGCCATAAATTGAAAGGGTGTAATGATACAAGATTCTCAGCTGAAAAAAAATATGTTCTAACAAAGTGAACAACACTGCAATCTAGTGCTCTCTCATCTATGCCCTCAGCAACTAGCTTTGGAAGACCATGTAACCATTCTTCAGCTGATACAGCAATACCTACTAAAGATTTCTCTTCACTAGGTGAAATAGAAGAATATCCACCCGAAGTAGCAAGTGGAGCTATAGATTCAATTGCAACTCCTAAGGCTTGTAAGTTTAGATCTAAAGGTTTATGAAATACATTTTGATTATCCTCACTGAGCTCTTGTTCTTTAGTAGAGTTGACCTCTGCTGTGGAAAACTTTGTTGTCTTAATAGAATCTAAAAGTTTGAGAGGATGACGCTTACCATTGACATGGTATGACCAGAAGCTAACCAAACGTCCCAGTAATTTCGCAAGAACTTTAAGATCTTCGTATATAGCATCTTGATACATGTTATAAGGTAATATCCATGCTGAAACCTCACTATTTAGCTTAATATTTGGATTACCACTTTCTTCATCAATAGGGAACTGATCTAAAAGAGCTTTAGAGTTACAAGAGGAAGGAAGGAGAATAAAACCATCACCTCTTAAGCGTTCAGTTTCAGGGAAGCAAAAAAGTTCCACAGACCAAAAGTCGCACTTAGCCTTACTAAGATTAAGCAGATTACGTAGTTTATACATAAAATCTAGTTCTATTTGTATGCCACTTAAATTGGGGAGTCCATTAATAAATACCATTGAATCCAGAGTTACTACTTGATTACAAATACTCACGTTATTCATAACAGATAGACCACCTATATGAACTCCGGAATTTGCTACATTTGTACAGCTATTCTGATCTGTATTTGAAGTTGTAATTAGAGAAATATCCATTGAAGCTGTTGTTACATTCTGAAAACCCTGAAGATGTAAGTGATCATCTGGAAATCCCTCGTAATCTACGTCATTAAACCATTTATGACCACTATTTTTACAGTGCAGTCTACGAACAAGACGGCTCAAACTATCAATAAGATCCAAGCCTGCGAACCCCAAATTCCCAACAGGAAAATACCTAATACCCCATGGAAATACATCACCCATATCCTTCGGTAATATATTGACTGACAGTTCGTCATCAGCTTGGGAACTTGGCAAGTTACGGTCTAAAGATACATCTATTTCAGTATTGTCTATTTCTAACTCAAAGTTCTCGTTTAAATTTGGAGTAAGATATTCATGTGCCTTTCCAGAGTCTTTGCATATGTTGCTTTTGTACAAATTAACTAGAGCATATTTGCTTATTGTGTAATGATCTGTATCCTTTGAGGATCTTGGTTTAAGAAGCTCTAATTTATCTGCTTCAGCTATAATTTCATTGTCGTCATCTTCTTTTTGATCAAGTTCTCCAATAGTTCTGCCAAATTTGGATAGCTCAAAAATTACTTTAAGTATCTTTTGAGGTCTAAAAGATGCATAAAGCTTACGACCTGCAACAAATATTACATCCCGACGTTGAGAATCCCCATTATATGCTACTTCTAAAGGATTACGAAGTCCCAATTTTTCAATAAGTTGATACAATTTTTCTGAAATATTCATGTACTCTCTAACTTCACCATCATCATCATCATTATTATTATCACTATTATTATTATTATTATTATTATTATTATTATTATTATTATTATTATCATTGTCATCATCAGTATCTTTATCTTTATTATTCTTACTCTCATCAAAATTTAGGTTCTCTTCCAAATTCTTCTCACTACTTGCTAAATTCGACACATATAATTTAGGGATTTGGTATACAGTCTCATTAGAATTCTCAGATAATCCTGTCATAAACCTACAATTGAAAGAAAATAAATCTGGATTCAATAAAGGTTTAGCCTTTACACATATCCCTCTCCATTGAAAATGAGATGAAATTAAAAACTCCACAGCTGCATTTTTATCCAGTAGTAAAACTACAGCCCAGCCTTTGCAGAGTCCAGTCTCCGGATAAGTTGCTACCATCAATTTAAATTTTGACACATTTTGAGCTCTATAATGCTTCATTATGCTTAAATAAAGCCTAAAACTGTCGCAGTTAGGTAAGCTGGTAATTAATAGTGCAGGACGAATTTCAGGAATTCTACAAGACCTCGCAGTACTCACTAGGCGCACAAATTCATCCCCTGCAGCTAAAGCCTTGTCAACATATACCTTGGGAAGCATGTTATCTACTCTTCCATCTAATTCCCTGCGCAAATTAAATTCTCTGAAATCTGTAATGAAATGAGTAGGATAAGATCTATCATTTATTAGTTTCTTATTGTAAACATTAGAACTTCCTAGTGGTCCTATTCCACCCCCAGGACCCCTATCCTTGCTAGAACGAACTGGACCCCCTCCACTAGCTCCAATATTAGCTTGAGAATAAACTCCGACACCCCCCTGATTCCCTGAACCACCAGAAGAACTACCTCCAGAGCCTCCCAAGTTTACCCTACCAGTTCGACCATCATGGCGATACGGTCCAGATCGACGATAACCTCCTGAACCTCCACCTCCATTATGACGCCTTAGCTGATCCATAGAACGACCCACAGTATTGGACATATGGTGAAGAGAACCAGTTCCAGAAATTACATTTAATTTACCATTAATAGCACTCAAGGTATTCTGCATGCTAGTATTAGATGTATTAATAACTGAAGAAGTTGAGCCAATTACCGGTGCTCCTGAAGAATTGCCACAATTTGATTGTCTACTAAAGTTATAAGAGTTATAAAGTTGTTGAGGTGTAGCTATACCAACTGTATTTGATACTTGAGGAGATATTGAATGCAAACTCTGGTTTTGGTTAGGGAAGTTACCATACGAAATCTGTTGTAATGGGATATCTCCAAAATTTGAAGTCAGGTGGTGAGAGGATCCATACTGTAGCACTTGTGTATGACCCTGAGATCCTCCTGAAACTCCATATGTTCCTGACGAGCCAATATACTTTGATGTTCCTCTATATACTCCCGAACCTGATAAAGATACACCAGGTACTGCAGAGTTTCCTCTTGTAGCCTGATGATGTTGCCCTTGTTGAATACTACCATATCCTTGAGTAATCTGAGGCATTACATAATTTCTTTGATTCATATAAAAGTTACCTGCAAAGCTTTGCTGCGCATCCTCATAGGATCCTGACTGGTGTTGCTGAAGAGATGAAGTACCACCACTTGGTCCACCATAAGCCTGCATTGCCCCTCTATAAGTCCCATAATTAGACTGAGTAACTCCATATGTCCCAACATACGTCATATTACCATCAGGATATCCTGTAGCCACTGTAGAATTACCGTACTCTGAGTTCATATGATATCCATTACCTGCACCAGTACTACTACTGCTAGTGCCCCCATATCCATTACTTTGAAATCTCTCCTTATTATATGCATCTCCAAAGCCTGCACGCTGCCCTCCACCATTATAAATATTTCTAGGTATACTACTACTACTTGAACCAGAATTCAAATTTAATTGGAAATCAAAAGAGACCCTATTCTGGTAACTCTGTCCTTGCCCTGCACGCTGAAGCATTTCAGCCAGATGTTGCAACCCTTTACCTCCTGAATTGGCTAAGTGACCCCTTGAAGATTGAGATGAATCATTCTTATCACCTTTCCAATTGCCGTTAGTCATATAATCAAAATTTCAAAAATGTTTAGTATAAGCTAGCCACCAATTTGGCGGTATAGCGCCCTACACGAGTATAGCGGTAAATATTATCTGGCCTAGTCTTATACAAAATTTACCCTTTAAAAAAAGCTTTATGGTTGAGGTAATTACTTGCTATTTATTCACTTCCAAATATATTTAAAATATGCTAAGTTCAAATATAGAGCTGTCATTTAAAAGTATTACCTAAGAAGGTCATGAACACAAAAATTATGGAAATAATTTTCGAGATTGTGGGGAAGCTAGAACGATAGTATACTCTAGTGTCTCTTTTTTACCTCTTACATTTGTAGAGACTGATAAATAATGAAGTTTATACTAAGAAATTATAACTTTTTGAGATACTAGGGAATTTTATTTATTGAGAACTATAATATATCTTCAACATTAGTAGTGACACTTTTCTAAGAAATACTCATTTACCTTTAATATAGAAATTAAATTTAATTAATTAACTTAGATATTTCTTTCTGCATAATTTGTTAAGTAGATTCCCCTAAAACTCTAATAAATCTATTCATAAATATGTGGGTTTACATTTATAAGTAGTATATTATTAAGTGAATGTTTACTTATTTTCTTTAATTTGTCAAGTTTGCCAGCCAGTACTCGAGAGGGCCTTTGTAGAGCAATTTGCCTCCACTCTGTCAGTGTATAAATTTCTCTCTTTTTTTGAAAATAAATGAAATGAGTAAAGAAGACTTACTCTCTTCTTATGGTTAATGTAATGATTATTAAAAAACTTATTTTTTATAGTAAGTTACTATATTGGAGCCCTATATATTAATATTTCCTTGAATAATATTGTATTCAAGATTATATTCTATATAGTTAATACAATTACATTTATAACTTACTTTTATTACCTTTATTTTTTAGAAACTACATTACTAATACTTTTTTTTAATCCTTCATATTTTGGAAGTGAAGTTCTTGCTTCTAATACGCAATTCTTTTGTAATAAGGTAAATCCATGCAGCTTCAAAGTAAGTACTATATATAATTATATCCACAATTTTACATTTGGAATTAATATTTAATTTCAAATTGAAGTGTTCAATTTTGTTTCAAAATCATTTTATTTTTATGCTTTGACTTCAGCTTGTGGCAGATTTAGACTTAAAGTCACGCCCATCAAACCCTGGTGAAAAAGATTTTAGAAGTATACTTCAGAAAGGACGAATTTATTTTGATACTAAGGAGGAGCAATATAAAGTGACATGGGATGCAGCTCTTGTTTTATTAAGTGGCCATAATGAATATGGTAGAGGTATGGAATTAAGCGAATTAGTAATATATGATGGGAAACTTCTTGCCGGTGATGATAGAAGCGGAATCATGTTTGAAATTATTGACGATGGGAAGGTTATTGCCCCACGATATATTTTATCTGAAGGAGATGGTAATAAAGGTAAAGGAATGAAGATTGAGTGGGCAACAGTAAGAGATGATGTACTTTGGGTTGGAAGCTTTGGGAAAGAATTTGTGCAGAATGGAATAATTTCCAAACAAGATAATATGTGGGTTGCCTCAGTAGACAAGTTTGGAAATATAAGATACTATAACTGGTCAAAAGTTTACAACAGTATACGTTCTGCATTGGATGCAGATTTTCCAGGATACTGTATTCACGAAGCTGTAGGTTGGAGTCCTTATATGCGTAAGTGGATATTTCTTCCAAGAAGAGTAAGCAATGAACCATATGATGAATTCCTAGATGAAATGAAAGGTTCAAATAAAATGGTAATTTTGTCAGATGACCTTGAAATACTTGATGTGAAAGCTATAGGAGATATTATCCCTGAGAGGGGATTCTCATCATTTAAATTTTTACCTGGGTCTAAAGATCAAATTATTGTTGCTCTTAAGACTGTTGAGAATTCTAGGATAGACTTCCAAAGTACATATGTTTCTATGTTTACCATTGATGGTGACTTATTAATTGATGATATTAAAGTTCCTGGAGAATTTAAATTCGAAGGTATTGAGTTCACAAGCTTTTAATTACTTTCATCCATTCTCTTAGGTATAATAAATTGAAGGAAATTTTATACTTAGGACATATTTCAATTTGAGGAATACCTTAAATATTTTAGTTCTTTATTAATTATATTTAACTATTTAAACTGATAATCTAAAGATCCGTTTATTTCTATTTAACTTATATGGGGAGTTCTGTTTAAACATCAATTTCTACATTGTAATTCTAAGATTCAGACTTACTATTCACTTATTCTGTTTATTCATGAAATTTACTTTGATTTATCAATGAAATGAATAATTATCTAGTGATTGTATGATTAACTGATCATTTGGACTGATTGTGTCATATTTTGGCAAATCCTTTCTGGCCATTGCGTTTAACCAAATTGCTCTCCTCTTTACTTTTCTTCCCATATTTGCTTTATCATACCATTTTAAATTACAATTACTTTTATTTTCTGTATTAGCTTCACTATTAACTTCTTTTGCTGAAATCTCCAACAATTCTTCTGAATAGTAAAGCTGTTCATTTTGCTGAATTTTATTGCTGAGTTGTTCCAAAACACCTTCATGTCCCTTTACATTATTGTAACCACCAAGATTTTCCTTTTTTTCTGTGGATATTGCATAAGATGTTATTTCATCAACTACTTCTTCAGACACAGCCTCATTAGTAGAATATGCTCTCAAAGTTTCTGGATGAATATATCCCATACATATATTTCTCGCTAGTTTCTCTTCTAAGAAAGGACCAACAAATTCATACATATTATTATTTTCTATTTGTTTTTCCGGATTATACTCTCTAAATATTGGAATATTAGACACTTTAATATTGTTAGAGTTATTGTATTGTGGTAAAGTACTCTTTGATAGTGGCACTAGCTTCTGAGAAGGTGGATCATATACAGTTTGGTGAAAAAATGTTATTAGTGCCTTCTGCACATTTATTGAATAGTCAGATGAAACATTTTTTCCAATAGTTTGTAATTGCAGAATAATTCTTTCTAAATCTCCATAATACTCTTGCACAAGCTTCATAGCTGTCTTAATTCCTACTCCTTGTGGGGATTTAACATAATCACAGCCGGTTAAAGTGCAACCTAATACAAACATTTCATATGTAAATATATTTTGTCGTAGTATGCCACTTCTTGGTAAATCTCCCCAGTATATGACTCTGCATATTCCCGTCTTATCATCATGCTTATATATTGTGCAAGGACTCCCAAATACCAACATATCACTATCCTCCGTTATTACAGCATCAACATATCCAGTTCGACATAAATAAGATAATTGTGCATCTGCTTCATATGGTGCTACTATACATTCTATCCCGTGATGATCCCGTAGTTCCTCAATTACTTGGTGAGCTATATCAGGAGTAATATCTAATGCTCTTTGGCATAAATTGCGTATTTCATAACTATTTGAGCATTTTCTACTTTTTTCTAGTTGCAATAACTCCTTCTTTGCTTCCAATCTCTTCATATGCCTTTCTTCTTCTGTAACTCTCTTCATAGGTAAGGGGGCACCATCAAAAATGCAGACAGGTATTATTCCTTTACTCTTCAGTAAATTAACACGATCTATACAGTATTGGATATGCATTCTAGTGGATCTACCCAGAACCAAATCTTCAGCACAATTTGCAGCTGATCTATGTAGCCATCCATAAGTGTCTATAGCCACTCTCTTTCCCTTAAATTCATCTATCTTCTTTATTCTACTTACTTTATCTATATTTGGAAGCAATCCCTGAATTCCCATATTAATTAGTTATACTAGCTCTAAAGGTTATTGTTTTATATCTTCTTAGTCTTATACTTTCCAACGACATCATTTTTTTCTACCCCACAGAAAATTGCTATGCGATACCCGCTACTCGTGAGTTCCAATATAATCTGTTTTTACATATCAAAACCTCCAGAATACCTTATTATTACCCGAAACTTGATTTTTAAGACTCTAAAACATTATATAGCTCTATTTCAATTGATAAACAGTACTTAAATGCAAATTTACACTATATGTCATAAATACCAATATGCATGTTATTTCTTGCAAAGCTTATTCCGTTGATATATTATAAAATAATACCAATAATATATCTAGATTTCTAACTTATTTTAATAACCTCAAATTCTCACTTATGTAATATGTAAAATAGGCAAGATTCCTTATAGCCTAGTAAGAAAGTCAAACACATACCGGTGCGTTTGCATGCATTTGCAAGGATAATGTGGTAATGTCGACTATACAGTTTTTATACTTTATTGAAAAAAAGATTATTTTAAAATAAATTTTATTGAGCTTTTAAGCCCCCAATTTTGTACTGTTATTTAACTGCATATCTGAGCATTGAATAAATGGTATTTGTGATACAGAAGAACATACGAAAATAAGTGATATACTTTAACTTAAGAAAAAAACTTTAAAATTCAATTATATTATAAAAGGAACTAATTGTAAAGGCTAATTAATTGTAATTTAATGGTAATTTAGATGATATATTATATTTATAAATATATTGTTACACCTGGTTATATTTCATTTTATCTCTAATATCTGCAATTACTATTAGCATTGTGCCAGTAATAAAAGGAGGGAAAACAAAGTCAGTATCTGACCTCAGATACACAAGACGTACAGCTAATGTCTACTAAGAAATATATTATAGCGCCTTTGTAGACATAAATCCACTGAGTCAGTTAGAGGGGTATTTTCAAAGAGTGGCTCCAACTGGTAACTTACTGACGTGTAAAAGGGGAATTAAAAGTATCGGGCTAGTTACAACCGCCAGGTTAATTTTTTTTGTTGAAGAAATAAAGATTGATTATATAGAATATTAAAGTGAAATATTTAATAAACGCTAGAAAGAGGTCAATCTTTACTATTAGTTTGGTTTCTAGGGAAGGGTCCGAAGTCTCTAAGGACTACTTCTTGAAATAAAAGAGGAGAAAGGAAAAGAGGAGTTATTTGATATACAAAAAGCCTAGTATTGGGAGATTTTCTGTAAAGAATAAATAATGACTCCTGAAGACAATTCTAATGGTAATGTGACTTGTTCACAAGAAAGTACTGGGAATACTACATCTAAGTTTAAGAGCCAATTGAGAGCCGATGCACAAGAGTTTAAACCATCATTTAATATAATAACTCCATGTACTAGCACGGCTAGCACAGGTATATATTACCATGGTGTCATACCAGCTTATAATGCTAGTGATGTGGACTATCAACACTATCAAACTAGTACTAGCTACAATATAAATCTGAATAGAAAGCGTATAAGCGGAGACTCCAACAAATCGCAGACAACTTTAAATCCCAATGCTCAGGAATTTGTACCCAGAGGATGGATTAACCCTGTTTCAGAGACTGTTGGAGTTGAATTTCCTTCACCTAATGTATCAAATACTCCCTATATATCCCAATTTCCACAACCAACAATTTTACCTCAAGTAATACACCCTCCAATTCATCACTTTAACAATATAATTGTACAAAATCCTGAAGTTACACATCTAGCAATACCATCTCAGTCAGTAGATATGCCAGTGATATGTCAACCTAAAGGAGCAACTGAAAAAGTAGTAGATGGTTCTATAGAGCTATCTAAGAATTCGGATCAAAATGGCGAAATAAGAAATGAATCTAGTGCAGCACCAATAAATTTGCAGAATAATGGTACAAACCAAAGTGTTCTTCAACAATCTACTCACTTGACCTTTAAGGATAAGTTGTTAGCTCGTGTAAATAACGCTAATGTTAATCCTAATTATCAAACTAACACACTCCAAGAAAATAGCCAACAAGCACCAATAGAAATGAAATCTAAAGTGCTAGTTTCGACTACTACATCTACAACTGTGTCTCCTTCCGAATCGAAAAATGGTGTATCGAATAACCAAGTTGCCAAAGAGCCTGAAACTGTAGACAAAGTTAATGAAACTACCACTCAAATAGTAACAAAACACATAAAAACTGAAGAAAGGAATTTTAAAGAATTGGCAATAGAAAGCCATACACAAAAGCAAGTCTCTGCTCCCGTAAGTTGGGCACAAAGGTTAAAGAATAGTACAAATAATGCTCAATATAAGAAGGTACATCACGAAATTACTGATATACAACCTAAAGCTGTAGAGAAGAAATATGACAAAGTAAAGGCATATGAAAATGAAGTGTCCTTTGAAGAATTTAAATGTAGTGATAACACTGATAAACTAGGGGAAACTAATAATATTGAGAAAAATAATAATCCTGAGAAATCTACTAAATCTGAAAAGACTGGTAAAGCTGGTAAGATTGATAAGGCTAATGAAATTGATAAGATTAATGAAATTAATGAGGAGATTAATGAAATTAATGAGGAGATTAATGAAATTAATGAAGTTAATGAGGAGATTAATGAAATTAATGAGGAGATTAATGAAATTAATGAGGAGATTAATGAAATTATTGAAAATAATGAGATTTATAAGATTGACGAGGTCGATCATGATAAGATGATACATAAGAATCATAAGGTTGATAAGAATCATAAGGTTGATAAGAATCATAAGGTTGATAAGAATCATAAGATTCATAAGATTCATAAGATTCATAAGGTTGATAAGATTCATAAGGTTGATAAAATTGATAAAATTGATAAAATTGATAAAATTAATAAAATTGATAAAATTAATAAAATTAATAAAATTAATAAAATTGATAAAATTGATAAAATTGATAAAATTGATAAAATTGATAAAATTGATAAAATTGATGAAATTGATAAAACTAATAAAGTTAATAAAATTAATAAAGTTAATAAAAGTAATGAAACTGACGGAGCTATTAATAACAAAGCTGATAAAGTGGACAGGGTTGATAAAACTAACGGAGTTATTGATGATGAAATTAATAAAATCGATAAATCTGATAATATTGATAATAATAGTGAATTTGACAGGGATAATAAAATTGATAGTAATCATCAAGTTAACAAAGTTGATAACAACGAAATTGTTAATGAAATTGACAAAGAAATTGACAAAGAAATTGACAAAGAAATTGACAAAGAAATTGATAACAAAGTTGAAGATAATATGGACACTAATGAACTATCTGAAATACCCAAAGCAGTTTATAACTACCCAGAAAAGAAAGATAAATTAATTGACGGGAATATTGAAGGAAATACTGATATAAAGGCAGAGAATATTATAGAAAATGCAACTGAAACTAAAACTGGGAATTTGAAACATAAAGAATACACTGAATTACATAATAGTGAAGATGCAAATATACAACATTTAGAGAAACCTATAGAATCCCCACTAAGGAGTCCCTTCCCAATAATGATACTATTAGCCCTAAGAAGTGCATCTCAGAGTCAAGATTTATCTGATTTAATGTATATACCTCCACAACTATGTCGTCGAAATATGAATAGTAAGGAAGGCGAGAGAGAAAGTGGAAATTATCGTAATCGCAGTAGTTGGTCTAATAATAATAATAATAATAATAATAATAATAATAGTAATAATAATAATAATAATAATAATAATAATAATAGTAATAATAATAATAATAATAATAATAATAATAATAATAATAATAATAATAATAATAATAATAATAATAATAATAATAATAATAATAATAATAATAATAATAATAATAATAATAATAATAATAATAATAAACACTATCATCGTGATGCTGCGGGAGGGTATGGAGGATCTAGTAAGAGAGATAGGTATCAAAACCAAAATTCAAACTCTGGTAGTGTAACTAACAAAAGATCGGGAGACCACCAGGGAGGTTCAAATAATGTCGGAGGTTCTCTAGATTGGTCACGAGATGAAAGGAAGTTGTACCGCTTGGAGAGTTCTGCGGAAAGTTGGGTTGTAAAGCAGAAAGAGCAAAAAGCAAAGGGTGATCAATATGAAACACATATTCGTCAATATAGGGCTATTTTAAATAAATTGACTATTGAGAAATTTGAAAAACTATATGACCAAATATTGGAAGTTGGAATTTACACTGAAGAAGATACAATTGGCCTGTTAAAACTAGTTTTTGATAAAGCAACAACGCAGCATCACTTTATTCCGATGTATGTTGAGCTCTGTGATAAATTACGCGAACATTTAAAGAATATCACAACTATTGAGACCAGATTTATATTGATTGATCTATGTCAAGAATTATTTGTTGAGAATCTATCCGAAATGATTCTTCCAGAGAGTATACAAGGTAGTGAAGAAGATGCATTTGAATGGCAACTAAAATATAAAAATAAGATGAAAGGTAATATGATTTTTATGGCTAGTTTAGTCAAAAAGAAAGTTATTGCATCAAGAGTTGTCTTAATGTGCATGGAAGAACTATTACAATTTCATCTACCTCACCATATAGAAGCCTTATGTGTATTTTTACATCATGTTGGTCCATTTCTAGATAGTGAAAGATGGAAGCACTATGATGACTTTAACACACTATTCCGACAATTTGAGGGATTTGCTAATAATCCAGATATGCCTGTTCGTATACGTTTTTTAGTTAATGATGTAATCGATAGTAGAAAAAATAATTGGAGAATAAAAAATAGTAGGGAGGGACCAATGATGCTTGATGACCTTAAACTGAAGATCAGTGCAGAAAGAGGTGAACATAATACAAATAATAGTCATTCAACTAACAAAACAAGCAATACATCACCACAGAGATATCAGATGGCACATAGAAATGATCGTTATGGAGATTCTTCAGTAAACTCTGGGAAGACATCAACTTCCAATACTTGGTCGAAATACACATATAATTACAAGAACTCAAATTCCTATGATACATCTACATCAAATTTTAGAAGTGGGAATAACCATGTAACAAAGAAACCAAGCGATAATGTAGAATACACCGCAGAGGAGACTGACATTGAAGATGACGGAGGAGCCGTGCCTGATTCTGTAAAAGATAGTTTGGGTGGCTTAATGGACAGTTTCGTTGCAAGCAATGACTTGGAAGAGTTTTATGAGCATGTTAATGACTTGGATATATCTGTTGAGTATCACCCAGGCGTTTATAAAAATATGTTTACTCGTATAGCTGAATATAGAGTTAAACAAAGAAGTTTATTACTTAAGGCACTAATTAAATTAGCACTGAAAAGCGACACTTATATGAATGGAGAAGCAGCTAAGTCAGGAATTTTGATGGTTTTACAACCAAGTATATTGAATGATATATTAATTGATGTACCACAGTTTAAAGATATTGTCTTAACGGAATTTATTGATGAAGCAATTACTTCTTATGATCCAAATGGTCTGGTATTTGATGATGCCTTTATAACACAAGCAAAGAAACTAGTAAGCTAATCTCTCGAAGTACTCTTATAAATATAGGGATGGTTGCAATTGGAAATTGGGAATAGATACAGGTTTATTAGGAATAGTGGATATAAGGAAATAAACTAAATACTACGCACTTGATCACTTATTGATGTATATTTCATATTATATTGTCTATTCTATGTATTGACTTAGCTATATGAGGTTTCAATAATCTAAGGGTGTATTTTAGCACTTCCTATTTAAATACACTTAAGAAGCAATAAACTATCTTGGCGCTATTTACTCTTGAAATAAGTATTAGTAATAAGCGCTAGAAATTCAACTTATTTTCAATATTTGGCTTGTAAATGTTTCTTTAGTAGCATAGATATCTTTAGATATGATTATTGATGCCAAAACTCGAATTTATACCTTATGCTCAGAGAGTGATATTGCGTAGTCAAGATGATAGGAAGCACAGGATGAAATGGGAGAAACAAAGAGATGCTGAAGATAGACGAACAAAAAGAGAAGAAAACCGTATAGAACTTAATAATTTACTTTATAAAAGTACTGAGAACAAAAATATTAATTGTACTATAGATCCTATTGATGATACAGACGATTTAGATAATGAGAGTGAGTACAATAACTGGAAGCAACGTGAACTAATGAGACTTGAACGTGACTACATTGAATGTACTACTCAAAATACAATCGAATATAGTACAGTTGAAATTAGTAAAAATTTAGTAGACAGATCAGAAAAACGGAAATTAAGGCACAAATATCTTTATATGCAGAAGTACTATCACAAAGGTTCATTTTTTCAAGATAAAGATGAACCTTTGTATAATCGTGATTTTAATTTACCTACAGAAGAAGATAAAGTAGACAAAACGATATTTCCGAAGATACTTCAGCTAAGACGTGGTCAATTAGGTAAGAGTGGACAAAGCAAACACAAGACTTTAAGAGATGAGGACACAATGTCTAAAACGTCTTTATTTTATGAAGCTTACAAATATAACAATATTTCTGGCAAATATAAGAATAATACTATTGGAAATAATACTGAATTTGATAGACTAAGTTTAAAAAGAAAATAATTAATTATAATTGGTTTTACTTTGTAACTACTTTGTCGGTGGTATGTATATATCAGAGAAGAATAATCTCTTTGGTCGTAATATACTACTTTTATTATCGACTCTATTTATATGGTCCCCCCAATTTTGTAGAAGATTATTATACGTGAAATTGAGTGAAAATGACTTGATGGCTTTCTCATTCTGAGGAGCTGTTTGAATAAATGTGTCATTGTTATTTTCACCATATGGAAGATTATCTAGACGAACTGAATAGGATATTGTCAGAAAATAATTGTAGGTAATAATCATAGTATTTATTCATAAGAGTAATAATGACTTACCTAAATGTGTTTCAGGAATGTTTAATTCATCAACTTCACTAATTTGTAGGTAGTTACAAAGCGTCTCAAATTTACCTGTACTTTTAGCTCTAATAATGGCAGATTCCCATAACTTAGTCAATCTTTCGTAGTCTTTGTTGTATAATTCCACTCTATGATCTAAGTCTTCCTGCTTTGTTCTCCAAAACCCTTGGGAATCTAAGATTTTTGCATGTAAAAGGGATCTATAGTGTATCAAATCAGCAAATAATCTTGTCTCTAACTCATTGTCATAGTATATTGCCAGATTAAGTGATATTACAAAGGATAAGATTGCGATAAGTTGATATCTACCATCAGGATTGTGTTTTAGAATAAAATCCAAAATAGGAATTAGCTTATTACAAATACTTTTAAGTGAAATAACAATTTCATTAATTATTTCTTCAATTAGTCGCTTCATTGCACGTAACTCCAATGTTTTTAATGGATAATTGATGTTTTGTGATCCCATAATATAGTAACGATCTGGAATAGTAGGTTGGTACATCCCCTTTTTATCAATACCCCATTTTGGACCATCTAGCTTATTACCTAGACTGCACTTTGAGTTATGAAAAGACCTAACTGTCAGAATATGATATTGTACTGGATAGTTCAAAGGTACTTTAGAGTTGTATAATAAAAACTTTCTCATATAAATCCTAAAATAGTTCTGTTTATATACCTTTATTTCAAACATATTTTCAACCTCAAAAGTGGCATTACTACTATTTTGAGACAGCAAAATAAGCCCTTTATTTTCATTTATGATATCCAGTAATTCTTAAAGGTGCACTTTGGAATTATGTAATGTCAAGTTCCAAGCTCGATAATTATAACTTAGCGCCTAAAGTCAACAAACTTGGTGAGTAACTTTCAACAATGCAACAGAAACACATTTTGTGTGACTAATGCTTTTAGATTAAAACTCAAAGAAATATATTAGCACTATGTGCCTGGATCTATACAGATTCAATAAATAAAATACTGGAATTCTAAAGTGGTACAGATATCTGAATTAAATTTTTCAACTTGTGCTATTCAGCAAACTAGGTCTAAAATTAGTGGAAATAACGATTACATTTATTAAAAAGAACTATAAGTGACTATATGAACTTATCATAAAACGCAATATAGAGTATATATATTATCTTTTTTTAAATAGAAACTTTTTATTCAAGAGATTCCTTCATAATAACACAAAATGATTGTAATTATCTGGATAATCTGCACGTTAATTATTTCATGCAAATCTAAATATGTTAATAAAGTTATTGAATTTAATGAATCAAATCTTGAAGCTTTTATTACGGAATTTAGTTGTGGTATTGGTGTTTGCAACGTAAAGATTAGAACAAGACGAATTGCAAATTATGCATCAATAACCTCATCTAACCCCAGTTTACCACCAATTGTCCATACAGATAAATTAGGGAGTTTAGATCTTGTTGTATTTATAGATCATGACTGGAGAGCTAGTACTTCTTACTGTAGCAATATCGTAAATGCAAAAATTAATAAAAAGTTCTTGATAACTCCTCAATGGAGTGAATGGATTACTATTCAAGTTGAACAAGTTATCTCACCCCATACATGGTTCTTCACTATGGTTGACTGTAGTAAGAAGAATATTGAAATTATTAAGAATTCAAAACTAGGTACAAGCCCTGAATATATAAAAAAACCAACAATAAGTAGATCTAGGCAAAACCAAGCTAATTTTCTATATATCCAAATAGAAGGATTTTTTTATCAACCTAATGGATCGCATCTTCCATATGAACTAGTCAGTTTACCTTGGCTCTTAATCTTCGAAATTCTGTGTTATATTGGCATATTTATGGCTTTATTTATTAAAACTATTGCATTAGATAAATCAGCCAAAATATATCATCCATTAATCCCTTGGATAACTGCTACACTAGCAATAAATGCTATAGCTTGCATTATAGAAAGTTTATATATATTTAAATTCAAAGAGAATGGAATAAGTAATAGTAACATTTTACTAGCTTCACAGATTCTGAATTTAATTTGCAATATTGGGATATATTATTTATTAATAGCTATTATAAGTGGTTACTCACTTTTAGTATATAGGGAAAAGGATAAGTATTACAAACCATCTATCAAACTTATAAGCTTTATATTTTTCATATATATTCTGCAGTTTATTTTTCTAAATATTAATAAATTCAGAAATTTTACATGTAACACGTATACTATTTTGTCATACCTCATAAATACAGATGATACATGCAATTATGCATGTAAAATTATTTCGTTACTTAAAATTATTCATGCAGTAATTTTTGAATACATATGGAAAAAAAATGAGAAATTATTTATTACAAACAATTTGAGTAAAATTTTGGACAAATTGAGAATTATTGGACATCTGTATATATTAGCATACCCAAGTTCTTATATAATATCAATAATTTGGATAAAATACCATAAGAGAGAAATTGTAACTAATCTAGTTATATTCATAATCCAAATAATAACATATTTAAGCCTTATATATATTTTTTCATCTAGAAAATCTTCATATTTTAAGCATTCATATCTCTCATGTTCAATAATTCCTACTAGAGAAGATCTTTTAATTCATGCAAATCTAGCCAAACAAATACTAACAAGAAGTAGCTCAGAATTTGATTAGACTATATATTCGATCATCGTTTAATAGGCTGAATATTTATTTGAAATTGAACAAAATATTTACATTATATATATTGAAGTATCACCTAGTCTGTTGCAATGACAAATATTATAAACTATTCAAAATTATAAATATTTATAAAACTCTTTAAATTGAAGCATTTACAATTGGTATTATTATCATTATTTCTAACTATAACAAGCTAAATGGAGTGAAATTTATAGATTTAATCTTTTACATTTTATTCTCAACCCCTCCCTGTAAATGGCGGTAACTCTGACAACTTTTCTCAGGATTACTGGTGCAAGACTGTAGCCTTGTGTGGAAGATAGCAGGAGAAAAAAAAAAAAAGAAGATTAGATTATTTGCTAAGATAAAGAAAAGATTAAATTGGGTTACATACAATATTTAAAGGCTTAAGTTTGGGTTATATAGCTTTTGAGATAATAAATACTTAAATTTCCTAGAAAACGTATAAAGGAAAAATAACTCACTAAGTTAATAATTAATTTTGATGGGATACTGAACAGAACGTGAATGAAGATATTTTACTAAGACTAAAGATGAATACGAATAAAATACCAACTAAAATTGTAGAGAAACATAAAAAAGTACTCAAGGAAAGTACAAATGAGTACCAATCAAAATGTTGTAACAGCTCAAAATGTACATGTACCTCATTTTTATGGAAAGGTGTGAATGTGGATTTGGGATCATCGGATGAAGGGATGTATGGTGAAACACGTGAAAAGAGCCTTAGAAATGTATTCAGAATAATGAGTAAATATGGTATGGATGAGAACTCAATTCTTCTTGATATTGGATCAGGAAGAGGTGTTCCAAATATTGTTGCATCCTATCAACTTGGAATATTTTCAAGTATTGGGATTGAACTAGATGAAAAGGCTTATTGCTTATCTTTATCAAATGTTTTATATATTTTAAATGACCAAATACAGAAATATACTGAATACAGCATGGAGAACAATGCAAATAATAAAGCAAAACTTAATGAAACTCAAGAAAAAAATGCAAGAAATCGTGTTAATGATAATTTAGAATTTAATGAAATATTTTTGAAAGAAAAAATATACAAGCATAAAGATAATTCAGCAGCTAATTTTGAAGAGAAATTAAGAAGACGTATTGGATTTTTTAGAGGAGATGCAACATCACTAGATAAAATGGAACCAGTTAGTCATATTTATTCATTTGATGCAGCAATGCCAGTATGGATGGTTAAAAAATTTGTAGACTTGTTTAATGAAAGTACAACTAGTTTTTGCTATGTATCGTATAGAAAGGATCTAATTGAATCTTTAGGGTTGAAAGGAATTAAACTACATGGAATATCAACTCAAATGGCTGGATCTGGAGAAGGTAGAATGTGTTGGCTTTATGTTAAAGAGAACTGGCAAGATATTAAAAAAAAGTGCGATTTTTTGATAAAGGAAAAGTACTTTGCTGAAGTTATATTATCTATTAATAAACTATCAAATGTTAAAAACTTGGAAAGTATTATACAAATAACATGTTTGGATATAAATAAACAAAAGCAATTAATTAATGATGCATTAAATGAATGGTATAATAGCAGAAAATCTAGAAAAGAGTGTATAGCTGAAAGAAAGTTGATGAATCAAAGACACAAAATCCTAAAACAATTATTTATCCAAGAGAAGCAAAACAAGTTAAATATTAATCAGCTTACACTAAAAGATGTTGGAATAGTCGTTACAAAAAGTGATTCTGAAGTTAAAAATAATATAACCAGAACTCAAAAAATGAAACAATTTACTCCAATATCTAAATCTACAAGTAAGATGTTAAGATACCCTAATAAAAATGAAGATTCTAGTAATATCTCTATTGATTCTGTTTCTGTGTCTAAGTCTGAACAGAAAATACAAAAATGCGATGAAAAAGTTAAGGAAAAGAAATCGTTAGCTCATAGTGGCTTGCGAAACACTAGAAAACAAAATATATCTACAAAAACTACTATAGCAAAATGAATAAGATGAGTATGAAGATATATTTGTGAATATTACTAATAATATTAAAATAGTACACTTTTTTTATGTATAGTGTGGAATACCTCAATAATTTACTTGTAGTCGGAGTAGATTACTTTAAATATACTTAATTTTGGAAATATAACTTAGTGTATAATTCATTCATTTAGATAAAAAAATTTTAATTTAAAGAGGATTAATATCTTCAACTGAGCCATATAAAATAACTTATAGAAATACCTAAGAAACACAATTAAGATCATATTACTATAATTAAGTTAATATCCTATATTACTAAGATAAATAATTCATTTATTATACTATTTCCTAAGTACAAAGCTGTCACTAAATGTTGTGGATATAATTTAAAGGGCTAAAAAGAAAAGTATTTATATCTATACTTTAACCTAGTCAGTTAGAACTTCCTAAAATATGCAATTAGCAATGTATTTGTGATAAGTACACTTTTAATTGCAATAATGAAGAATTATTATTTATATCAATTTATATTTTGATATTAACTTAACTTAATTCTAAGTATCATAGTGGCTATAAATATATTGTTTACCAATTAATTGGTCATCTTTACATTTCTCACGTAAATTAATATTACAAACCTTCACAGTCGTCTCCTTACCCCCAATGATATCTTCATCTATCTCACCTATCAAATCAGAACCTTCAGTATAATAGTTAATTAACTGTGAATGTTGGTTTATTTCACCCTCATCACGATAATTTATCATATCTGAACTATTATCAAACCTACTATTTATTTCATTGTGGACAAATGTTTGATTATCATAAGTTAATGGACTTTCTATATCAAGTGTTTGTCTATTTATGTCTCTGGGTTGCTGTTCATCACCTTGATCACTTTGTATGCATTGCCTCTTACTTGGAGTATTAGCTTCGTGAATATTAAAGTTTGGGAATTGCTCTGCTACAATCGATTCTAATTCTGTTACTTGAAATTCATCTAAAACAAAGTCTTCATCACATAATGGTAATACCTGAGGTGGAAAAGTGATTGGGCCATATAACTCAATTCGTTTTCTCACTGCACCTTTAAAAGCTGCTTGAAAAGCTGATATTGTAAGATCTCTAGGGGGAAAACGAAAATCATAACCACGACCTCTAGATACAACAAAAGATCCACCAACTCTTGTTCTCTCACGCGCCCACTTTACATAAAGATACCTAGGTATTTTGCGACGTAATTTTGCAACTAATTTATAAGAGAATAATTTCCCCAAAGCTATACTTGCAGTATGTTCTTGATTACTTGAACCTGCTTGTAAAGAAGTACCATTTTCAAAGGTAGAATTTTGTTCAATATCTTCTAAGTCACTTTCTATTACACCCAATGATAAATTAATGATCTCAGAACCTTTAGACTCCGATTGTAATTTTGCCTTCTCTTCCTTAATAAATCCGTTGTCTTCAGCTAAACTACATTGTTCATTATTACTACCCCTTATATCTTCACTTGTTACTATATCATTATTCAGTGTATTATCAGAAATTAATAATTCTTCATCATTCTCACCTCCTTCAGCTAAACACATCTGTAATATCCTTGCAGCACTCTCTTTAGTTGCTGACTTTCTACCACCCTTATTATTGATCTTTGGAGAAGTACTATTATTCACAAAGGGTTTCTCAGTATTATTATTTGTAGAATTCTTCAAAGATAAATTCTCTGATAATTCACGTATTTCTTGAGTTATACTCTTTGTGTTATAAGCATCTGGTGCGACTGATTCACTTTTCTTTCTGTAACCTGCACGCTTTTGTGTAATTTGTGCTACAGGAGTCGTATCTGTTAAAGTATTTTCTGCAAAAATTGGTGTAACAAGATCACTTTTTTTAGAATTTGAAGTTGTAGAATTCAATGTACCATTATTTGAAAGATTATAAAATGCAATTAGATCCTTAGATATAGATTCAATTATTGAAATATCATTAGAACCAGCTTTATAAGGTGAAAAAATCACTTGATAAGGACTAAACTGCTCTACTGATTTACATTTAAGCAAGTAAAACCAGTGCCATCTATAATATTCCTCTGTTATATTCCACTCAGAGTTATATCTATATATTTCATTTAGAATACAGCATAATCTTGTCATCTCTTTGGATACTAGTGATATACATTTAGGATCTGGAGCTAATGAGTTTGTATTTGTACTGATCACAAGCGAGTCAGTAGAAGTTATAGAACTCTCTAAAGAAGTAGGCATATCTGTCTCATTACTCACTAAAATATTATCTAAATCTAAATTATCTCCATTTATCTTTTCAATATTATTCCATGATGAACAATTACTACAAAATTGTTTGTCGCTATTTTTCTTATTAAAGACAGATTTCTTAGATTTGCCTGAGTTACCATTTAGATTGTTTATTTCAAATTCAGAATTCAGGAACATTCTTATCAGATATAAACTTATATATATATTATCATTATGGTGAAACAAATTTATCTCAAAAATGTTCCTACCTTATTGATTTCTTAAAAATCTATATCTAGCTTTTGGAGTCTCTTTTACCGGCAAAATTAAATTATAATTACCCCGTTATTATAAAAGAAAATAATACAGTATAATTTAACTCTAGTATAACAAAGCAAAAAAGCCGCATATTATTCATCTGAAAATATTTAATATTTTATTTCTTAAAATATCGGGAATTACTTTTAATTACACTTTTTAAATTCCCAATAATATATTATTATATATATTTACTTTAAAGTCAATATTACAACGAGAAGTAATTAGAGATACCTGAAACTTAATTATCACCAGCTTTATTTTCTATCATAAAGGTAAAATTTAGCTGATAATATCAAACTAATATATTTTATTTACATATCACTATATATAAATAAAATATATTGAGAGTAATTGTGATATTATCTTAGATTTTGATCATTGAGATATGTGAAATACTATTGTACTAAGGAATCAAAATTACTTTAAGTATTTAAAATCGAATAAAAAAAAGAAGTGAAAAAAAAGGGAAAAATAAGAGAACTTATAAGAAATATTATATATTTGTGCTTCTAAGAAGCTGTTAGTAATGGTCTCATTTCGACAGAGCTAAACTGACTACTTGTCCATATATTCTGCTTTCTTTTTAATATATTAAATAAACAAAATCCAAAAAGAGTCATGTATAAAACTCCATTAATCAAAAGAGCAATCCCACAATTAATCTGCTGAGACTTTGGAAGTTCCAATATCAGGATATCTAATATATATAAACTGCCCATTAATAAGCTAAGTATTCCACAAAAAGCAGTCCAGATAGCTCCTATACGAAATATAGAGTAAAGATCCATAATTACAAAAGATCCTTCTTCAAACTATAAGGGAACTGTCCTTTGTAGCTGAGTTCTAGTTTTAAAGTCTTATAATTTTATTACAGAACTTCAATTATAATTCCTCCTGAGAACTTTAGTATAATAGTAAATATGATCTAAAGCTTTTTATTTCATTTCAGTAGTAATAACTGAATAGAAATCGAATAATTACCTGTAAAGCTCATAAAATAGCTTTACCGTATAAATAGCAAAATTAGGCGAAATTTCTCAAATACAAACTGTCTAGTAAGTAAGTAATAAATGTCCCCTGTTATCTGACAATACTAATAAATCTCAAATTTATTATGCCCTTAAATATTAAGCCTGAAAAGCTTATCACACATCTTTATAAAATAAAATGGACCTATCCCCCTCACACAAATTATAATCCAAATCTAGAGCGCCTCTAAAATATTTATACCAGCTAGGCGGTACATATCCTAAAAAGCCCTATTATTTTGCCTCTACAAGAAAGTCCTTTTTAAGCTTATGTAAAATGTGCTATCCTAATAGTAATGAAGACCTAACTCATCTATTTCTCCTTAATTAAAGATTACTATTTAGTTCTGTTATTTGCAGTATGACTTACTAAGAGAATATCAGAGAGTATAGTTGTAAATATATTCAGTACATCTTATACAACAACTTGCGTTTTATATAGAGGAGTTATTGTTATCCTTATTTGAAGATACAATCATTTGGATTGCTAATTTAATACCTTTTGTATAATGTTTAGCTCCTTCATCAGAAAGCTAACCCCTCATCATAAGCCGCTAAAATTAAATGGTTCTGTCTCACGGATGTTGAGTAAAAGTAGTGGCTCTGTCTTTATTAAGAACTTAAAGTAGTTTTTGATCTTTTTAGAAAAACTCAATTGACTTTATAATGTTGCACCCTATAGTTCTATGGGCTCAGACTAAGAAGGCTCTCTATGTTACTGTGGATCTAACTGATTTAACTGATTACAAAGCTGATTTAGAAGAGGATCACTTGACATTTTATACAAAAGTTGGAGATAATGAATATGGCTTCACTTTGGAATTCGCCAAATTAATTAATAAAGATGAAAGTAAGTATCAGACTACAAGATCTCTACATTTTATGCTTGTTAAGAAGGAGGAAGGAAGATGGCCCTCAATAGTGAAAGAGCCATCAAAGTGCAGAAATTGGTTGAAGTGCGATTGGGATAGATGGATAGATACAGATGAAGAAGAGAACCCATCTAATAAATTTGATATGTTTGGTGGCATGGGTGGTATGGGTGGTATGGATGGTATGGGAGGCTTTGATATTAGTCAATTGGGTGGTATGGGAGATATGGGAGATATGGGAGATATGGGGGATATGGAAGATATGGAAGATATGAATTTTGGTGAAGATGATGTAGGCGAAGGTGATGAGGAGGAATTAGAGGTTGATGATGAACACAAGCATAGTTGTAGTGACAACTGTACTCATAAGGACTAACTAGAAACTTTCTAAATGGAAGATATTATGATGAAGATGTCTTTTTTAATTTCTGGGATACTAGTATTTATCCCCTCCAAAATCAACTTTTTTTTATAGGTTAAATAGGCTATTGATAAGCTAAAGTGCTGAATATTTCACTATACTCACAGTATTTACTAGAATTGCTGATCACTAATAGCTATTTCTCTAACTATCAATGATTTCTATCTATAATAGTCTATATAGTATAAATGATTTTACTTTATTAATATCACTGTTTATAGGTAGGGATGGTTCGATACCTAATACTGTTACACTATGTATGATACCTGTAATATATCAGTATCCTCTACATGTTTGAGATAAATATTTAGGAATTATATAGATGTATTTGTAGATGATAACCTGAGGATTTTTCTATTAGAAGATTCGGATATGTTCTATTTCATCTGGAAATTATTTTTATTACACAACTCAGAAACTATTAAGAATATGATAGTTAACTGGATTTAATTATAGTTTGAGTAAAAGTACTGACAAAATTAGTAATTAAAAGTGTAAAATGAAAATATTGTTTACTTAAATCTATGCTATTCTAATAACAATATTATATTCGTATTTGTATTATTAAATCCTATTTTATAATTAATCATTTATGAATAGTGTATAGTTTCAAGAGTAGAAAGTTTTCAATTTAGACCTTATGCTAAACTTTCAAAATCCTGCAATAGCGCGACTGTCTAATAAGGACTTTATAATCAATAAGATTAAATAGTATCAATAAAATACTTTAGAATAATATTGGCTATCTGAAGTCATATTGTACTACTTTTACCTATCTATTAGTTAAATATATAATTTATCTTTGTGCAAATTTTTTTTGTGACAAATCATTCATCAAAATGATAGTATGGATATATATTTTTTTACTCTTTCAGACAATATATAGAATTGGTGGAGAAAAATATAATATAAATGAAGGAGAATTGGAGAAAAAATTTGGATATAAGGTTAAATTAAGACATAGTAAAACTAACTTCTTTTATTTTCCACCAATCACAGAGTTAAGTAATAAGAATTTAAAAATTCCAGATATTGCATTTAAAGAATTTTATGATAAATTAAGAGATTATAATTCCACTAAGTTACAACCTAAGGAATATTATCTAAATATTGTAGATTCAATGGTTAAATGGTCTCAATATTTAAAACATAATGGAATAGGACTTTCTATTAATTCAAAAATTGAAAATCTAGTAGTTGTAATTCATCCACTGGGAGATTCTAGTTTATTTGGTCTACTTTTGGCTCTTGATATTATTAATATGAATATTCCGGTGTTAGTTTATGATCTAATAGGACATGGTCAGAGTAGTATAAATGTAAATGTTGGCCATAAGAAATTTCAAATTTTAGATTTTTGTGCACAGTTATGGGATATCTTAACCTATATTGGATGGTTCAAGGAGACAGAAGAAGATGGTATTTATACAATATATATTCCTAATAAAAAGGAAAAACGTTTAATACTTTATGGTCATTCATTAGGTGGCTTTTTATCTGTAGCTTGTTCATCATTATTTTCTAAAAGGGTTTATTCAGTTGTCATAAGTTCACCAGCTGGACTAATTGGAGATCCTGATCTCAAACATAAAACTCTGCTAAGATACTCTAAAACCTTGGATTCTATGCCAAAAACTTTAAAATATATTATATTTAGAACTATATCTTGTATGATATCTGAAGATTACAAAAGGATGACAACTTGTTCAAATATAGTAAATAGAATACCATTATTTTATGGTAATAAATATTATGAATTATTGAGTAAAAGTGATGTGAATATTCAATTTTATTGGGATAATAATGATAATATAACACCTTTGTATAGGGCAATAAATGCTTTAAACAAATATTTTCCGGATAAAATATTATGCTTATATAATTCTAATTATCATGGTGGCTATATAGGTAATAGAGATTATTCCGAAGATCTCCATACATTCATTGATAGATTAACTAGAATGAATTACGAAACTTCAGATGGAACGCACAAAGCTCCTGAAGTGAGTGAAAGGTGCAAACCTATTACTTCAGTTATTGGCAATATTAAATATTAAAAAGTGCCTAATAGTTATTTATACTTACAAATTAAATTACTTTTAGAACGTATTTTATATTGAGAAAATTAAATATATCTAGAAATAAATTGAAAATAAAAATATATATATGTAATTTATTAAAAAGTTATTATCATCTAATAAAGATGACGATAAGATCTAATTCTGTAAAATTCAAATGATCTAAAGTGATTATTATCAACACACAGATAAGTGGAGTCAGAATAGTTCCCATTAATTTTGGTCATTTTAAATTCAGTATATTTGAGATATCCATTTGATTTATTAGTGTCACTACCTTGAATTTTAAATGAAACCTCGTTAATAATTGTTGGATATTCTTTATATATAATGATAATATCATTTGAATCTTCAGATTTACAAATTTCATTAGGCTTGAAACACCATGTTCCAATAATTAAATTATTAATATCACTATCTTCTAATTTGATTTGTAAATCCAAATTATCTTTAATATTTACAAGTTGTAAATACTTAGAAACAAGTTTGTGACTCTTAAGATACTTTACAACATCAATAGGATTTTGGGAGCTTCTAAGTATTAAGACTATATTGGTATTTGCAATGAATAGTAAATAACGATAATAAGTAACTTGAATTATAGACAAATCACACATACATTTCTGCCTCTGAATATCATCAAGATGAATATTACCTGATTCAGATATTTTTCGAAAGTACGAACAGCGACTAATATATATTCCATCATATCTGATTCTCGGATGATTAAGATAAAGCGTATAATAATAGTGTTTAGATATTGTTGACGAATTTATAAGAGTGCTAGACCATATTGAGTTTCCCCAGATACAATGACACTTATATTCCCATATCCAAGATGTTTTTACTAAATAGTTGAAATATTTACATGTTGTGCTTAGTATACCACATGAAAAGGTATCTAAATACAACATAATTTCTCCAAAAGTTAATGGATTTAGAATTAAATACATCGAATAACAATTTATAGATTTAGTAACTGTTGAAATATCCATTCTATCCCATTTATCTATATCAAGAAGTTGGATTATCTTTGACATATAGTCAGACTTCATACTATTCAGGAAGTTTCTTCTAACCAAAAAAAAGTGTTGAAGTGATACTTGAATATTACTCCTATTATCTGTATTAGTAATAGATTCTGAAAATTGGTTTCTTTTATCTAAAATACTACTTGATGTATTTTCATATATAGAGTCAACTAACTCGTCTTCACTATCAATATTAAAATAATACAAATCCCTACGATACCTCTGTTTTTCAGTCAAATTTAAGACCATACTCTTTTCATCAAGATCAGGAAATATCTTCAAAGCTCTTCTATAACATCCTATTGCCTGAATCAGATTTCCTTGATATTCAAGTAGTAAACCACGACGATATTCACTTTCAGCCTCCTTAGCTCTAGATATATTATTCATATTTAAATAAATGATTAATTTCTACTACAATATATTATTAACAAATCAAAAATATCTTTGCTCCCCCCCCCCATTATTTATACTAGCTTCAATAATTTCCAAAATATTTCCTCAAAAATATAACCTCTTCAAGAGTATTCTACAAATATTCCCTAATATGTTTTATAAATATAATAAAAATGTCTATAGCCAGAACTAAGTGTTTAATGTGAATTCTTAGTATTATTGGATAGTATATCATCTGGTAAGGCATTTCTGCTATACATTATAGCAAGCTTTTTAGCGCGGGACCTCCCAAGCTTCCTTAAGCCTATTCCATTAGAAGATAGATATGTTAAATTTGCAAGTGTAATCAGCCATTCTGGCTCTTTATGGCAGCTTTTCTTAGAACCCATTATTTCAAATATATTATCGATGTGCTTTCGTTTATTACTTAAATTCTGAAAATCATTCCCATCTTCATTAATAAACTGAATTAATTTTGATGGATTAGGAAATTTATCAGCAATAGCCTTTGCAGATTCATCTGATAACCCAGGTATTTGAATTAGTTGTGATACCCAAATACTATCAGCTGCAGTTGAATTATTACTTTTCGGTTTATATTTCGATGGAACTGGACGTTTTTGTGCTTCACCAATACTAGATATAATGCTATACAGATATACAGTTACATCTGCTTCATTTCTGACTTCAATACTGTCACTTGATAAATGTATTAGTAAATATGTAATTGCCATATCTAAACTAGTTTGCCCAGAAAAGTTTAATGAATCATTATTTTGGAAGTTTGCTAAATGATTAGAACTTTCTCTTAACAATGCCTCTTGAGACAAACAATCTCTTATTCCAATCCATATTACTATACAACGAGTTTGATCTTGAGAATCTACTTTATAATTTGAGCTCATGTGTAATTGAATCTCTTCATAAACACAATCAACAACAGGGTGACCAAATTTACTAGATTTTATGTTATGATTAGTATTTAAATTGGATATTTGGTCATATATTTGTATTGTGACAAATAATATAACAATTTTAGATATATTATAGTGAATATCTCTATCTAAATCTTTATTATGACTTTTTATTTTCCATAAATGTGGAATATAGAGGAATTTGGGATATAATTCACAATAAGGAATATTCATTTTGCAAATATTTCGATTTTCTAAGTAATTTTCCTTGTCATTACTAGTATCACTGCACAAAATTAAATTAGCTTTAGTATCCTTGAGACTTTGTACTACATTTCTACCCAAATTTATATTACTTATACATGGACAAAGTTTAATTCTACATATATCTGTTTCCCATTCCATTCTTCCATTATATATATAGTATTCTAAACTCTACAAAATTTGTTACTACTGCGATACTATTAGGAATATTAGGAACAGTGCGCCAACAAATACTGATAATTGAGCATGGGAAACTATTTCAATATTGTACAGAAATTCAGTTAATATTATTTTAAAGGAGGGAGATATAAGTGCTAAATAAATGTTGAATGAAAATATTTGATTAGATATATATTAGTTCATTACCTAGTAATATTGTAATGGCAAATTACAAAATATTAATTCTTCATTTTTATTAATTGGCTATTAATATCAATGAATTTAATTGAAATTAAGACATTTTTGAATAGCCATTATGACATCCTCATTGTATTCCAATAGGCTTGTTTTGAAAATTGATACTTTGATATTTGGCAAATCATCAAAGTTGAATGGATTATCCAAATCTCCAAGTGTGTTTCTCTCAACAAGTAAACTTTGGCTATTTCGTATTCTGTCACTATAATTTTAAACGAAAATATAATTAATTATATTTATAATGGTACTTTTTATATTCTTAGATATGTTAAACTTACATTGTTCTCTCAATTTCCTCCTTTATATAACTTTCATTCCTACTAGAAGACAAATCATTTTTGTTACATATAATGAAAATGGGAGTACCTTTTATTTTTTTATGAGTATCTCTACTGTAAGATATACTTTTAGCTATTACTTCACAAATTACAAAGTAGAGTAGTTCTGCACATTCCCTGAAACTTGATTTACTAGTGCTATCAATCATCATTATAATAGCTTTAGTTATTGGTATATATCTAAGAATTTCGTTTTTAGCAATTCTTGTATTCCCAGGGATATCAATTAGGAGTGTATTTTCTGGATAATTCAATTCCATCACATTACTTTTCATTGATATGGTGGTATGTTGAAACTTTCGATTTTTAATCTTTATTAACAAAGAGTTGGAGTATTATTTGTATAAATAGTAATATTCCTAAATCTACACTTACCATATAAAAAAAGGTCGTCTTTCCAGATCCTGAAGGACCTAAGATGATTATAGCTTTTTCTTTTGATCTAGAATTACTAATAGTTTTACTGATGTTGTTAGATACAAATCTTAATAAAAGTAATCCAAATTGAAAGACTCTGGATGAATATAGTAAGGAAAGACTAAGGACAATAATAAAGAAGTATGTAAAAATTATCCAAATCATATTTAAAACTTTATATATCTTAAATATGAATAATTTGTTTCAAAGCATCTTGCAAGTTTTCATTGTCAAAGTAATAAATCTGATACATTGACAAAAATTACCGCCGTCTGGAGCCTTACATTAAGTATATACATTGAAAGTATAACTTTGGAAAAGGAGTATTAAGATAAATATTTCAAGAAATAATCTTAAACAATATTAATCCTATTAATAAAATATTTAGGTGAAACTTTGCGTTGTTTCCTTTCTTTATAAAAAAAAAAATTATGCTTTTGAGTACAAGAACACAGCGCTTTTTTATTACAGTTATGTTGGCGCTTAATCCACAAGCTATTGCATGCATGCAGTGTAAATAGTAAATATAAGTACTTTCATGACATTCATATAGAGATTTTGAATTTAGATGAATTCAATAAGATGTATAATAAGCTTTTTTTGGATATTTTTTAGTACTCCAAGTACAACTATTGGAAGAAAAGCTTTTTTGAATCCACTTATTGAGCAAAAGAAGAAGGTAAACTATGCACTGATAAATCCTGATGGGGAAATAAAGGAGATTGTATATAATAATATAAAGAATTTTACTAACACAAATACTAAAGAAGAGGATGTTTATATTGGGGATTGGGGTATCTTAACTAAAAACGAATCTGAAATATCTGAATCAGCTTTATTGCATGAAATATATAAGGATCTAATGACAGACCCACAACTGGCTGCGTTTTGCAATAGTACTATTTTTAATTTTAAGGACAGGACACATATATATAATCTATCATTATTTTTAGAAATAAATAGCCAAAATATATCTGATCAAGTGGATTCAAGCTTTAATGAACCCAAAAAAGGATACAGTTTTGTATCTTGGCTAAAGCCAGAAAATGTAAAGTCAAAAAAGAACTATAAAAATTTAAATCTAATAGATTGCGAACTTTTAGATAGGCCATACAAAATATTAAGTAGTAAAATTTCAAATAAAATTGCATCATCAATTTCCCTACTGTTTCCTATGTGGAATTTTACAGAGCAAGACCAGTTTAGTGATTTATACAAACATTTTGGAAGTCCAATTATGACTACACAGTATTTGAAGGATATAGATTTTGATTCAATGAGCAACGAAATATTACAAGTACTTTACAGTACAATGAGAACGTTAAACTCAACTGCTTATACTCTAAATTCTCAATTATATCAGAAAAGATATAGTAATGAATGTAAAAAAATCTTGGGTAGTAAACAAGAAGTTTCTAATAAAAAAAATAATTGGTTTAGTTACTGGTGTAATAATTTGATTATTCATAAGACACCCCAAATTTTGAACAAAAATTGCCAATATTACGGAGAATGGACACCCTGGAGTAGATGTAGTAATTTTTGTGGGTGGGGTATTCAGACAAGAGGGAGAAGAGTTGATGAAACTAAAATTAGTTCATTAAATAGAATGACAAGTGTTAAACTATTAGAGGAATATAAGTTAATGAATTGCGATTCTCAGATACAAACTCAAGGTTGCATATCTGTAGATGATTGTTGTGAATATGAAGTTCCATTAGAAAATAAATGGGTAAACTGCACCTCGAATTGTTTCGTAGAAGGAAGTGAATTCCAAATTGTAAATCTTATAAAGTCCAAGAATATAAATAATCAATCATGTTCAAAAACAAAAAGGATTTCAAGGAGATGTTCAAGATTGGAAGATCAAGTATGTAAAAAGTGTGAATATTCAGTTTGGAGCTCTTGGTCCACTTGTGTTATGGAGAACTCATCCTATGTACAATATAGAGAAAGAAGTATATTAACAACTAACTGTACTAACCATCAGGGTAAATACAATCATATTATGAATCATCCAAGTAACAAAGAAGTTAGATTATGCAGGAATGCAGATATATTTACTCATTTGGTTAAAGAGCCTGAGACTATTGATAACTTTGAGAATATGAGGAATTCAACTTTAAATAATATTCAAGCAAAACCACTATTAATGGGAATTTTGTCTGAAAAAGATCTAATACGAAGTATACCTCAAAATCTATTAGAAAATGAAGGTTATAAAGTCGATGAATGTATTTTTGTCGTGGCAGAATCATCATATTATGATAGTACTTTAGGTTCTTGTGTTTGTCCTAAATATATGAAGCCTTGTATTGGTTATAGCATGGAAAATACTGCATCAAGATGGAAACAACAGGTTGAAGAAATATGTGAAAGTATCTCCAACAAAAAAACTAAACATGGTAAAAATTTGATATTCGGTTTTAATCGAAAGAGGTTTGATTGCAAAAGTAAATCTTGGGTTTCATATTCAATGGATCCACCTTCTGGTATATGTGCAAATAGTTTCATTCTTTGTCAACCCTTAGATTTATGTGTAGTGTCGGAATGGACAAATTGGTCAGGTTGTAGTTCACCATGTAAAAGTAGCATAAGACAATCTTCAAAAGTAATACGTAGTGATCAAAAAGTTTATAATCCAATAATAGTAATAAATAGTAAAAGAAGGAGAACACGAGATATATTGCAAGGTAGTTGTAGTATTTTCACCACATTGCAACAAGAAAATTGCAATGATTTACCTATATGTCCAGATATATATTTTAAATTTAAGACAAACATGGCAAGTTTCCAATTCAAGGACTTTCTTAATAACTATCAAACGAACTTTAATGATAGTTTAAGCATTAACATAGATATAGATCATCAAAACTTTACGAAAAAAATAGATAAATCTTTGAATTACTCAAATAAAGAAAAAATATCGTATTTATTCAATATTCTGAGTGCTGTTATCCCATATAATATTGAAGATATCTTACTTGCTCAAAAAATACTTAGTTCAAAATGTGAATTATTTTCTAAGGATCAACTAAATATAAATGGTACAGCAATGACACATAATAATTCGTCCATTAATCCAATTATATTTGATAAGGAAGAGGATAAAAGCAACGGCTGTATATGTCCTAGTGGATATATTCAATGCAATTCAGCAGAATTCTACTTCGGTATGAAATCAAACTATTCCTTAAACTCTGCTAGCAATTCTAATAGTACTATTAATAATAATGGCAATAATGATCAAGAATACATAGACTATTCTTATATTGTTGGTGCATTTAGTGATTCAATGTTTTATAATCATGATGGAACATTTCATAAAGTTCCTAACAGTGTCTTTCGAAATTATTGCATCAGAAAAGACTCCCGTACATTCTGCAGACTGAAACAAAGCAGAGCTAATTATGTTATGTTGAGGGATTTATTCAATACAAATGTTGCTATTGAATATATCTTAGAAAATGCAACCCTTCATTTGCAATAAAAGTGAAACTTTATCAAAAAAATTTAAGTTTATCGAGTAATCTATAATAAACCTATTCTTTAGTATATCCTAATGAGTCCAATATTCCTGGGTAGTATTAACTATAAATATCTACTTTTTTCCGATATAAAGAGTCACATCTATTATCAAGTTTAACAAAAAATATCATAAGAGGTAGTATTAGGACATAATCGTAAAGTCATGAAATTTAGTTGAAACTAGTATAATATAATGATATCTATAAGAGTTATGATCATATTTGAACTTAGTGGAATTTGTCTTTATAATAAAATATTGTAATAGTTTAGCTATTTAATTATTGTATTATTAGAGAGAAATTGAAAGCTTAAATTAAATAAACTATATTGAGTCCCATTTATATTTCCAGATAATAAATTAATTCTATATATTACCAGTTATTTAAACAGAATTAATTTGCTTGGTGGTTATAATTTTAACAATGTTCAGGTTGTTTGACAAAGGCTGGTCATCTGCAACCTTAACACAACCAATAGTCTCTGCATATAGATAATTCTTGTCAATATCATGCCCCAGTATTTTAGCAAGTTGTCTTACTGTCGTTCCATTCTTTACAAGTAAGCAATCTTGAAGGGCTATATTTGAAGAACCAACTATATTCCCATATGAACCACTTGCTTGTACACCTTTCATATTCGAATTTGTTGTGAAATAACGTATATTTCTTACTGGATATACGGGAATAATATCTAATAATTCAACAGCTGCATTAATGGCTTCCTTTATACCTGTAACACCATATCTAAATAGAACCATATCTTTAATATTTTCAAGACGGTTCTTTAATTTATCATCCAACTCTTTCAGTGGTTTCTCGTCATCTTTATTATATAATTTACCTGAATCATTTGATGTTACAAACGTCACTTTATTGCTAAACGAATCATCATTATCATCTTCTATGTAACGAATATAGCTCTGCTTTACCATCTTCTTCAGAAAGCACTCTGCTAATGAAGAAGCAACAACTATTTTGCAAGAATCCCCATATTTTTCGTGAATACGAATGATATTATTGCTTGTATTTTTATTTACCTTGTCAGCTTTATTTAAAACCAATACAAAAGGAAATCTCACTTGAATAAATATCTTCACAAGAAAAATAATATCTTCCTTACACCATAGTGAGAGATCTGTTGTATCTCTCAGTTTCATTAGATCTAACAACTTAGTAATTATAGCTTCATTTGATCCATATCCAGAAAATTGACTTTGAAGTATTTTAAATATTGATATATTCCCCATCTTTTGTTTTCTAATAATAGCTGACCAGGAAGTATAGATATTATTAAATATCCACATCTCTAATTCCGTACATAGCCAATCATGATCCTTTATTGGATCATATTGTAGTGTTTCTTCACCCTTTTCATTGGTTGTACCACTTATATCAATAATATGTAGTAACACATCTGCATGACGTAGATCATCCAGAAACTTATTACCTAAACCATTGCCTTGATAAGCTCCTGGAATTAGTCCAGCTATATCCAGTATTTTTATAGGTATATATCTCCTTCCATCTTTACACATCCCATAATTTGGTTTACACTTTACATTATAGGTCTTACATGGACATTTAGTAGTGTAATAAGTGATACCAACATTTGGTTCAATAGTTGTAAATGGATAGTTGCCAATCTTCGCAGTGCTATCAGTAGCTGAGTTAAAGAAGGTTGATTTGCCAGAAGATGGCTTTCCGACGCATCCAATCACGTACTCCTTTTTTAAGGACATTCCATCAAGTTCAGTTTAAACCAGACCTTTAATAAAACCAGAGCCTTTTAATCTATAGAACTACTAATTTTAAAATATATTAAAGCCTCAATATGTCTCTAAAAAGTATAATGAACTTGTAGATATATTTTACAGTATGTAAACACTTTTATAGCTAGCCTTGGCTAAGTTACCGAATTACACAGGTATACAAAGGCGCTACATTTTTAGCTCATTTTTCTGTTTGTTGCATTATGTTTCTAATATCTGGGAGCATACAAATGCTTAGAACTTTCAGTTGCGCATTTAAGCACTATTAATTCTAGGATATATGTCACGATATAAGAGACGTGAGCGTCGTTCTGTATCATTCTCTTCATCTTCAAGTTTCAGCCATTCTTCTTACTCTGATGAGTATACTAACTATGGATACCATCCTTACAATTCCAAACAATACAAATCCAAACGAGAGGATTTTATAAGAAGGAATAGATACAAAAGTAGAGATTATGATGCAAGTACTAGCCAAAGAAAGAGAGATTCAGATACGAGTATCTCAAGTAACTACTGCAATGTTAATAAATCTGATGGTGACGCTTACGAGAGTTCACCTTTAGGCAATCAAAGTGAGAAGTTTACAAAAAACTTTGATAGCTACAGCAAATTGGATAAATACTTTAGATTTGAAAAATCAAATGAATCATCGTCACATATATATCAAGCTTCAAGTAGCCGTTCAGGTAAAGCACGACAATTCCGATTTGATAGCCCTCCTAAAGAACTCCAAAATCAACGAAGTTCTTCTATTCTCACAAATTTTACTTCTACAACAAGTAATTCGAGCCCACTGAATAGTTCAAATACCGCAAAGCCTTATAGGGAGGTTTATGTTGGTAATTTACCAAGTGGCATTGGTACAACTACATTATTGGAATTTATGAACCAATTTTTAATAAAGAATTGCAATATCACAACTCCAGGTAATCCATTTGTATCAGCTTGGATTAGTTCAGATGGTAAGTATGCATTTTGCGAATGTAGATCGATGGAAGAAGCAAATATGGCTCTTCAACTGAATAATACTATAAATTTGAATGGGAATATTCTTCGTATAGGGAGACCAAAAACCATAGAGAATAGCTCCAACATAAATAGTAGTAATGAACCAAATAATAGTGTAGTTTCCAGTATTTCTACTCAGAGCAACACCACATTTTTATCCAATATACAACCAATAATTAAAAAGGCTGACCGCATTGTAATTAGTGGATTTCCATACTCATACTCAGATGAAGATATTGAAGATATAATTAGGGAAGTTAATGGAAACCAAGCAATTAAGTTATTGTATGTTCCTCCTAACTCTAATAAAGGTAGAATTGAATCTTCTAATTGCTTGAAAATAGCTATTTGCGAGTTCGAAGATGTTGTAATAACTGAGAGAGTTATTAGAAGAGTAAATACTCAAAATGTCTGCAACTTAAAATTAAATGCATTTAGATCTCATGAAGCTTTACAAAACAAGTATATTCTCAACGTATTATCTGATGAAATTCACAAGATTTATGATTATGAAGTTAAACAATTATCCTCAGATTATTCAGAAATCTCCACTTTTTTATTACGGGGGCAAATACCCTGCCGTTGTATAAAGATTTCCAATATAATTACACCAGAAGAACTAGTTGTAGATAATATATATAACGAGATTATGGATGAGATAAAACAAGAGGTTTGTAAATATGGCAATATTAAACATATTGTAATACCTCGACCAGCAAGTGCTTTTAAGAGCGAGGATTCAGGATATTTTTCAATTTATGGTAGTGTATTTGTATTGTATAATGATGTTCAGAATGCGATAGATGCTAAGATAAACCTTTATAAGATGAAGTTTTCAGGACGATCAGTTTGCATTAGTTATTATCCTGAGAATTACTTTATTCAAAATAACTTTTCATGGACACATGGTAATAGAAGTATTCCGTTCAGCTCTGAAGAATATTTGAAGCTTACAGAAAATATGCCGTCACAAGATTCATACAATAAGGATAATACTGAATAAGCTACTTAAATATATATAACTTTAAGTATGGACCGAATATATGAAAATAATTATTAGGAGTCATAAACTTAAGTATACTTTTAATTATATTCCTTAACTGTGACTTTCTCTCTACTGCATATTATCTTCTTGATTGACTAAATTTTGATGCTCAATTCGATTAGCCAAGTAAACCTCTTGCTGTTCTAAATGATTTACTTTTTGTCTTAGCTCTTCAAGCCTTGTATTTAGAGACAATTGTAATTGGGGATCCATCTCATGAGTACTTTCAATAATAATTCCCCACTCTTGTAAAGCTAATAGTTTTTCTACTGTAGCATTCTTTTCATCTTGCAATTCCTGTAGTCTCTGCTTTACGTTGCAGAGCTCTTTCTCTATTTCACTCTTTTTTGAGTCTATTTCGTGAATCAAATGTTCTTTTACAAGTATTTCATGCTCTTTATTAGCCAAAGACTCTACTAATCTTGTCTGTTTCTCACTTTCTAACTTTCTAGCATCATCAAGTTTCTTTGTATATATATCCTTTATTTCATGTATTTCATACTCAAGCTGTATTCTTTGTTTCTCAAATCCATCATGTTGATCTAGAATTTGGTTAATCAACTTCTTCTCTCTATTTTGTTGTACACGACATAACTCCTGTATTTTAATATTCACTTCTTCATCTTTTTTCTTAAGCTGTTTATCCATATAATCGTTTAATTGTATTATTTCGTTATCTCTTGCGTCCAGTAATCTTCTAATATGATTTTCAAAGGATCCAAATCTTTCTTGTAACTCATTATTCCACTTAATTAATTCTTCTTCTGACTTAATTTTTTGGCTTAATTTTTCTTCTATCTCAGTTAATTTTTCAGTCTGAAGCTTGTATGCATGTAAAAGTTTATTGTATTTTTTATTTTCTTTGGATATAATCGCTTCATATTCTCTCTTCTGTGTTTCTAGAGCCTTGTCAATGTCTGTCATTCTATATGAACTATCTTCTAATGCACTCATTAAAATACTTTCTCTATGCTCCAGTGATTTGATCTTCTCTTTAAGAGTATCTACTTCATTTAAAGATTCCTTAGCTTTTTTCTCTGTAGTTAACCTGTCTTCAGCCTCTATTTCCAGTTGAGCCTTTAGTAACATTACATGATCCTGTAGTACCCCATTTAATTCACTTGATCTCTTTACTTCTTCAAATGCTATCATATTCTCATCATCTCTGCACTTTATAGTTTCGTATAGTTCGTCAATTTTTCCATTAAGATATTCTTTACTTTCTATCAACTCTAACTTTTCCTGAGTAATTTGATTTACAACTAAATTTAAGCGATGAATCTTATCTACCTGTTTTTCAATTGTCTCCTTATCTTTTAATTTCTCATCATTCAGATTTTTATTTTCTTGCTGTAGTTTTATTATTGTCAATTCCGATTCACTCAAATTTGATCTAAGTCTTTCTTCCTGTATCTTCATACTCTGTATCTCCACAAGATAGTTTCTTAGTGAACCATGAACATTGCCTTCTTGTATTCCAACTAACAATTTTTTCATACTACTCTTATATTTATTTTTTTCACATATCTCTAGCTCCAAATCTCTTTGCATCTTTTCTATTTGTTTAGATAAAGTCAGAACTTCACTATCACTTTGACTTATCTGATCTCTAATAATATGAACAAAATCATCCCTTCCTAAGATCATATCCTTTAAGACTGAAATAGAGTTTGATAACTTGTGTATCAGCTCTCCCATTATATTTGTTTGACTCTTAATTAATTGTGGAAACTTTTTGTTATATTTAGAGGTAGATTGTGATGTTACTGACCTATCATGTGTTGAAGATGAAACATTACTATCACTGCTAAAATTTTCCATCTCACTATTTAAGGATATTTCTGAGGAAGTTCCTGGGCTAGATATAGAAGACACCTCAAGTAAGTTCAAATTTGCACTACCTTTACTTTTGTTCTTTGAATATACATTATCTGAGTTCGATGATTGCTGGAAATCTAATGATGTCAAATTTATATCTTTATCTTCACTTGCACGATTAGTAGTATCTAATGGAATATGAATTGACATTTGTCTAGATAATTCTTCTAAATCCTTATTCACTGAACAGAAAATCGAATTTATTTCCTCTACTTTTGTATTGGTTACTAATGAATCTGATTCTTTTCCAAACTTAACAGATTTGGGAGTTTTGTTTAGCTTTATCAAATGTCTATTATGTGAAAGCTCATTATTTTTCGGATAATTCAATTTATTATAAGATTTTTTTTTATTTTCACTTGAGTTAGCTATTGATGCTGTTTTGTGTAATATAACGTTATTAGGGACTTTAGCTGCAACTAATAGTTTGTGCCCATCTACAGTCCCTATTGTAACAGAATCACTAAATCTAGGTGGTAACCCAAATGCTTTTGGAGTTGATGATAGTTTTTTACTTGTACCATTGTCTCTCACATTGTTGCAGTCAAATGTAATCTGCCCTCCAAGCTTTTTTTCTATTGGAGTAGGCATATCTGTTTTAACTTCACTATAAGAGAATACTTTCTAAGAATAAACTCTTAGACACCTTTTACTTACCTATTTTGACATCTATTGTAACTACTTAAACCTTGTGAAATTTCCTCTACTTTGTGTGTAATATATGTGCACACATGTATAACACCATCCAAATATTTATATATCCATATATTTATTAATAATCAGATATAGTACAAAATAAATAATTAAGATGAGTAAGTAATCACAATTGGTAAATTTCAATGTGTTATTTAACTTTGTCTCTTCAAAAGTATTTAGAAAAATCTATGAAATTGATAATTTATCTCTTCTAAGCTATTCTAAGCAATCTATAATATTTCTTAATAAAATATTTATGTTAAATTAGCTTATATGATGAAATAGAAAGCTGATTTAAAGATGGTACGCATGTAATGTATGAAACTAGTTGGTACCTTATAAAACCAGTCATTTTTGGCGCTAAATAACTATATTTCTTTTTGAATACAGTATGTAAATAATAAGCCAACAGACTCCTTTATTACATACAATATAACTGGAGAAATGTCGCATTTATATCACTCTCTAGGTAAGGAGCATTCATACTTTGATAAAAAAAACTATTCTAAAGAAGCTTGGCTTGAGAAGATATCAAAGTCTACAACTGTATATGTTGGGAATTTATCCTTTTTCACTCCAGAGCATATCATATACGAACTATTTAATTCTTGTGGACCAGTTAAACAAGTAATTATGGGTTTAAACTCGCAAACTCTTCAATTTTGTGGATTCTGTTTTGTACAATACTACGACCATAAAGATGCGCTAGCAGCTGTATCCTTTTTAAACCAGTCATATTGCGATGGCAGAGAGATTAGAGTTGACTGGGATTCAGGTGACAATATACTAGAAAATAGGCGTTATGGAAGAGGAACTGCTGGGTTTCAGTGGAGAGATGAACTTAGAACTCAAATAGATCCTGACAGGATCATCCCAGGAACTATAATGGACGGTGGTAGAGGTCTAAACTTTTCACATGGGACAAATTATCACAGCAAGAAAAACTACAATAGAAATAGAACTTACAGAAGAAATAACAGCGGATACAACAATACTAGATCACATCACAGAATTAGACATTCAAGTGATGCTAATTTGTTTAATGATGATTACCCAGTATATATAGATTATTAAATAATTATCAAGTCATATCAAAAGCTAATATTTGATGTGTTCACATGTATTCACTTGAATGTACTATTTACCTAGATTCTTTATATCTCGTATTTTGCTATCATGTTATTGATTAGCTAGCTTGTCTAATTACAATACATCTACTGGTTTCATGTCTTTTAGCTTAATAATAACTTCTCCATCCTTTATAATAAGTGATTCCTTAGGTAATTCAGGCTCATTCTTCTTTTTGTACATAGATATTCTCCTAACATTTGCGAGAGTTTTCTCCTTGCACTTTGGACAGTACGGAATCATATATCCACAGATGCTTTGAAGTC
The DNA here is from genome assembly GCF_000006515.1 of Cryptosporidium muris RN66. Lineage (NCBI taxonomy): Eukaryota > Apicomplexa > Conoidasida > Eucoccidiorida > Cryptosporidiidae > Cryptosporidium > Cryptosporidium muris. The sequence goes on along the minus strand of NW_002196573.1, from coordinate 297,106 downwards.
GCATTTGGCATGTTTTACAGCTCCAAAACTCCTTTAATGCTTTTTGATTATAAATAAGTTGATCTTCATGATCATCTTTACACTTTAAATTAGGAATTCCCTCTGACCAAGTATTGCATATTTTACAGTTGATTGCATTATATATGTAGATTGAATTAATAGTTTGCCTATACTGTTCGATTTTATCATCTTCTTCCAGTTTATTTAACTTTTCTTGTATTGCCTTATATTCGTACTTCTTGACGGCATCTTCACATACAGAATTTAAAGCTAAGGCATCATCAAGTCTCTTGATAATATCTATTTTCGATATTTCGGAATAACTTTTTTTTTGCTTCTTTAATTTATTCTCAATATTTCCTCCTAGAATAGTTGATATTAATGCATTACAGCCACCTTGATTACTTATCTTTTCTTGTATATCTTCTTTCCGATCATTAATTCGATTACGTAAGGATTTCCAAGAAATATCTATAGCTGTTTCAGAGCCAGACTTTTTATCTTTAGTAGATAAAGCTGTGCTAACAGTCTCGATATTTATACCTAAATTTTCCCTGATATCCATATCTATAATACAATTTTTTTCAGTTGAAACGCTAAAACTAGGTTTGTAGGCTTTAGAGTTACAAATCCTAAATCTAATCTTTAGTGCCATTATAGCAAAATCTATATCTTCACAAGATAGTTCATATTTCACTAATAAATCTAGGATTCCAGTAACATGTATATCTTCTAATGTTAAACATGTCATATCAAATTCTGCCAGCATTTTCAAGATATTGCCAGTATGTTTCTTGTTCATTGAGATTGAAGCGTCAGCAAATTGTAAAGCTAGTACCCTAAATTGTTTCTGATTCTCTGATAACTCCTTATAGTGCATCTTTTTTCTTTTAAAACCTTGTGAGAGACAATTTTCCTGCTTTATTGCATTTGCTTCTTTAGTGTTTAAATTTGGAACCCTTCTATAGTTCATTGTAAGCTTATCTTTTTGATTAAGAGTATCATTATTTGATAGTACTTTTTCACTACTGAAAAATATCCCATCATATCCATTATACACAAAATTAGAATTAATTTTCTTTCCTAATTCCTTGTTCTTTCTCTCGAATATCTCAGCATTTTTCTGCCGTGTCTTAATAGAAAGATGGTATTTACAGAATGGTCCCTGATAATTCATGTCGACTGGATTGCTACATGTAGTCCCACTTCGATTTATACCTCTACATAGTGAAAGTCCATTAACTTTTCCTATCCTTAATACCTGATCTGGAGAGCTTATACTTATTGAACTACAATTTAAACCAGTTATTATACTAGGATTAAAAATCAAGTATAAATAACCTGGTTTCTCACTTATTAGTTTGTTAAATGCCTCACCAAATAAGTAAAGTTTACATTTGTGCTCTCTTAAATCGCTAATATTCCAAATAGCATATCTTTGACCCGTTTTTGTACTTACTCTGGTGCTATCATGTGGTATCGAGTAAAATACACACAGTAGAAAAGTTTCTGAGTCTTTTTTATCAACAGTCTTAAGTATTCCCCCATCTAGATCACTGAAAACTAGACGGTGTGAATCTTCTATATGTTCTTTAATTCTTAGTTTTGGTACTTCTAAGCTGTCTAAGTATAAATTGCTATTTTCTTCATAAATTCCACTTCTTACTCTCCTTAATTCACTTAAATTCATCTTTAGCAGTTTCTAGTGCTTTTATTTAATTTTTTCTGAATGTTATATATTGTATTTTACACAATAAAGTAATAAGGATAAAAATGAGAATAGTAATAGGTAGAAGTTGCCGGACTAATTTCCCACAATCTGCTTTCTATTTTTTTTTAATACTTTGGAATAGAGACCATTCAAGACTATTTTATTACAACAAATAAAAAAAAGTTCTTATTTTGCAACTTTTCTTTTTTAGAAAATCTGCATGTGGACACATTTAAGGTTGCATGCAAATGCCGGTATATAAAATTCTTTATCCTCTGGTGAAAATTTTATTGGGTAATTTTTTTCCAGAAATTATCTATATTAAAGAACTAAAACAAATTTAGTTATCTTCAGTCAAAAAAAAAAATCAAATTCGATAAGGTATAGCGTTTGCAACCAAAGTTTGCAGGACGGACTTGTCAAGTACTAAAATAATTCCAAAAAATATATTTTAAATTACAAAGAATAAAAAAGATAAAAAAAGTTGAAATTTGGAATTATGGAAGAGGCTACTTATTCTGTACATTCTCCTGCAGTTTTTGAGGTAAGGAAAGCTGCGAAATCATCTCGTAAATCAGCTCCTCCAGTGATTAGAGTAATACCAAGGTTGAACAAGAGATATCAAAAATCACCATACTCAATAGACCAAATGAATAAAATCAGCTTAAAAATGATTGAACCATATAGAAATATTTTTAAAGATGCTGTTGTAATCTACACTGAAAAAAAAATTAAGAGCACAAGAAAGTGCGAAATGATTAGGAAGATAATGATAGAAAGAGAGAGTGGAATATTTAATAACTTACAAAAATGTCTAATATATGATACAGATTGGATGAAAGAGAAGATAAAACTGGACGAATCAGATATTGTAAAAAAAACAGAGCAAGAAATTCAACCACTAACTGATGTATTTTTACTAAAATCTGTAATTAATGACAAGATTCATGAACAAAAGAAACTATTGGAAGACTTAAAACTGTTTTGGAAAGAATATCCTGATAAACTGAAGACTAGAATAAGAAGTGAGACTCTAAAGCTAAACGATATATTGAATATGAACATACTGGAAGAAAATATAGATACTAATACTAACTTACCTAAAACTATGCTTATGAAAGGAAAGGATAGTTTTAATCAGGATTTTCACTCTGAGGAAATCAAGATAAATCAAATGAATGTAGCAGCAAGTATTTGTTTAAGTACTACAAATAAATTTGTCGAATTACTACAGAATGTGACACAGAAAATGGAACAGATATTAAATGCTGAGCAACGCCTAAATAGTGTTGCTAAAGCTATAATTGATAACCCACAGTCAGTTTAAAATGTCAATATTAGGATGGGGAATTTGCATAACTTCTAAACTACTGCAGGCATTTGCGCCCAATTTTTATGACAGTTTTTTGTGGTTTTTTCTTTTTAAAATATAATACTAACGAGTATTAGATGCCGAAGGAGGATGTATTATATGTAGAGGAAGTTATTGAGCGTATGGAAGATGAAAAATTACGTTTACTACAGAATCAATCAGTAACAAGGCATGATCCTAATGTTCGTGGACGTCACTCAGTGGTCTGTCGTCATTGGATTCGTAATATGTGTATGAAAGGTGACTTTTGTGATTTTTTACATCAGTACGACTATGAAAGAATGCCACCCTGTTTCACATACCAAAAATATGGAGTATGTGTAGATGAAGCATTGGGGAATTGCCCATTCAAACATAAGGCAGACGAAACACCATTATGCGCTCAATACTTTCTTGGATTTTGCAAATTCGGCCCTAAATGTAAAAGAAGGCATGAACCAAAAGCAAGGCATGAGATACCTGATTTTTTACCGGACTCATTCTTACAAACTATTATTGTCGACAAGAGTTTAATACCTAAAATGGATCCTGAAACTTTATCTATCGTGAAATTGTTAGAAGATATTTGCAAAGACAACTATGCTCAGGCTATATGTACAGACTCTACAGTGAATAGCTCCTCGAAGTAATAATCATAAGCATATGAGATATAGCGTATTAAGAACTGAGATCAGTTGTTTATTAGATATGATTAAACTAGCTAAATTTTGAAAGAATACAAATAACTATAAATAGCATGTTATATTAGATGAATTAGTGTAAAAAACCTTGGGAATCAATCTTTATTAGAGTTAATTCATGTTGATTATTAATGTACTGATTATATCCATGGCATCCATGTTGTTTTCATCAAAGCTATATTTTTCGTGTCTGTTGCACTTGAAATAATTTCGAGAATACTCTTATCTATGAGCACAGTCTGATCAGTTATTGGTCTTGGATTTGTCAAAATAGCGATCTTTTCCATCATTCTTCTTACGTTTCTATCAACCTTCTCACGTACATCAGCATTTGTAAGTAGCTTTTGCTGTATAGTATGCATAAAATTCGAGCTTCCAGAACTTTGTATTGATTGATTATTATTTGTAGCCGAATTGTTAATATTTGATGGTAATGTGTCACTTGTAATATTTGAATGCTGAACTCCAAGATATTGTGAGCGTGACATGTTTTGCAAGTTCGTAACAGTTGCTCCATTATGCACACTTGGATTACTTTGTATCTCCGTATTAGTGATATTTGGATTTTTTTGCTGTTGAGTTACATAATTCGTTGTTACTTGAAGGGCTCTATGCATTGAAAGTGCGTATAAGTCATCTCTTAATAGTGAACATAATAAGTTTCTAACGTGAAATTCATATTTCTGTAGACATTGAGCAAATGCTAACATAACACCAGGAAGGATTCCATTCTTTCCATACGGACCCATGAGGGATTGCATATTCCTGGTTAGTCTGAATGGAACTTTCTCAATTCTATCAATTAGTAGTGTAGACGATACATATGATGACTTTAATTCTGATTGATATACTTGTCCAGTATCAAGAGAGACAAACATCTTGTTTGGAGTAACATCTGTAGCACCTAAAATGTAAGAAAATATAGATAATACCCCAACATGAGTAGTAAACTGTTTTACAAAGATAAATGACTGATCCGAAGAGTTTATATTTCCAAGTAAACTATTCTTAAGGATATCTTGTGGAACCCAATTTTCACAAATTTCATTGTACACATTGATATAGTCTTGTTGACTAAGATTAAACAAATTCGAATTTGAATAGGTAATACTATTTCCAAAGTTTGAATTACTTTGATAGTCAGAATTATTGGTTGTTATTGCATTTATATTATTAATTGATCCAGATGATATCCCACTATTAAAATTGCTTGAGTAATTACCATTAAGTTTGAAATTGCCTTCTTTAACATTTCTTATATTCTCTATATTTCGTTTATTCCTCAGACAATTGAGTAGTCTTCTATGTAAAAGTAAAGGTAAATCTAGATCTCTAACTATTTCATATCTAGGAATTGAAGTTCCTCCAAATTCTACAATTTCTGCAAAACTCCTTTTATTCCCAGTATCTTCAACAAGTCTACATCTTGGATGTAATGGTATACAAGGTAATATTGCAAAAGATATATTTCTAGCTCTAGTCTCTTTATATCTGTACAGAAGGGTATTCAAAGCAACTTGTAAGTGTATAATTCTTTCTTCAACTTTTTGTTGCAAACCACTATAAGGCTGAACAAGGAAGTAAATTATACTTCCACTTGAAGTAAGGAAACCTATTCTCCTAAGTGTGTACGATTGTCTTGTAACAGATTCTACAATTGGTAATGCTCTCTCAAGGTATATCACTCCTCCAATGGGATTGTTGTTGTTACTCATATTTTCCAAAACAGCAAAGTTTCTTAGATATAAACTTTCAGAGGAAATTCTAAGATGCTGTCCTGGGACCTCTATTCGAATATTGATTCTATGAAAAAGATCACATAGAGTAGGTGATAATTCCGGAAGTAAGGGCCTACTTTGAGGTGTATTCGATTTCTCAGTAAGCCTAACAAGATAGTCTTTCCACTTCTTCAACTTTTCAAGAACAAAGTCCAGGGTTAAATCTCTCGGTACTCTATAGCAAAATTTAGAGTCTCCTGTATTTGCTTTGTATACTTTGAAATCATCTTTAAACTCGTTCCAAAATTGTCCAATAATATTTTTCGCCCTTTGTAAAGTAGAATTATTCCCACTATTTGGTCTTTGTAAAAGTTGTTCATATCTCTTTATTATATTATTTTCAAGGAATTGGATACCAACAGAAGGGAAATGATCTAAATATGAGAAATCTGAAAATGATGCATTATCTGAAACTTGAGATATTAAATTTGGTACAACCTCAATAGTCATTTGAAACAGAGTTCTAACTGCACATAATAGCTCATCTACAGGATCTGGTTTACAATGTAAAACAAGATCTTCAACCCAATGTTCAAGAGCCAGAGTGAGAGCTCCGTGTCTAACCCTGCAAGTATTCATAAGGGATTCAAGTCTTTGCCTTCCAACTGTAATGAATGGAGGATAGACCCCAGAAGAGATTGGAGGTGGTGGTCCAATATTCATACAAGATGATGAATTTGATTCACTGCAAGATATAGACCAGTATAAGTGAGCCATTTCACGCTTTTCTAAATAGTTGCATCGTAGGTTAAAGTATATGCTTTGAGGAAAAACAACTACGACTTTATTTAATATAGGTAATAGTGCATTCCCCTCAATTCTGTCCAAACCAGCAATAAGTTGGGGTATCCAAGGGAGCCAAACGGCACACGGAAGGAAATCAGAGTATTTCTTAAATGCTAAGGAAAGATATTTACCTTCAGGAGAATCATGTGGAAGTAACCAAAGTACCCTAGAAAGTAAAATCGAATATTTATCAGGTCTTAAGTATATTCCCATTAGGTAAGAAATCACTGCATTAACAGCATAGCTCATATTCTGGTGGATATATAAGAGTCTATCTGTATATTGTGCCCAAGTTATCCAACCTCTAGCAAAGAGAGGATATACCTTAAGTGAGGAAAGAAGATCTACATTTACCCTCACCATAGAAGATGTTACTATTTCGGAGTTTACAGATGAGGTAGATACAGACAAAGCTGAAACTTGGGAAGGATTTGATACTGATGAGGGGTTGTATGGGGGGGCTGAGGAACCTGGTTGTAGAGAGGAGTTTAAAACTTTATCAGTATTTCCCCTATTACTAGCATGCTCCACATCTATGCGAATTCCACCAGATGTGCTATCACCATCAATATAGTAGTTTGGATAAAGTCTATTTGTAATTACTCCCTTCAAACGCAGTAGTTCCGCTCTATATTCATCAAAATAAGGTTCTGGACACTTTTGAAAATCCGTCATATTAAGAATATTTAATCCTGTGCGAAGTTGGGAATTATCTGAAAGACAAAGTTTGACCTTCTCTAAAGTTGCCAGAAATGTCTCAGCTCTGTAAGCATCTCCTCCCGATATTTGGAGATGATTTTGTAACTTTTGTAGTAAAGCTACGGAGACCTCTGGGAGCCTATGAGATTTCCTTGCAATAGATGCAAACTTAATCATTGTCCATGGCATATCCTGTAAGTAGCTTGGCCAGAGGGATTTTGCTTGAGATGACAAAGTGTCTGATTTGCTAATCAGATTTGTAATAATTGAAAATACAAAATTTCTCCATACAAAAAGGTCATTCCATAATATCATACTGTCCCACTTATTCGGTAATCTATCACGCCATACATTTAGCATTCTAGCTTCAAAATATCCAGGTGAAGAGCCTGTAGAAGATGTGTACTGAGGAATGTTTGCAGAGTTTGTATGTCCCACATTTGACAAGTTCCCTGAATTACTACCAGAACTCACAGGGCCATTATTAGAAGAAATATTCCCTCCTATTATGTTTTGAGCAGTTATTTGAGAACCTAAATCTTGATAAAGCTTACGTTCAATATCTGAAGATAACCTAAAACCTTCTTGAAGTTCTATATACTGCTGAAAGTTTAGTAGCAATGGAATATGACAGTTAGATACAATACTAGGTAGTGTGGCCCAAAAATTCAGAACTGTTTTATATCCAATTGAACAATGCCGTTCAAATTCAGCAAGCTTAGATCTGGTTGAATTCATTGTATTTGAAATCCTTCCTCCTACAGAACTAGAGGAATTTTGGGGGTAATTTTGATTTTGTTGAAATCCTGAAGAGTTCTGAGGATAACAATTAGTATTAGATGATCCCAACAGTAAGTCATGTAATGAATGATAAGCTTGACAAAGCTTTGTGACTGGATTGTGTAAGAAGTATTTATTCACAAGTTTTTCGACAAGAGTCCAGTCTTGCAATTTCGATGAACATTCAAGCTGCAATTGAGGATTCTTTCGTTCCTTAGCGAATTCATTTAAAGTATTCCATTGATTAAGATGCTTAGCACAGGAAACCCAACTATCAATCCAAATAAGTGTCTCATTAGATAGACTTGAAGAGATATTAGAAGTAGCCACATTATAAAGATCAGAAATAGTAGCAACTTTATCGTGAATCTGAAACCTGGTATTAGTCTGAAATGAAAATGATTCTATCTCTTGTTGAGGTATTGTGTTTGAAAAGTTTTCAATGGAATTTTGGGAATTTGATCGTCCAGTAGATCCTCCTAGGCCTTGATAATTCTGAGAGATAACTCCCGAATCTGATGAGTTTTGGAGACTTGTGTTAATTCTATCCAGCTCAGAATCAACTACTCTCGAATTAACTGCTATCAGAGCTGATGAGTTATATATAGAGTCTAGATTTTTAAAGAATATTTCCTGAGCTTTACTCCACTCAGCTTGTTGCATTAAAGCTAGTCCAATATGTGTTTCTAAACAAGTGGAATATGTCCTCTTTATTCCAATGACAACATCTTCTTCTTGTAATTGTCCATATATCTCAGCCAAAATACTCCACGGATTTGCAGGAGATAAGGCCAAATTTTGAGGTACTGAGTAGTTCATATTACTTATATTTGTTGAAACAGAATTAAGGGTTTTATAGTTTATCTTATTTGTTACATCAACTTGACTACTCATAGATGTATATTCGTTTAATATCACCTGTTCCTTATTCAATATTCCAAATTTTTCAGAATTAGTTTGAACCTCTAAGTATTTCGCTGCAGTATGCCAGCATCTAAGTCTGGTGGCTAGATGTAGTAATAAACTGTTAGGAAGCTCTGGAGGTGATTCACACATAAGAAGACTCTCCATAATAACACAAGGAACTGTCCATTCAGAAGGCATTGCTGAACTTACGCGGTGATGCCTTTCTTTAGATAGCAAATCAATAATATCTAAGGTCAGTAAATTTCTTTTTTTAGGATCAAAGTTATTCCATATCCAAGGGAAGATACAATTCCACAGTTTAATAGCTAGTGTTTCGCTAGTATTTGCAAAGAATAACAAAGTTGAAATTATGGAATTACCATAGTATAAAGAGTCTTTATTCAGAAACTTGTCAAGATCTTCCAAGGATGACAAAGATAAGCTTAAGTACTCCTTTGGATGTGGAGATCCGAATGTAGTTTCATCTTTATTTTTATTCGAGCTATGTATATGCTCATCCGCAGTATTTCTATTTTCAGAATAGTCTCTAAAAGGTTGAAGTAATGACACATATTTATTCTGATCTTCCGAGTTTCCGCTTAAGTCATTAGTATCAGTGTATCCAAATTCCGAAATCCCACCTAAGGTCTTCAAGTAGGTTCTAAATTCCCACCATTCAAAAGGAGAGTATGTTTTCTGATTCCCTTTAGTATCTGAGTTTGCTTTATTCATTGCCATGTTCAAATCTTCATACATAATTTCAGGTAGTATAGGAGGAAATTTGTAGGAATATTCAGACCTATCCTTGCTATTTCTCTGAATCTTGTCATTGTCATTAATGATTGGATCTATCTTTATAACTGGAATAAGAAGTTCTAAAAATTGACATATATAAAACCTCTCTGCAAGTACATCAAAGCTTGAAGATGTAAGTAAAAAGTGAAGTCTGCCCTGCACATCTCTTGGAAGTTTATTATCAAACCATGTCAAAAATTTCTCTTTAATAATGGGGTGAGGAGATGCCAGTCCTAATAAGGCACATCGTTCAAGAATCATTATGAGTTTTGGATCTATACCCGTTACAGGGTAATTACTGCTGTGATCCTCTAAGTGGATTTCTGAATTGTCTCCAGAATTTCTCATGTTTATAGTTTCAGCTGATGTAGTCATAGAAATTTCACTGACACTCGCTATATCGCCTGCTGCACTATTTTGTTTACTGTCATGGTTTTTAAGCTTGTTGAGCTCCTCCTCTTTTTCTAATAAAATAGTACTTACTAATAAATGATATGCAAGATGAATTTCATGACGTCTATGTCGATCACATATAAGTGACCAGCTTGTCAGTAAATTCAAAATAAGTTCATATCTGAATGTAAATAATGGTTTCTGTGAGGAAAACATATATGACTCAGTATCTTCAGATACAACACAATGGTATAAATCACAATATACCTTAATAATATCATCAAGGTATAAAACTTTGACTTTGCTTCTATTACCCGTATTAGAATACTTTGAATCTGTGAAGGGAGAATTAGTGGTAGAATTTGTTGATAAGTTAATATCTAAATTCAAAGTTTGAGCCAAATAATTTGATATTACAAATGGTTTTCTATACATCCACCTTCCAATAATAGTAATGAGAATATGAATTATACCACCTTGAAGTGGTATAAGGCCAAAGTCTCTTACTAAATTAATTAAACGATTTTGTGAAGTTTTACTATTTAAGGTATACCAAGTAACTTCAGGAGTCATTAGTAAGATATGAAAGAGTTCTCCACAAGATTGTAAGAGTAGTATAATACTGGAATTAGAGTAATTATTAGATGAAGTTGATAGTAATGTAGCTGAAGAGGAAGTTTGAATTGTATTTAAAGGTAACCGATTATGGCTTGAAGTTGGTGCTACATTTGGTATGAGACCTGATTGCATCATTGATGAAGATGGTATTGTAGAATTAGATATCTGTGATAGAATATTTTCTAGTACATGAATAATTAAATCAGACATATATGATAAAAAAATTATACCAACTGGATGCTGGTTTGTAGAACTAGTTAGATCAGATGTTGTAGGGGGTGCAGAAGTTTGAGCAGTCATACAATCAATATGGGAACTAATTGTTGGATTAAAGGCTCCTACTGTCATTAAACTCATTATACATTTAACACCAGTATAAAAAGAAACATAATGTTTTGAAGATGTGTACATATTATTCCCAGTAGAGCCTAGTGTTATGGGTTGAACAGGATTAAATGGAGGTAACATCGATGACTCACCATCAATAGATGACCATAACCCAGCTATTGCAATATCAATTAATCGAGTATAAAAGGAATCAATTCGATTATCTGGTGGATACATTTTGGAAAATTGCATCTTATACCTTTCAATATTGACTTTACTAGCCTTTGCTTGATGGTTATTTGTTCTTGATTCTTCGATGGGATTGTTGGAGGATAAATTACTAATTAAATCTACTGAAGATACCTTCGTTGTTGATGTCAAGTCAGGGTTAGGAGCTGGAACTGTATTTGGTTCTACAGGCATGCTAACTTGTTCTTTAGAATGTTCTCTAGTAGAGTATTTGCATTGCAAAATAAATTGCAGTTGCTTTGAAGGTAATGGTAATATTTGAAGTATTTTGCATAAAAATGTGTAAAGAGAGTCTATAGTGACTTTTTCAGTAGAAATAAAAACTGGCTCCAATACCTTTAAGAAACAGTCCAATTGAAGAATAATAACAGGGAAGGATTGATACATGCATATAACTTGTAAACCAGCTAATAATGTTAGTTGGTAAGTAATTACAAATCCAGCAGATAAATTGGGTTGATTACCATAACTTTGTGAGCGACTACTATTTTTGTTATTAACTGTATTAAAAGATGGAATTGGAAATCCAAGATCCAACCAAATAAGTTGAATTTTTGAATTTGGTTCCATTTTTAAAATCCTTGCCATTTGAGTAAAACACTTACTAACCATCAAGTGATCAGTATTGCAAGATAATAGGGCCAAACGAAACCATGATGTTATAATCAAACTCGACATTGAGATGTTTGTTGTGCCAGATTGCTTAATTAATAGGCTAGATAACTGGGAAATGCTAGAAACATCAATTGTACAATTTAATATTGATAAAACTCCGGAGTTTTCTTGAGAGAATTCCAGTTCCTGTTTTAAACTTTTATTGTTTTGATAAGTCCCCATTTTCCGCTTCTTATATTCAGGTTGTATGCTTGCTCCATCTGTTCCGTATTCTTCAGACTCTACGTAACTTTGGTTGATACATATCCAGTCTGTCAAAACTAGTAGTATATCATAGATTCCACGTCTAATTTCAGGTAGTAAGGGAAGATTGTGTGAAAATCCCGATGAGTTATATGTAGAATTTGTTGAAGCAGGTTCTGTCGGTTGTCCTGAGCAATCTGCTAGTCTGCCCCCAGGAATTTCTCTTGAATTATCTCTTGAATTATCTCTTAAATTATCTCCTGAATTATCTCTTAAATTATCTCCTGAATTATCTCTTAAATTATCTCCTGAATTATTTCTTAAATTATCTCCTGAATTATCTCTTAAATTATCTCTTGAATTATCTCTTGAATTATCTCTTGAATTATCTCTTGAATTCTCAGAATTTCCTCCTGACACTGCAGAGTCACCTGCATGACCAATTTTCGACGTTCGTCTTGAAGTATCAGAACTTGCAGTCAAGCTACCATAACTCCACAAAAGTTTGGTAACTGTAGATAAAATGGGAGAGAATAAATAAACACTTTCATGAGCAAAAATGTGACTATGTTGTATTACTATGTGCCAATGAAAGAGTTGTTGAGGTAAAGGAAGGTTATAACTATCTTGAATTAAAATTGCAATCATCAACCTTAACCACTTTGAAAGCATTATTTCAGGAGATTTCTCGGAAATTTCTAATCTTGGAGGAGAGGGTACTAATGAAAAGGACAGATTCAGTGAATTTTGACGTGCAATATCAACACTTGTTCCAGAAATTGTTTCTGCTGCAGGTTGTGTATTAGATACTAAAGATGTAATCGCATCACTTTCACCCAAAGGTTTCAAGTTATACATTATTGGAATAAACAGATCTAAAGCTTTACGGACTGTCAACCTTACTTCTGATACTCCATAAAGTCTTGTTAAAGCAACTAGTATTGAAAACAAAATCTTGTCAGGAAAAGGATACTTACTTACAAAGAAACACATTGTTATATAGCCCCAAGACTTTAGCATTGATGACTCAGTGCGTAAAATGTTCCAAACATTCTTGATTATACGCTTTCTATTATTTGACAAAACTTCACTGCATTGTGGATTTCTGATTAGTAAAATAAGTAATTTCAAAATTTCTACTTTTAAAGGATCATCAATCGCACTAAGTCCTGTTGTACCATATAAAGGAATATTGCTTCTTTCCAAGCTAGGTAAAATTATTCTAGTCACAATCCCTTCACATATAGCATCATTTAGCCAACATGACTCATTAAAATGAGAAGTAGCATGTATTGAGTTTACATCTCCATGTTTTGTTGCCGAAGTAGTATTCTCCTTTAGTTTGGGTGTATTGTTTGTGTTGCAGTTGTTAAACTCGTATTCTATTAAAGGAATCAGTATAAGTTGAATACAAGCTACCTGAGTTCCAGGTAATATCGAAGAGACATCTAGATTTGGATTAATTGGATAATAACGCTGAATTAGTTGGTTAAAAAGAAGACGCTTCTCTTGTATAGTCATAGTACTAGGAACTTTACAAATAAGAAAATCACGAAGTGGACCATTATCTAAAGTAGAACTTGTACCAAATAATGTTGCAATAGTTAAAACTACATCTATCCTCCTTCTTCTCAAGTGAGCCTTAACATCAGAGCCATGAATTGTTTTTTTTAGCAAAGATAACACAAATTCCGAAGAAGGATATGATGATATACCAGAAGGATTTGAAGATGTATATGAAGTATTTATATGGGAAGATTGAGAATTTGCTCCAAGTCCAACAGAACCTGGAGACAAATTGGAGGAAGAACCTCCTAATGATCCGGACATTCCTACAATATTGCGCTCAGTCTCACTCCCAGGAGTTTGCCTAGGGTAGTTTAATACGTTATCCATAGAATTTAATACAGCCTCTATATCTTCAATAATGTCACTTCCGATACTTGTATAATTTGGAGAAATAACCGGACTATTCACACCATTTTGAACTGAAACAAAGTCATCACCAGGTATGCCTTCAAGAGCATTAGTTTCAGAATAAAATCCAATTAACATCTTAAATAAAGACAAACACTCTTGAGAATGGAAAAAACTCCAAGGGTGCTGCCAAGAAACAGTGCCTTGATAAGTTAATGCTAGTTCAAATTTGTTTTCAAAGTTACCATGTGAAGATATTCCTCCATTTTTTGTGAGGACAATCAAACGGTTATATATAGTATTATATAGTGTTAAAAGAGTATCTATAATAGTCAGAACTGACTTATTATTAGTTGCATAATATTCAAGAAAATCGATAATGAGAAGACTTGGCCACTCCTCACAAAGAGAACTAAGGACTCTAATTCCATTCCAAGTACAGCTATATGCCTCTGTAAAAGCAGGAACAACTGGGATTGATTGAGGTAGAGATTGTCCTGATATAGATGAAGATGAAATAGTTACAATTGTGTCTACACCCTTACCTTCTAAGCTGTCAGCTTCCTCTAAAACTCTATTTACAGTCGCTTCCATTAATTGCATCCTTAACTGATATAACTTCACCCTCACAACACTACATGGAGGCATCTTGATTAAATCAATTAATAGATTTGCATACTTGTCTGAAGCTAGCTGTTGTATGAGGAATGAAACCACAGATTGAGATGAATGAACTGCGAATAAGGCCAAAGGAAGTCTAAATGGAGATGAAAGAGTCATTGTGGTTATATAACAGTTAATGAAGGATGAAAGAGATGATTGCCCATTTGCTGTCCCATCTATACCTGGAAAAGTTCTAGTTCCCAGAATAGTGCCAATTACCTTTGCAACAAATTCATCCGATCCTTGAGGTAACAGGTGGAAAACACACACCATTGCTACTGCCATATAGAGGTCCTCTTCATACTTTTTTGGATCCTGATTTCCCAATAAATTGTTGGTGGGTTGTCTCAAAGATGATGATGTAGACATAGATGATGTGGTGTTTATCTGGTCTCGTTGTATATCAGTTGGCCAACAAAGTCTCTGTAGATGCTGCAAGAGCTTTTCACCCAAAGTTACATTGAAACAGTAACAAAGAAGTTCCAAAAGTCTAGCTAAGCCTTGCAAAACGTGAACTGTCAATCTTGTAGCTGATGCTAAGTGAACTAGAACAGGACGCAAGCAGTGTCGAAGTTGATCTTCCGGTAACAGTTCATACTGGGCTATATTACCACTCGCTAAAATCTGTTGATTATTTACAAAACGCTCTATTCTAACAATAACTCTCAAAGTATGGTGAGCAGCCATGCAAACCTCGAGATCTCTTCTTGTAACACATCGGAATAGAATCCCAATAATTCTCCATCTTAGTTCCTCAGAATTTCTACCCATAGAATTGTTTGATTGGGGAGCTAAAGAAGTGTTAGTAGTTCCATATGTAGATGAATTTGTTGAAATTGCATTGGAATTATAAGGGATCTGAGGGGTTCCAGGAATATTTCCTGAAGTATATAGATTGGGAGGGGTTGACGATACAGGAGATGTAGAAGTCATAGGTTGGTGGTGATATGGAATATTGTTTAAGTGTGTTGGACCTGTTGCAGGAGAAGTGCTTGTTGAAATAGGTACTGATAAAGAAGAGGAAACTCTACTTTTTAAATATTCCGACCAACTTGGATGCAACAAAACAAGTTTGAGGAATCTAATTGAACGAATTTGAACCTCTATTCTATGCTTTTTAGTAGTAGGGTTTGTCCTCACAGAACTTGCAGTAGGGATACTTGAGTTTAGCCCAGTGTTTTTTTGTTGAGAGCTATCACCCAAGTCCGAATCCACTTCATCCCTAACTACTACCAATATATCTTCAACAAATCTTCGTATAACTGTAGAGGGAATTCCCAGTGGATATGGCCTTAATGATGCTAGAAAACATAATGCATCTATAAAGGCTAGCTGATATGGAGTGCTACAAGTTGATATCAATTTTGTCTGTAGTCTGCTAAGCAATAGTTGTAGAATTGTATTAGAAGTAATACAAGATGAAGATGTAGAAAGCGAAGAACTTCCCTCATTACCGCTTGTGAAGCTAATATTCAAAAGAGTAGCTACGGAAACACCTGTAGCATTTGCCAAAAAAACAAGGCATTTCTGTGCCATTCTGCGACATGAAGATTTGAGAGATAGAATATTGGGAATAATAGTTACCATACATATATGATGAAGGTGTTTCCTAATTATATATAGCTCTGAACTTGGAGGCTTTTCAATGCTCTTTATCAAAGAATCTCTTATTGGACAATCCATGAAGCTCATATTGTCTGAATCTAGTAATAATTCCATATAAAACCTACTAGTATTTGACCACCATTGTAGAGGATTTTCTTTCTTTGAATTTTTTGTTTTATTGACTAGATCTAGCAATTCTTCCCAGTCTGGTAAAATTGTAGATATCCCTTCACCAGATAAGAGAGATAATCGATGTGATGATACAGTAAAACCATTTGTTAATAATGGAATAGCATCAATAATAAAAGACCCATCAGACTTCCTTAAATTTGGTTTGAAACCTGTAAATACAGAATATATTAAAGTTTCCAGTGCATCTTCAGCACATCTTTCTCCACAAGGGTTTGTATCTACCCCAGAATCCTTTGATATGAAAAATAGTCCATCTACTATTTGAATAAAGAATTCCTGTGCCCATATTGGAGGAAATCTAGCTAAAATTTCTACTAACAGTAAACATCCAGCTATTTTCTTACTCCACAGAGTTTGATAACATAATTTTACTAAATTGGTAGTTAATAAGACAGGTAATTGGTTAGTTTGAAGAGCTTTTTGTTGGTACTTCATTGGAAAATGACTCACAAGAATATAAAATGTCTCTACTAACTGACACAAGATATCCATTGCAGTTTTTGATGATGATGCTAAATAGGCAGTAGAGGATAAAATAACAGAGTTTACTTGGAGTATCTCAAATAATCCAGATAAAAAGGGACTAACAGGATCAATACTTGTAAGATTCCAGTAAATATTTAAGTTACAGTGGTCTGGAATGAAGATTCTTGATGCACAATAAATGGCAACAAATGTCTTATAGCCACTACAAAGTAGAAGGCACTTATCCCTTAGTTCTGAATCTATAGATACTCCTAGTATAAGAGTTTTTACATAAAGTTCCAGATTTTTATCGAATGAATGAAATAATTTTGGATTTATAAGCTTTACAAAATCTACAGAGAATATTGATGTAGGATCCTCAATAATATGAGGATAGTTAGAAAGATACCAATTTAGTTCATTAAAGTAAGCTTCAATAGATTCTTTAGAGGGAATAGGTGACCAAAATAAGTTTAAGTAGTTCACTAGAATGTATTCAATGTATTTTATACTCATATCCTTGATTATTTTAGAAGTTCCAGGGTTATCTTGGCTGGTGCTTTGTATAGACAGTAATGCGAAAATATGTTCTAGAGTGTCATCTAGTGAGATCATAGGTAAGGGTTCATTTTTGAAGTTCAGATTGATTTCTTTTAATTGGATTGAGCCATTTATCTTGTTTATTGATAAGGGTAAAGAATAAAAGGCCTGCTGTCTGCACTTGCTAATATCTAAAGTTGCTGCATCCTTCAAGAACCAACGATTCTTACCTCCCAATTTACCTAGAATTCTACCAACCAAAGTAGCGTGTTGAAATGCAATTGATTGTAAAGCATAAAATGACAAATTATTATTCTTATGGTACCTAGGAAAGTTATAAAATAAAACTTGAGCTGCAGGTAAAGGAATTGGGGGAGCTGGACGCAATAATTTGCAAAGTGTTACCAAAATACAAGGTCTAGTTTGAAATCTATGAGGTTGATGTAGAGAGTTCGTCAAAATAGGATAAAGGAAGTCATGGTGAAGATTATCTATCCATAAGTCAAGACTTCTCAAGGCAAGCAGAACAAGCTCCGGATCATTGCTTTCTAGAGCATTAAGCATAGGGTCTACAAGTTGACCCATGTATGGTAATAATGACTTCAATCTAGCAGGTACTGTCAAAGATATTTCTAACCAGACTTCTCTATAAGGTGATGATGTGATCTTTTGCATTCGAATTGTTGTATCTAGAAACCAAGGTAATATACTAAGGAACTCCTTATAAATACCAGATGCTTTTCCACCAGGTGTTATACTTCTAAAAAGGGAGCGCAATATTGATAAGTAAAATGTATTACTTGGATAGCTGGATGCTAAAGTTGTGCACTTTACACATAAATCTGCGACATAAGGCTGTAGAATAGTCTCAAATTGGGGACTTTGGCCTATAAATCTGAAGAGTTGTTTAAGTAGACGAGTTACAACCAGAATTGCAGCTATTCCTCCTGAATATGAACAATATGGGATAGAATTCAGTGTAAAATGTGTGTTGGAAAAGGTACTATTGCTTGTTTCTAAATCTTTGTTATGTGCAATCTCATCTTGTTTGGAAGGTAATAAATTATCACAGTTTTTTGTATATTCCCTGTTCTTTGATCGTGCTCCATAAATAAAAGTATCTGGAAGGGGTAGGTCGACAAGTTGTTTGTTGAGTTGCAAAAGTGATATATTTATATCCTGAGTCAGAATATCAAATGAAAAGGCATGATTTGGAGGATTACCATGGGGTGCTGCTGTGGGAGCAAATTGGATTACATTAAATGGATCATCTCTTGGATCTATAATTTGGAATTTCGATTGGCTATTATTAATACTACCAATATTGGATCCAAAGTATGATATACGTCCTCTAGAATACAGAATTTTGGAGTGCAAAGGGACATTATCAATATGCGGATCCACAGCAAAGCGTGATAGGCTTAACTGATGATGATCAGTAGGATACATAGATATAGAGGTACTCACAGTAGGAATTCCAGGCAAGGAAGAGGATTGAGAAGAATTTCCTGTGAGTGTACCACGAGATTTATCTACATCTGCTTGTTTAGAGAGAATTTGCAATGGAGAAATACCATCTTTACGGAGATTCTTGTATTCTGATTCGGGTTCCGCCATAAGTGAATCCATTTTTGTTATCAAATGTGGGAGAACAGCTTCATAAAATGTCTTTGCTACATGTTGTTGTAGTCCCCAATAGTGAAATATAAGAGCTACTTGAGGACTCATAGTGCTTGACCATTCAAAAAGAAGAGGGAATGTCGCTTGTATGATATCACCAAAAGATTGAGGATGGATATAACACATTGTAGATGCAAGAAGTTCAAGTAAATCCTTTTCTTCAGGCATAATTGATAAGGATGACGATGAATTTTGAATCCCCGATGTTGCTAATGTATTTGGAAGAACTGCACAAGTTGAGAGAATCTGACACTCATGGCCTCCCTCTTCAATATTAAAAAGACTTGTATTATTAGTTGTAGATTGAAAGCTCAAGCTATATTCGACGCTACAAATTATACCTTCGACAAAAATCTGTTGAACTAATCTACTTTCTGATTCATTTAAAGGTACTCCTTGAGCCAATTTACGAACATCGTACCGTGTAATATCAAGATTAGAAGATCCATGAGCTGTTCCTGATGCATTTGCTCCTAACCCTACACTTAAACCTACTCTGTTAAGCGTAGTAATATGAAAAATAGTTTGTCTAACACCAATAATTACAGCTCTTATAATTGGTCTTAGTTCTCTTAAAACATCGATAACCAATGGCCTAGAATTAGTGTATGTATTAGTTTTAGTCTCTTGATTTATACCATGCGGTAAAGTACTCGAACCTAAAAGAGAAATGCTACAATGTCCTAATTGTGTATTTGCATAAGAAAATGCTTTATCTAACCAATGGCCAACATTATATATATTTTCAAATTCACTTAATATATCATTTGGAGTAGGTTTCAAAGGAGTGCTAGAAATAATACTACTATTTAAGCATGAAAATGAAGAAATATCACCATTTAAAGCTACTATAACTAAGTTGTATATTTGTCTTCGAAGTTGATGAATCTTTAGTGAAAATGCCCATAAAATTACCAATAATATATCTCTTATCACAATATTTCGTTGGTTGTTGTTAGGTAAGAACCCTTCCTTTTTAAGAATATCTGGAAGAAAAGCAATAGAACGTATGCAGTAATGTTGAGCTGGTAGAGGAAGTTGTGTATCCAATATATTTCTAGTTAGAGAGTGTAGACATTTCATAATTATATCTAAGAACCCATCAGAATTTATGTTATTGTATGCACTAAAGGAATATTCTAGACGAAGATAAACCAGAAACTCATGAATAATAGCAGCAGATAAAACCTTGATTGTCTCATACCCAGTCCTGCCCTGTCCAATTAGGACAACTTCATCCAGTAAAACATCTGCTTTTGAGTAGAATCCCTGTCTAAAATCAGTACCTAATATATTCCTTAAACAAACTAAAATTTCGCGTCTTTGATGTAAGCAATGAGCTGGACATAATAGCAAAACTTCAATGAAACCCTGAATAAATGAAGCCTGTGTCTGTCTCAAAGTATCCACTATGTGATCCTCTTGAGTGAATCCTCTGAAAAAGTGGGTAAACCAAAAGATTATTTTGCTACAGGTAACTATGTAATCTTGTACCAAAGATCGGTAGTTTGCTGATTGCATTATATCTGGAACATAGTCTGGACTATATTGTTGCTGCAGTCTAGAATTGTACTGTTGTTGAGATACTGCTGAAATTCTGGGGATGAAATCACGAGGAAATAAGGTTGCAATATGCAAGCATGATACCAAATTTGGGGCAAAAATAGCAAAGTATCTCTCCATATAGTGAGGATATAATTGAAATATATGTAATAAAGTCAATGGGAGCTCCACCAAAATCCTTAAAGATCTGTGACATGGTAAAACCATAGTCGAACTCCAGCTAGTATGATGATGAGAACTTCCTCCAACTGTATTACGATGTACACTCGAGCGAACAGGGTTTGTTAAGTCACTTAAATCGGTTAAAGTATTTGAAGAAAAACTTCCTCGTAAGAATAAATTGTCTGTATCATCTCCCAAAGCAGAAGAGTTACTCTCTAGTCTAATAGGGAGTCCACCATACGAATCATTAGAGTCTGAGTTAAGATTATATACATTTTGCGTTGTACCAGCGAGCCCCTGAGAAGCCACTCCAGATTTATGGTCAGATACTACCTCCTGAATCAGTTGTGGTAAACTCTGTTGAATATCTGTACATAGTCTAGATGAAAATCCCAGTAAAGATTCCACCACACTATCTAATGCATTAGTATAGTTCCTGTATAGAAAAACCAAATTCCTAATTGCAAAAATACCTATATCATCAGTGTCTCGATCAAGCAGATGCAGACACAGTTGTGCTAAATCTAAACAGTAATTTGATAATACCTCATTTTGAGGTAACAAAGTCAATATTTCCATACACAATATTCTAGCCTTAGTATATTCAGAACTTTGGATTGAGTCCCTCAGCAGTAAAATAGATCTTATACTTCCTAAACATTCATTTAAAAAGGTAGAATAGACAGTAGGATCTAAAGTATATAGGTCTATATGGTCACGAATGCTTGTCAAAAAAATGATCTCCTCAGCTATATCTTTTTTGTCAAAGTTCCTTAGTCTCAGGCTAATCTCATTTATATCCATTGTATTTGTATAAAAACTTAAGGATCACGATTTCACAAAGTCCCAAATGTCCATGCCAAACCTGGTCTCCAAAGTCTAAGTATTTACCAAACTGATGCCGGATCTCTTACTAAAAATAGAAAACCCGATCTTTCAGCCCTTTAGTTAATTACTTATAATTATCTAGAATACTCTTACTTTTTAATGTTGGGTATCACTTCTTTTTGCAGTAGAAAACCTGGAACCGCCAATGCTGGCAATTGTGTCATCCTTTTATACCAAATATGGGACACTTATATTGGCGCCTATATATGAGACAAGAGTACAGTCCAGAAGTAAGAAAAGTGAATGGGAGCATGCATAAAGGTGAAATTACTTGCAGGATAAATAAGAAGTGTAAATATAGATAATAAAATCACACTAACAAAAGGTAATATAGCAATATTTCCTTTTATTACTGTATACAAATAAGTATTTAGGAAATATCGAAATAATACTAGTGAAAACTAAGATATACTTTTCATAACTTCCGAGTAAAGTACTAAATTTTAAATTAGTGTATTAGATATGATTACCTAAGGAAGAGAAGATTGCTTAAATTAACTAATATTTCTCTTTAACTTCGAATTATAGATATATTTAAGGAACTATTTATATTGGGTATATTTACCGTAATATCAGGTTCATATCCTAATAGAGGGGATCTTCAATAAATTCATCTTCTGATTCAATCCTTAAATAGGTTATATTCAGATTCTGAATGCAAACGGAGGGAATTGCAAAGATAGGATCAATTTTTTTAAGGTTTGCTTTTTTTTGTATAATGGATAGTGCTGATAGCCCGAAAAAAGTGTGAAAAACATCGGAAATATCCCCAGGTCTATCGGAAATACCACCTTCTTCAATATCTTGGGCATTTAAAATGTATTTTTCAAGAGCTAGCTTATTAATATAATGCGTCTTACCAATAATAAATAAGACTGAGTAGATCCACCAAGAGTAGCAAACATCCGGAGCCTTTTCGGGCCTACCATTAAAACCTCCACAAGCGAGTTGCCTTTCACAGAGCCAAAAAGCAAGCTTTTCAATATCTATGTAATGTAAAGCGTTTAATAAAGCCAAAGATGCAACACAGCAAAATGTGTATGCTGCATGAGACTCAGAACATGGTATTGAACCGAAGGCACCATCAAGGTTATAGCAACGTAAGAGGAAATTGAGACATCTTTCCAAATGGATCTTGTCAAGCTTATTTAAAATAGTTAAACTAGATAGTGCACAATAACTAAATCTAGTATCACATTCACCATACATATCTCCCCTAAAAGATCCGTCAGCATTTTGTAGTGAAGCAATCCACGTTGATACACTCTCACTGTCAATCAAATGTGTCTCTCCTAATATGCACAAACATAGTATTGCATAGTGCGTAGAGACAATAGTGGGTTCATATCCAATATTTGGGCTAAAACCAATCATACCATTGTAGTTACCTATTTCAACTTGACAGCTCATAATAAACTCTAATACCCCCCTTTTCTGCTTACAAAAAGCATCAAGATCATCCTCATCTAGAGTTTTAGAAATGATCTCCATACTTCCAAGTCCCCAGTAAATTGCACCCATTTTTTGGGGTTCACTCATAAATTCTTCAATAGTTCCCTTTTCGCCTTGTAACTTCCATAAAAAATGAAAGTGTTTGTTAACTATTAGATTAAGCATTCTAATACGTATCAAGTACCATTACATAGTACTTCCAAATATCCTTGTATAAGTTTATACAATACCCTAGATTTGTATATGTGCAAAAATTCAAGTTAATTATCAATTGACAATTCAGATTGAAAACTTCTTACATAATAGAAACATCTAAAACTATATAACTGCTCAGGTATAGAGCTATCTAGCGCTAAATTTTAATTTAGTAATATATAATACGTTGGAAATAAAATAGCTATCATAAATATTTAATTAGGAGTAAAATTAAGTAATTACAGTATGATTATAAGTTGCATGCACCCTATAAAGTAGCATTAAACCCTAGATAACCTTTTGTCATGCCCAATATAAGGCCCAATCATGTAGTGTGTCGACAACAGCAGGAAATAGAGCCTTTGACGAGCTAATTATGATCTCTCTAAGATAGTTCTCTGAGGTTATTTCTGACTTATTAAGTTGGAATTTTTCCTTTATTTTATCTAAGATTTGAATATAGGATGTAGTGGACCTTGGATTTAAATCTTTAATTCCACTATCTATCATCAATAATACAATATTAAAAATGAACCAAGAGTTTCGTCTAATATAACGATATAATTCACAACACTTATCTATGAATAGTTTGAACCCATAGGAATCTAATCCACCCATGGCTTCAATCATTTCTGTACATACTTTCATTGGGGGAGGAAATGGCTTAGGATCTTCACCAAAAATATATCCAAAATCTACATGGAAAAAGTGACCATATACATCAATAAGTAAATTATCAAGATGTCTATCTCCGATACCAAGTATAAATGTTACAACACTATAGAAAGCACAACTATTTATAAAGTTATTCATAACATTAAATGGAATGTCATCAGTTCTGGTGCGATACTTTGATGCCCAAAATTGTAAAATGCAATTTCTACCATATTTTTTCCTAAGATTTCCAATTGAATCTACACCATCTAAAAACTCAATAATACCATCATTCCAAGAAAATGGAAGGACTTTATAAAGAGTAATCAAGTTGTCAAAGTTCCAATCTTTCAGAAATATACTTGAAGCTTGGAGTAGTTGTAATACAAGACTATCTTGACGAAGATCATCTCCTACTTTGTACATGTATCGACCCTCAATAACTTGGTAAATTGAGTGAGATAGATTTGATTTATCTGTTTTGTTACTTAGATCTTTATAAACTGTACTATCACTTTCTCGTGGGCATAAATCACTTTTTATTGCCATTCTACATGACAAGACGAACGGACAGAGTGAAGACTTAAGAATAAAACTATCACTAGGAACAATGCAGATCAATGCCTTTTTAATATCTATTGGAAGTGGGAGTGGTTCTCCCAAGTTTGTTATATTCAAAATTGGAAATCCCAACTTTTCTATGTCATCGTGTAAAAGATTGGATATCTTGTCAAATTCACTTATTTCACTTCGCCATATAATATAAGAAGAGTGAAGGTTCTTATCAATCATGCAGCACTCGTTCATATTTGTGCAATAGGTTTTGTATTCCAATTCCTTTTCTAATAATTTCCTCATACATAGCACAAGTTTTACAGCAACTCTATTTACTGAGGGTGGATTTATATAAAGTAGATCAGGGAAATCTAGTTTTTGACCATTCTCAAAACTTTGTAAAACCCGTTGAAATTTTTGAGTTTTTTTGTCTACTTTATCTCTACGATTATCCTCTATACAAGTCCTTTGTATCCATAATATTGTGGTCCTAAATTGCATTTGATGAATCAATACATCCATTATCTCAAGACTATGATGGTATAAACAATAATTTTGAGATTTGGATTCTTCTGTTAAAGCCAACTTAGTTAGTTCATCTAGTAGCTTAAAGATAGTTGAGAGAAACACAGAACAACCCTCACCTGAAACTTCTGAGAATAAAAGCCAGAAAAACTCAATACAGAGCCTCATATCATTTAAAACTGATTTTATCAAATATGAGGCCAGTTGGTCCGAAGTTTCGTATCTCAAGGATTGTATCAGTTGGGGAAGAATAGTGTGCAACTCCTTACTCGAGCAGAAGTGGAGATTCTCTATTGAAAAGCTTCGTAAAAAATGAAATTTCTTAAAGTCCCGTGACAAAAGGTTCAAACAATCGCTAATACTGAGAATCATAGAACTGTTACAAGGGCTGTACAAAATCTGCAGTTTCCTATCTATAATATTCTTGAGTTCTTTTAAAATGGTTTCATCATGTAAATCCAAGCAACGAAGCCATAGGGGGAATGCACTTGTTATAGAGGGTAATAAATATCTATTATTCCACAAAAATTCTTTATCATATTCAGAAATATTTAAGGGCTTGTCAAAATATTCCAAATAAATACCTTTTAATATTAACTCTATTCTCTTTTTATTGATAGGATTAGGAGATAAATTCAAATAACATCGACTATTTAAATACATTATTCTTTTCATTCCATTCAAAAAAGGTAGTATATTCTCTATACCCAAATTTTTGTTGGGAGACTTGTATTTCCTAAATTTCCAAAGCGAATCCCAACTTGGGTTCCTTATCCCAAGTAGGAACAGCTTGTTTAGTGAGTTCAATAGTAGTGAAATATGGCATTCACTTGGATTATATACTGCATCTATCTTATTATATATCTCCTGACCATATAGTAGCCTTGGTTCATTTTTTGTATCAACTAGAGATATGTGCATTATGCCTACAATTTTTAAATTATCCAGCTCATATAAATCGATATTATTTTCTTTAAATTCCATCAACAATGAAGCACTATACAAAAGTTTCAAAATTGATTGAGAATTCATGTCTATATATTCTGTTATAGATCTGGAGTCCATTATAAGCAACCGTAAATATTCAGATACTAAAAATCCGTTCATATTCGTCAAGGGTAAAATTGAATGACCAATTTCAGGTTGCAGAGTATTATTTACGTCAAGTAATGTCAAGAAAGCCACACAGCAATAATTACTAAACACAGAAGAAGATAAACTTATATTATCAACAGGTATCTTAAGTTCCAATTCTAATGGAACAACATCTGCAGCCTCACCATCAACCTCATTTATTAAGTACACTTCAGGACCCATTTTAGTTGTATATTTAGTGGATATACCACCCATGTAGTCTAGTAAATAAATTTCGCACTTGATATTTACAGCTACAGGGAACTCATTATTAAATCTGCAATCAAACAGCCTTCTTGATAGTAAAGCAACACGATCAATACAAATATGCATAAATATGTACAAGTCACACCATGTAATATTTTATCCTGCATTCTAAATACTTAAATTATACCATTAAAGCTGTGGCCTGCGGCTTAGGCTTGTTGCTAAATGCTATATTTTTGCGGGTTATTATCAGACGCCGGTATCATTCATTATTTAAGTCTTGTCTAACGTCACTTATAAAGTGTCGAAATCCCTTCTTGTTTTCTTGGCTACTAAAAAGAGCTCTTTGTATATTTATTGGCAAGATCAAGTCATTAATTTGTAGATGAGGGAGGATTAGGGACAAAGGAAGGTAGACTATACATTAAACGAAAATTCAACAGGATGTATGATCGTAGTCGCCGAGGCTCAAGCCCTTCAGTAGGGCACCACTACCAAGATTATACGGGATCCTCGAATGGTTATCAAAACACATCTGCACTTTCTAGCCATTATCAGAGCCAAGTGGATAGTTCACACTATATACACAGTGATAACAATCCAGCTATGACATTTAAACAGTTTATGATGAACCAAAGTGACAACTTATCACCAAGTGAACTCTTGGATATGTATGATAAATATCGGACAAAACATGTGCAGAAATACCAGCAACAGTATTTAGAAAATCACAAGTCTTTTGTATTTATTTTGGAAAGATTCCATCCTATATGGTTAAGGAAAGTAATAGATGAACGGCAAACATTGGTAGAGAGACGTTTTAATATCTTTAAGGATAAACTAGTTTCAGGAGAATTGAATAATATTGACAGATCAGTAGACAAGTTAGAGTTCTCTTCAGTTCAGATAATTCATAATAATACATGTGCTGATGTAATATTCACGAATCCTCTAAAAGATCGAGAGACTTGGAATATTTTGGGGAAATGTCCGTTATTCTCTACAGATATAGGGATGTATCTTCTAGTTTTAAGTGATGTCCCCATAAATATATCATTACTGGACATTTTAAATTTCTTGAATAATGACTTTCCTCAAATTGGTGGTGGCACAGGTACGTGTCCTGGACTTATAGATGCAAGTCTATCTACTCCTCGTTATATTCGTGGAGTATTGAATAGATCTTGTTATTTGCTATTTGATAGTATGTGTAATCGGAACACTGCAATGGAATTGTTGAAAGGTAAGACAATTAAAGCTAGTGTAACTACTGAGAGTATTGGGAGACAGTATAATAAAGATATATACCCAGATAATAATAATGAGTTAAACGATGAAGAACAATTCTCCAACTTGAATAAATCTGCAATTTATGTTATTCAAATGAAGACTTGGGAGCTAAACACGACTTTAAGATATGGAATTCTACCCAAATTATTTTCTAGCAAAGAGCAACTAAATAGAGACTCCAAGTATTTGTGGAAAATAATAGATAAATTTGATTCAGACCAGAATCTATTCAATGGATTGAGGTGGGTACTTGAGAATTTATATAATGAAACAATATTCACAATTGAACAGACAGTTGATATTCAAACACTTTATCTACGATTTGTCCATGGTTTTGATTATTATTCTCTTATAACACCTAATGTTTTCCAATTTGGACCATTTACATATTCACAACCTGATCAAGATCTTTATTCCAATAAGCTAAACCAAAAAGATGACAATCTTGTAGATGGAGATATTTCTACACAATATGGAGTCTCCCATTCTACTTCTGACTTGAACACGAAGAACTGTCTCTCTGAATATATAAATTACCTGATATTTACAAGAAGCTATTTTGAACTAGCTGCAAGAAATAAATATCGTGGTGGCTGGATTAGATCTTCATCAGAAGGCAATGGAGTTGATATTAAACAAACAACAGATGACTTGGAGATATCCAAGATATTAAAGTACCTTGAATATAACGTTGACCGAATAGTTAGAGCTGCACCACTAATTAACATGATTGAAAAACCAATAATGGATGATGATGATCAGCTGAGTACACTGTGGTCTAGGTACTGTGAACAGCATACGTTAAGAAAAAAAGCTGATAGATGGCAATGTGGAAAGTGTCTTAAACAGTTTAAAGGTGAGCACTTTGTCCATAAACACTTAGCTAAGAAGCACCGTGATAGCTTAGAGACTATTCGTGAAGAGATAACATTTGATAGAATAATCAAGCCACTATATGAAAAATTTTCTTTTTTGATAAATCCAAGTAATTTAGATGACTTTAATGTAAATCACAGTAGCCACAGAAGGGTATACTATCACCACGGAGGCTCTGGACATAAACAAAGACACAATAGGTTTCAGAAATCCGCACCATATGAAAGACGACCTTACAGGGATTGGGACTTACCTAAACAAACTCTAACCCTAAACTTCAATACGTCGAGTCAGTCAAGTGATCTGAGAGCTTCTATTAAATATGATGATCTTTAGTCTTAATTACCTTAGATATATTACTAAGATTTAAAAAGCTACTTAAGTATTTCAGAGGAAATCCTTTTAACTATATATAGTTAAAACTCATGTTCTTGTTGCGACACTCTTAGGTCTCCAAATTGAGCTGTTAGTCTTCTACCCTCTTTAATATAATGAAAATTCTTTAATTCTCTACTTTGAAAGTGCAGTGGATCTTGTATTACTATCAAGTCTTTTGAGGAGAATTTCTCACCTGTAACCAAGTCATTCCAATTCCTAGCCTTTCTATTTAGTTCATCAACCGTATTGTAACTGTAAACATACCCACTTTTTGAGTTAACTACAATGTGAGAGCTATTTCCAAAAGCCTTCTTAGTTATTGGACAGCAGAACTTTCCCTCACTATTCAGATTATAATGTAGTTGTATAACATCATTCTTACTAAGTTGCTCTCCATTGAATGGATTCTGACCGTATATATCTATATATCTTTCTATATTATCCTTTTCATATACTATACCTTCCTTCGTACATACTGCATCTTTTATAGGCATTAAGGTTAACGCGCATTCATCAAATTTTGTATATTCCACAGGTTTATTATTGAACTTATAGCCACCCCAATCTAAGCAATATTCAGAAGGTAGTATATATAATTTATCTTTAGAATGTTGTTTTTTCCCCATTAATTGTTGTAATGGTGACAACTGTACGTTGTCTTCTACATTTTCTCCCCCACCTTGCCAGCCGCATATATTAGCAAGTTAACTATACCATATCATTTTATGAAGTTCCCATACAAATAATAAAGCTTTTTTACCTAGTAAATTCTCTGATTTAATTTTAGATATTATTTTGAAGTAGTCAGCTTCACTAGCTGCTACATTCTCTAAACTATAACAATTTGTACACATTCCAGTATATATTTGTGAAGTATCTTCGTCTATTTTGTGTATACAGCAATTATTACTAATTTCATGTTTGTCTAACTCTCTTATAGAAGATTTGCTACTAGCTATACTACTAAGCTCAGTTTCACCATTTCCTTGTTGAGTGCAGTCGTAAAGTATACTTGTTTGAAGGTCTTCTGACAAGTTTCCGGGGTAGTATCTTTTTGTATTTACTTTTAGTTGTTCATTATTGAATACTAAAAGTTCTTCTGTTTTATACTCTTTAAAGCTAATAAGATTGATACCTAGTTGGTTAGTTATGTACTGTAACATCTCAAAGTCATGCCTGTGTGATGGGATACATACAATGGTTCCGTTTTGGCCGTATCTTGCAGCTCTTCCAGTGCGATGAATAAATGTTTCTTTGTCAATTGGGATATCTGTATTGATTACTAAGTCAATTGATGAGATATCAATTCCTCTAGAAAATAAGTCGGAACAAACAACAACTCTACAATCATTTGATTTGAGAGCAAATAAGATCTCCTCTCTTTCAGTTTGCGATCTTCTACCACTTGTATATGAAGCAGGAATCCCATAATTTTTTAAAGAACCAGCAATACGATATCCAAGAGAGTTGTCATTGGCAAAGACAAATGCCTGTCTGTATGGTACTCTTAGTAGAACATCCAGAATAGAATTGATCTGGTAAGACCATATTTGGTAATCATTATCCTCATTGATATCTATGTCAAATATTATTGACATATATAAATCGTATATATAGAATTTTAAGCCTTTCAAAATTGGAGAATCTAATTTTTTAGATATAGACAAAAATGTTTCAGATATATCTTCTGTTTCATTTTCAAACTCTACTGTTTTGTAGTAGACTGCATCACAACTAGATTTTTCACCATTTTCTAGAGAGTGAGGATTATATCCAAATGAAGAACAAAGCTGTATTTGCTTGATTTGTCTTTTATTATTCAGACCATCAACTCTGCTTGTAGAGTTGTCTGCCTCATTTAATGCAGAAAGTAGGCACTGGAAAGTATCTGGTGGGAATGTAGCTGAAAATCCAAGAAATTGTACATTACATGATACTAGACAATTTTTTAAGATTTCTCTTGTTTGATTGTAAAAGCAGTCTTCAAATAATCGATCAGCTTCATCAAGTGTTAGACATAGAAGAGACTTTTCAAATATTTCTGGCTTCATGCAAATTAAGCTTTTATCTGCGATAAGTTGCAATAACCTTCCAGGACTAGCTGTTAGAATGACTGATCCATATTCAGAGAATTTTTTAAGATCTTCCAATATTCCTGTTCCACCTATGCAGCAAATAGCCCTTATCTTATACTTAGAATTGTATTCAGTATTTTGTCTATGTGGACTAATCATTGAATTTACCACTTGATTAATTTGTATACAAATCTCTCGTGTTGGAGCTATTGAAATAGAAAGTAGCTCACATAAATCTTTTTTTGGGGTACTATTTTCTAACTTGTTCAATATTCTATTAATCATGATAAGCGAAAAAGCCAGAGTTTTCCCAGTTCCAGATTTTGCCTGAACAAGCAAACTCTCACCATTTATACCTGGAATTAAGACCTGATACTGCACTGGAGATGGATGGTAATAACCATTATTTAATAGAGCCTCTAAAAGATCACTATGAAGATCGAAATCAGTAAATCGTATCTCTTCTTTAAATGGTAATAGTATATCCTCTGACATTGAAAATTTCTTTAAACCCTCTTTTTGGTTATCATGTTCCATGATTCAAAGAGTAGATATTTGGGGGTAGTTGATTTGAGTAGTCAAAGTGACTGAGTACTGCACTTGAAGTGTCCTAGGATCCCCTTATGATGAACACCGCGGAATATTTTGACATCCCCATACGGCGGTAAACTAACATGCAAGTAATTGCCATACTCTAGTGTTAGCTTACATACACCAAGTACTTTGGTACCTAATGCCAAGTAACAAGAGTCCTGTGCATGTACACATGGGAAATAATGGTTCTAGTTTAATTATATCATCAAAAAGATATCTTAGGATAGCTTAGAAAATAAGGTTAAATGTGAATTTAAACCATAACAGTTGGTTGATACATGATTGTATGATGGTTCGATATTGATCTATAATGGTTTTTCTCTTCTCTCATTAGTGAAATAGAAAGAGGAACTGCAGAGGCATATGGTCTCTTATAATGAGCATCTACACTATAAAAAGATGTGAGTCTAATTGTATTACTAGCAATAGGATATACATGGAATTGTCTAGTATGCATACTCCACGGAACAAATCTATGTATAATTGGCATCTCATTATCAATAATTACATTAGATTTCTTAAGACGTATATTATCATATGAGAATGAATAACCGGTAGATACTTTATCTTCATAAAAGTTTATAGTGGATGTTGTATGCTGAAACTTTGAGAAACCAAAAAGTGCTGGATTTATTCCTTTTAGGTTTTTCAGATATTGAGGATTTGTCTTAAATTTTTTGAAATAAAGTATTTGGAGCTCTTGTGTGTAAATAAACAAATTTAGTGGATCCCTATGAGTACAATGATCATGTTCCGATTTCTTTATATCAAAACTTATTTCAATTGGAATAGGTAAGCTAATTTTACATGGAAATTTGTAGATCGGAGTTTTATACCACTTTAAAATAGTTCTTTTGAAATCTTTAATGATGGTTTTCGATAGATAATCCACATCACTTTGTAGTATAGTCTCACAATGTATTGAAAATCGGCAAATTAAGCATTGACATAAAAGAGTTTCAACAGAACTTTGACTAGCTCCTTTATTTAAACAATATACTCTTGCTTTATTAGTATCATGAACTTCATTAATCTGAAGAGACTTTAGTCTTTCAGTATGAAAAGCATATGATCTTGAACCGCATGCATCAGGAGCTGATATAATAAATTCAGAAAATTGAAAGTAGTTGTCATTCAAAAGATAACATATTTCACGATGAAATCTACTATCTACGGACCATAGTGGCGAATATGGTAGTAATTTTTTAAAATAGTACACTTTTTCCATATTGAGACCATTTAGAAGTAGTTTAGAAAACTCCAAAATTTCATGAAAATCTCTTATACCTAAATATTGAAGGCAATATGAAATTTTTTTCCAAAAATAATAAAGATAGTAGCTCTTTATTTTAGGATATTGCATGTATTTAGAAATCTTGTATAATATATAAAACGAGTTCGTTAACTGCAGTCTCATTTCCATAGATTGATTACGAGACAGAATTTTCTTAAGTACACTCTCGATAATAATGTCTGGAGGAATCAATGAATATGTGAGGTTACCAAGTATAGTTTGATTGTTTATAAAATTAATCATAGTCCTATTTCCAATTTGCAGAAATACCTTAGGTTTTAAGTCTGTACTACTTACAACATTCAATTCATCCTCAATATAACTCGAGTGATATAAAGCAAATGCGTGATTCAAAATATTAGTATTATAGTGTTGTGGTAGTATTTGGAAAGAGTTCTTAAAGTTGTAGTAACTCAGTCTCAATCTTAAGTAAGGAACTTCTTTTGCAAAGTGTGACTTTATATAGGGATATAATAACAAAAAATCGAGGCTTATTTGTTCAGCTATTGAGGGAGTTTTCCATAGAGACCAAAATAAAAAGATTGAAATGTTTACATGATAGTAATCTTCTTTCCTATTACTATATTGCTGAAACAATGTAGGTACAAGTATTGGCGCCATTGTGGAGTGGTTTAAAGCAATGCAAGAGAATACATTATAGACAATATTCTTGTCTAGATATAATAAGGGAGAATCTAATAAAGCCATTAGAACAGTGTGAACAACATCAACATTGTGAAATCGGCTTAGTGCTAGTACTTTCAGTGCATTATATCTCGTATATATATTACTATCCTTCAAAACTGGTAAAAGTTTTGGTAAATCCTTCTCTTCTAAATAATATTTTGCAGAAAATAAAATAAGAATTTCAGCAACTAGTGATTGAATTGCTTGATGATCATCCAAAAAGCAGTCAAAAAGAGTATCGCGAAGATTTAATAAGAGCTTGTTCTTCATACCATTGCTTTCAATAATTAATATACGGTATATTAACATCAATACTTCAAATCTAACTGAAGCAGATTCATCGTCAAGACGACGTAATAGCCACCCCTTATCATAAAGTTCATTACTTTCTCCATTAAGTCTATCCAATCTTTTTTTAAAGAGGTTAGAAAATCCATGAGAAGCAATATATTTATCAAGGGAAGAATTCATTGAAAGTACTGATTTTTTGAATTCCATTGGATTTGTAGTGTCACCATTCATACTTAAATCAAAAAGTTTATTTTTTTTTATATAGTCAGTAGGTGATATTGGGGGTAAAAAAGCGTCATAGATAAACTCAAGTTTAAAGTGTCTTGTGCCCATCAATATATTAATGCTGTAAATACAAGCAACACGAATTTTAGTGTTGTTGTAAATACTTAAACATCCATATATCTGAAGTATTTGCCTAATAATAAAGTCAGTAGTAAACTTTTTATCCTCTAAATCTTTATTTCTATTCTCATTGACTTTACTATTGCTATCACAATTATAAATAATATCAGAAACTTCACAAAAAAATTTTATTGTATTTGGAATGCAGTTTAAAATAGATAAAAGTAGGCTTGGATCTGTTACAATTAGCCAAGATATCAATATATTGTATAAGGAGCGACACTTACATAATATCTCATTCCATACTCTCCTTGAGGCATTAGCTTCATCTTCTTGATAGTATCCACTAATATTTGTTATACTTTGAATTAGCATACAAACTTTTTGGAATTGGTCGATACAAAAGCTTATATCTAGCCCTCCAGATATTTTCCCACTACTAAAAGTTAGCTTTGGTATTATATCTAATATTTTTTCCAATATTAATAGTATCTTATCTCTGTCACTGATGAATCTATTATATGGGTAAATATTGTTTGGTTCCACATATTCCAAATCCTCTAATTTGCGCTTTCTCCTTACATTAGCATCAATATAATTCAAGCCCTTGAAATACATTAAAATTAAACAAATTGTGATTTTTTTCAAATGGCAGAATTGCCACTGCTTAATGTTCTCTTATGGTGTAGTCACCCAAATGCTATTGAATAATGCGCCAATCACAGCTAATCTATGTACTAACATGAGATTAAATAAGCATAAACTGGAACAACTCAAGGCAAAATCCAATCTAAATAAGAAACAATGTGACTATTTAAATGAACAGATTCAATTAGGTAATATATGCCTTGATAATTTGGTATTAACGAATATGGAAAGTTTCAAAATAAATTTACAAGGAGTAGAAGAAGTGATCCACTTTTGTATATTAACTAGAAAAGATGTTGATGAAAAGTTTTTATTAGATATATTAGAGCTAACACGTAGAAATATGAAGGATCTATATGATAATAATCCATGGGGGGAAGATTGGAAAGGTGGATGGAATGATGAACTTAAACTTAATGAACTGAGTCATAAGATGTGTTACTACATTGTAGCATATACCAAGGATAGTTTAAATAAGATATTGTATGATAATGAAGGCACATACATACAATCTAGTGATTCTTTATGTAATCATAGATATGGTCAGTTGGACAGCCCTATGAGTTTCCGAAATATTCTTGGTTTTCTTTCTTTTAAGATTGAGTTAGAATATAGTATAAATATCTGTACAAAATATTTAGTTGGCTATATGTATGAATTACAAGTTTTAGTGAAGGGGAAAGGTATTGGTAAACACCTTGTTGATATATTTTATTCTTTATGCAAGGCTTTAAAGTTGGAGAAGCTGATGTGCACAGTTTTAAATTGCAATATCAAAGCTATTGAATTTTATAAAAGATGTCAATTTACTATTGACGAGATATCTCCTAAAAATAAACCATATAGCATTTTGTCTAGAATAGCAATTGAATAGTAAAATATTATTGTAAGGCATCAGGATTTTCAAAGATAAGTAATTGACATGAAGTGTAAAAGCCTTTTGTAAAAACTTCATTATATACGGTGCTCTTCTAAAGTAATGTTTGAATACTAAACATATTAGTTAATTAAGGCTTTTTAGCTACAACCAGCTTGCATCAAAGGCGCTGGCTGTGTA
Organism: Cryptosporidium muris RN66; assembly: GCF_000006515.1. Classification (NCBI taxonomy): domain Eukaryota; phylum Apicomplexa; class Conoidasida; order Eucoccidiorida; family Cryptosporidiidae; genus Cryptosporidium; species Cryptosporidium muris. Next base: position 261,222 of record NW_002196573.1, on the reverse strand, counting down.
GATACTATTAAGTTCAGTAGAGGTCTTAACTTAAGCTATTTTCAGTTACTTTTTAGGTAAAGTATACTATTTCCATTATGAGAAAGAGTCTTAAATTTCTTATTCGAATATAATGACACGCAATTTGAGGAATACTTTTGTTTTAGACTCTAATTCTAATAGCCTGGATATATCAAATACCTCTACAATAGATAAGTCAGGAGTATTAGGCCATTCATCTAACAAGACTTTACCTTCAATTTCTGCTATTTGTGAAACTTGTAGAAGATTGTCAAGACGCTCATATTCAGAATATAATTATTGTACAGCTGATATAATTGAATTGACGCAATTAATAATAATGAATAGTAAGACACCACACGACACAATCAAGGAACTACTAGATATTAATGAGATTTTTGACACTATGCAACGATTGTATAATTGTTGGCATAAAAATCCGATTGCATCAACTCAGGTAGACTACGATTTATTGGCACTATTATCCGTATTTAGAGCTTGTACGTGGTTTAGCAATCAGCAACACAAAATAATAGAAGAATATATAACTGACATTACTGATGGATATACAAACTGGGAAGTTTTATTTCCTGTCCAAAGTCTTCGTATAGCAGTAGAGAGAGCCCTTAAGGGGCAGGTTACTGGAATTGTTCAGGGTCGCTATGGCACCGAAATATGGTTTAGAGAATGTTATATTGGCTCAAGTCAAGTTTCTGGTATGGTTGTCTTAACTCCATGTTATATCCAAATAAAAGATGTCATTGATGGGAGTATGTATACATATAATGGATGTACATACCCTATGTCACCACTTGACCTAGAAGATATTTTAATGAGTTGTCCTAACCTATGGGTATATAGTGCAGCTATTGGGTCATCTAATTTAGAGAAAGATGAAAATATATGAACATTAAGTAGTAAATATGACTTTGATTATGGCTAATCACCTCTTTCTTTAGATCTTTGTAATAAATGGTAATTATATATATTTAACATATAAGGAATCTTACATAAGAGTTTGTATATAATTCAGTAGAGTTATGTGAAACATAATGTGGAGTCCTATATATTCATACCAAGGAGATATAATAAAATATTAGTGATACATTGTTTCCTCAAAGTCTAAATATATTAATGATATGAAAAGATGGACTCTTCTTTAATTCTTATGTCATATTACAGTGTATTTACAAATAAATATATATAGTACAACTATGTAACTTTAGCTGTAAGTCACGAGTTTAGGTTTGAAGTTAGGTATGAATTTGTGCATAATTCGAAGAAACTAGATAGTACCAATTATATACAGTACACTTCGGTAATGTACTTGAAATCTACACCATTATCACTACTATCCTTTATTGAATATAACCTTTGTTTAATTGTTCATCTTGGTCTATTTCATACTCAAGATTAACTTTTTTTTTGTCTTTCAAGAGTTTTTTTAATTCTCGCCCATGCACTTTGTCAAGCTCATCTTCAGATTCGTCTCCATCATCATCTTGAATAAATTCTACAAATTGAGATTCAAGAATGTCCAAATCTTCCTCTTCTTCATATACTTCTTCGGTGTCAACTTTCTTGAAGTTTCCACGTGGATAATTATATATACCATCGTATGCTCCCTCATGAAGTCTAAGTAACAATTCATTTTCAACAGCTTTCTCAATTTTTGCACTAATATGAGCCTTTTCCTCTCTTGTAGCTTCTCTTCTTTCTGTCTTCTTCTTTATAGGTACAAGCTTTGGCCTTGTCTGCAAAGCCATTTTTCTAGCTCTTACTAATGTTTGTCTAATCTTAGTTAATCTATGCTTACATCTCAATATTTGGTGGTCTGGATATACATTCTTTAAGTTGTTATTTATTTGTTGTATAGCAGTAAGAAAGTTGTTACTTAGTTTGATCTTTTCCCAAAGATATCTAGGTGTATGAGCTCTCTCTGCTGTTTTTATATACAGATAGCATTCGCCTTCATGTTCCATTATAGTCGCATAAGCTAGGTTAGCAAGCGGACAAGAAACACGATTACAAAGACCTGTAACATTATACTCATTTCTGCAAAATTCTGTGTCTCCACATCTAAACAATAGAGTTAAAATGAATCAGAGTATTGTATCAATGGTATTAAGAAAACTGTACACAAAAAGACTTACTTAACCTTAAAGGAGCAGAAGTGTTTGTTTAAGCTTTCCCATATTAGCTCCGGATTATTCATTATTAGATAATTACTCTCTCATCCAAGACTATTTTCGGTACACCCGACAGACTACTTTAGCTAGAAACTAAAAACCGCCAAGTCACCTCAAGACTTACTTTTAATAATTACCTATTGCAGCTAAAAGACCACTTTTAGTCAATATATTTGAACTGTGGTAAATACTCAGGATATTGCATACTTTTCTTGAGATATTTATTCTAAGTAGTATATTGGGTATTTTATATTGGTAATAACCCAAGTTAATGTGAAATTTATACAATAAAAACAATACAGCTAGTATATTAGTAGCTGCTTTTATAATAATAGTTAAGAGTCAAAGTAATAGGTGTAACAATTGCTATCACTGATACAAGTCTAAGTGTAATTAATTAAATGTAGCCAAAAAAAAAGATATACGCGCTATATACTTTGTGAAATTTTGAAGGTATCATGTATTCTTTGTATACTTTAATATTAGTGTCCTTCTAAGCCTATTATCAAGTTATTAATAATATCTGGTTATATACATTGTATTATACTTGAATCTAGATATAACTTGTATATCTCATTCGATGCCAGACAGTGAAAAGAGATATGCTAAGTTAATCATTGATTTACTATTAAGATATACCTTTCTTTTCGAAATATACTTGAATAAACATATCAAAGTTGATGAAGAGTATATACCTCCTTTTTTAAATAGAATAGGTGCAAGTCGTGTAGATATATTGGAAAATTCTGGCTTAAGTGAGGTGAATCGAAGGTTACCTGACATAGAAAATCAAGTAATCTTAATTCTATGTGAGGATATAGTGGTTGTAGTAAATATTAAAGTGTATCTGAAATTCAGAGTATCATTTTGGTATCCAGTAGAGGCAAAATCTCTATTATTAGTTCCTAACAAAGTAGATACTGTGAGATTAGTGAATGAAGCTGCAGTAGAAAACAAAGAAGCTGTTTCTAGTAGAGAGTTCTACTTTAATCTTATTAAATTACTTGCAGATCTAGGAACTCCAAGGGACGATATTGATATAAACAATTTTTTAATAGAATCCATCTTAAATTTTTTTATGAATATTTGGGGTCCTAATTTAGATGTCTATAATGGAAATGATTTTGGATGTATGAGCTGGTTTCCTATTGTTAACAGCCAAAAGAAAATGATAACTATTCCATCTAGTCTGATACCTATACCAAAATCTATAATTAATGAGTATATGAATATTGATGGAATATATAATATATCTAAATTGAATTTATCTAAAGAATCAAAGATATTTCTGGAAAGATTGAGTTTAGCTGTTAACAAATATTCTAAATCAGGATGCGTACCAAAATTTACATGGTCTACTCCTACTGATTCATGTTGGATTCTACCTAGTTCTACTATAAGATGTGAAAATTATTCAGATGTAATGATACTATTGAAAGCTTCAACTAAAGTTTCAGAAGATTTAGAGAGGAGTCAAAATCAAAAGGATTTCCAACATGCAATTCTTTTGCGAGAGTATATACCAACATGGGACTCATCCATGGAATTTCGCATTTTTTTGTCAAAAGCGTCTCAAAACGCTTCATTCCGTATAAATGGAATATCACAACGACATATATCTCTTTACTTCGAAGAATTAGTTAGCAACAAAGAATTACAGAACGGAATTTTATCATCAATAAATTCTATAGTTAAATGTGATGAAAGAGAACTCATTAATGAATTATTTGAAGCATTGAAGACAAAGAAATTGGCAATAGACGTTTATTTAATTAAAACAAGTACGAAATATAAATTTAGGTCTCTCATAGTTGATGTATCCTTAATGTATAATATAGACACTTTATTATTTTCATTTTCGGAGCTTAAATTTAATCAATTAAGACAGATTGACGAACTAAATTTGATAGATTTGTATAGAGTTGTAGAAGATCCACAGTCAACTATATATCAGATTAAGAATGATTTAAAAGGCAAAGTACCTAAAGAAATGCTTAATATGTGCGATGGAAATGACATTGAAGAGTTATTATCCCAGTTTAGCCTCAAGCTAGAAGGTGAACTTAAATGATTACATTTAATAGTATTGTTGTATTTTACTTCTGATACAATATATTAGATATCTAAGATGTGTAGAGTGTGTTCATATCTAGAACTTCTTAAGAACTTAGCTAAATAAAGCTGTAAGATTTATTTACTATAGTGGGATTTTGCGTTTCAAAGTGGTTTGCAAATAACTAGACAATATTTAAACCACTTTTTTATATTAAATTTAGTTTTACTACTTCAATAACATTAAGTCGAGTAGCTCCAATACAAATATCTATGTTCATTACCTTTGTAGTCTAATCTTAAAGGATAATAAAGCTCAGGAGTTGAGTAAAATTTTTCTTTATATCTGCAAAGTTTTTTATTCCCACAATCTTGTAATAATTTCAGAAGCATCTTTTTGTTTTGCACTGCAAATGAATGCATAGAATTACATTGCAGATCGTCTTGTTTACTGAATGTTGACTTCATATCAAATTCATCGACAATTTCTTCTTGGATAAGCTCTTCAATAATATCCTCCAATGTAGCAATCCCCAATATTTCACATTGGCTAGGCACAGAATTATTTGTCTGAGTAGCTAGTGTGTACTCTTCAACATAGTGAGTTAATATTGCTATGTGACAACGACCTTGTTGGAAAATGTTCAATGCATCATATGGATTTGCATATGGAGATGCAAATATAGGTTCAATAATATAACGTTTTGATAGTTTTGATTCAATAAGTGACTTTATAGTAACTTCATCCTCAGGATCAATTGTAATAAGAGATTTCACCAGTAGTAGACCCTTAATATTATGTCGGCTATTGCTGTATATAGGAATGCGTGAATGTCCAACGCGAAGTATATCCTCCATCAATAGTCGATCCAACTTAGCATCAATAGGCAACATATAAACTTCTTCCAAAGGAACTGATATATCTAGTAAATTTTTTGTTGCCATATCTAATGCTCCTTGGATAATTGTTACTTCATCATATGCTAAGCCTTTCTTCTCTATTGTAGAAGAGTGCATGTTTGGTCTTGGAGGTAAGGATGTAGTAATCCAATCATTTTCTGAATTCGAATCTTTTTTTTTAGTGTCATTTAAAGGTGTTAAAGATGTACTTATTTTAGGAAAATAAAAAAAGGTAGACTGTTTATTTTTATCATCACTAAATGGAGATTCAAGTACTGATTCTGAGTTTCCCCTTTTGGAATGTGCTGCTAAGCTTGTAGGAACTAGGGACAAGAGAGATATAGTTGTCGGCTTAGGATACTCACTCGTTCTTCTATGTAAAGCAATTAACGCTTTTAGCTGCCTTCTTGCGTAGAAATAGTCACTTTTTCCCTCTTTACCAAGAAAGTAGTCTAATAGCTTGCTCACTGGCCATGAAAATATAAATAATAAAATCATCAAGAATTTAACGAATGGTGAAAATGCTGCAGTGATTTGTAGCTGATGAGCACCTGTACAAATTGCTTGAGGTAATACTTCCCCAAATATTAGTATTGCTGTTACTGATATAAGGACAGCTCCCCAACTTGGAATTATTCTATCCAAAAAAAGAGGTAGAGTTTCCATACATAGTGCGTTAGTCAGTAACAATGTCACCAAAAGTAGATGATGTTTTTGTATCATATTATATGTAATAGAGGCCCACTTTCTTTCATCCTCAGTTCCTGCCTCTTTAAGAACACGCAGTTGCACATTGTCAAGTGCCATAAATCCTGTTGTTAAGCCTGACACAATGCCACCTAATATGACTAAAAATATACTACTTATAGTGCATATATAAAATGGAAAAGATCCAAATTCATATTTAGTTTTATCTTTTTTGTTGAATTCATGTATTTTATCTTCAGAACTTAACTTAGAAGTTGCTATGGCTAGATCTTTATTTACTCTGGTGCATTCCAAATCATTGTTAGGATTATAAATTAAAGATAGATCCTGATCCAAACTTTTACACAATCTCGGTATATTGCTTGTTAAAATATATATGACAAGTAATATAATCCTTAATTTTTTGTTGGTCATTCAATTTCGTTTGCTTGTTTGGTATCTACTTACAACCACACACCTCACTCGGTAAAAGCGCTTATTCTATATATGTATATATTTTTTTTTAAGCTTACTTCAAATGTCTAATTTTGAATACTTAGGGTCCATAGATCTAGCATTACATGAATCAAGCATTGGAATACCACAGTTAGAAAATGGTCCATTAGGTGATACTTTTCCAAGCTTGATTGAAATAGGGGACTTTGCATCTTGGACTTTGTCGTCTGCTAAGGTAATGAAGGACTACATTTTTCTTATAATTAATATATTCTTATTTACCTGTTAACTTTGGTAGCCTGGAAATGGAGTGAATCAGTTGAGAGATAATAATTCAAGCACTTTCTGGCAAAGCGATGGTCAAAGTCCTCATACTATTACCCTTAGGTTTCCATCCAAAACTAAAGTATCGATGATTGATCTTTATCTAGCATATAAAATAGATGAAAGCTATACTCCTCAAATAATATCAATTAGAGCTGGAAATCAGGAAAGTGATCTTGAAGAAATCAAGGAGATGCAACTAGCTGAACCTGATGGTTGGATTAGAATTCCAATATCACCACGGGATATTGCTGAGCACTTTTTAAAGGATATAATGTACGTATAATAAGTATAAAGGCAATTTTGTTTATTTATAATCCGGTATATCGTTTATTTTAGACCTTCGCAAATTAAAAGTATATGTGACTCTCAAAATTATATTTCTACTTTTTGTATCCAAGTAAGCTAATATTTAAATAAAAACTAAATTTAAAAGATTGATACTCAGAATTTACAATATTACTAAATCATTAGATTGCAATTTTGTCAAACCATCAGACTGGGCGAGATACACATGTTAGGTATGTTCTGCATATTCTATCTTGTGAACATTATGAGAATTATAGGTACTCCAATTTTTAGGCAAATGCGTATTTGGGGTCCGAGGGAGATCGATGAAAACGTTATCGGAAGGTATGTCTTGAATTATCTATCAACTGTGTCCGAGATTCTTCTATATTTATGTTGAAATATGAATATTTAAAAACTACAGAATTCCAATATCGCAACCATTGAAGATGGGTGTTACAGTTGAATCTAGTATGTATCAATTCCTTAGATAATTTGATATCCAGTATATCTCATTATATGTGATTAAAAAAGTATAAACAAAATCTATAATATATATTTAATAAAACTAAATATTTACCTCAAGTAATTAAAGCTAGAGATATCAAAAACTCATCTTTTTAGTTTCAGTTTTTTCACCATTTAAAATATTTTTATCATATAATTAGATTCTATTGCACTTGCTAATACAGTAAAGTTAAATTAGTTTTTCGGGAAATTTTCTACACAATTTATTTTATATTAATAGTTCATATATTTAAAGTGAAATGTATAAAGAGATAATCTTCATAACCAGAGTAATTGATGCTAAAGTGATAGTGTTGAAGCTAATTACCTAACTGAAAATTTTTCTTTATTCAAGTTAATCAAAAATATTGATTGTACTTAGTAATTAAAATTTAATAGTATCAGATATTGTTTTATTGTATTTATTCTAGTTTCTGATTGTGAGATTTGTTAAATGAATAACAATATTAATGTCTCACAAAAAAAAAAAACGGAATTAATCAAGTAATAAAGCAAAAATGTTACGTTTCAATATTTTCTTATTTGTTTTAAGCCGAATATTTAATAGAATTCATGCTAAATTATCAGTATATTACAGAGGAAATACTATTTACTTTTTTCCTGTTCTAGTTTGGCTATTAGCCCTTCTATTTGTTTCTTTACTTAATATTCCAAAAAAATCTACTATTAAAGTCTCAGAAACTAAGTTATCGTGAAATATACCAGTTTATACAAATCTTTAATATAAATATACTAAAAAAAATGTTAACTTTTAGCTATTCAATAAAAGTTGGTAAAAAATCTCCTTGACCTGTATTTAATTTATAGTAATTTATTATTCAAGTCGAAAGCTTTAGAAATTCCCTTTAAATTTAATAATACAATTTTCTACAATTAAATAACTTACCTATTTGGAATCAAAAAAATGGACTTGATCTTTTAAGTAAGGGATGTACCTTATATTACATGAATGCATGCATGCATGCATAGTAACAATATATTAGTTGTGTGATACCTAGAGACTTCTCTAGTTGTTAACTAAAGATTATTACAAGCCAATAAAATTCCAGGCTTAATTGATAATGATAAATAAGAGCTGTAGTACTAGAGCGGACGTCTATGGAGAGTGTAGAAGAGCTTTCTTGCTACTAGGTTTACTGTGCCAGGGGATCAAAGGCCAAGCTGAATCAGTACTTAATAAGATTACAAGGGCTATTTTAGTTCTAAGTAAAGTGTGTTTTTATACTATTGTATGGTTATGTATCGTAATTTGGGATGCCTATGAATATGGTATTTTATTATTTGCAGTTTTGTCATTATATTTATGCATTAAGCATATAGTAGGAGTATTAAAAGTAAACCTTCTTAATAAAGAGGAGTTAAAAGAAGATTAATACTATTGTAAAAAAGTAAAAGCGAATATTTGTACTCAAGGTTCTCTATAGAAGTTTGCAACTTCAGTTCCAGATATAGCATATTTTAAAGTATTAATTATGCTAACATTGATATACTAAAACTAATGAAATGTTATATGCTGAAATACTTATTTTATAAAGACAGTACTCATTTAAAATTTCAGTAAAGGGGTTCTTTAAGTATTTAATTAAATCATTTGAGAAGACATTTTATAAAATATTATACTCTCACATATGGAGATTCATTAAAGATCCTACTATTAGTTTTATTAAAGATTGAGAAACAGTTCTTATAATGTTAAAGTCCACAAAAACATATGCGTACAGCAAGGAGCTGCAGCATTGGATAATACTAACCTTATGCGCCATACACTACTCAGTTTTAGGGCGTGAACGAGAAAAATTAAAAGGTTGGAAGTTTATGTAGAGGATGGTAACTCCCTTATCAAGCGACGATACGGATGTATCTAGGTGGAAGGTGATATATCCAGCATACATTGACAAGAACAAAACTATTTCTAAGGGACGTCTAATTAGTACACGCCATTGCATTGAATGCCCAAATGTTGCAGAGATGGCAGAGATTTGTGTACAATTAGGTATCCCATATAAGATTGAATGTAAGCGCTATCCAAGAGATTTTATGGTGTTGGGCAGGCTTAGATATAAACTTTTTAATAAAGATGGTGATGCATTCAATGATGAAATTTTAACCAAAAAAATGCTGTTAATACATATGGGTCAAAATATACCAAAGCTTAAAAGCAGGCTATCTCAAATAAATAGTTCTTCTTCATCTAGCTCTTCGAGTAGTACTGGAAAGGGTACAGGTGTAGCAGGAAAGTGTAAGAACAAGCATAAGAAGAAGTAAATTTTTGAATATCCAAAAAAATTTTAATGAAATCAATATTCAGACTTGTGAAATAGATCTTAATTATTCTAAAAACTACCATTTAATACTAAAAAACTACTAAATTCATATAGAAAATTATGTTTTACAATGATATTCTTTTAAAACATTCAAAATCCAAAATTGCTAATACATATTCTTCATTCATCAATTTTGTCTCTCCTTTCTTTCCAGTTCCACACCATTGAGTTTTTTCACTTGGCCAAGTAATCATGCATCTTGAGTTTTGTACTATGAATTCTTCTTCATATTTTGGGTACATAGCAGATGTCTCATTGTTGTCTTTTTTTAATATGAAACGACGAGTAAATATTAAAATGAAGTCCCATACATAAAATTCACGTTCTCCTGTAGGTACTAAAGTACTTAGGTTATTATTTGTCCACTCAATATCTTCTAATAAACAATTTCTCAGCACAGGAACAACTTCGTCTGGTATATTTGCAAATCTTTCATTTATCATTAGACCAACATTTTTCTTATATACAATAGATTTAAATAGTTTTTCGAATTGGGGGTTACCATATTTTTTTATGATTTTGTCTTCCAAATATTTTAGAAGATGTTCCATTACTATCTTATATTGACGAATATTTAGTATTGTTGAAATGCCAATAAGGTTGTCTGAAATTTTTACTGTAGTTCCAATGTTACCTTGGTTACAGATAATATCTACAAATCTGTATAATTCAAAGTCTTTTATTTTGCCATATTCTGTATTAACAAGCAAATTCTTAATGCTATGGTAGTCTTGTTCATCTGGATTATGAAATGTAAATTCTCCACTTAGAGACTCGTTGTCAGTCTCGCTTTCGTTTTCTTCAGTACTACTTTCTGATGTATCAAATCCCTTCATAACTTCAATTTTTCTCTTCTTTCCGCTAGAATTGGTACTATAGCCTGTTAAAAATATCTCATCTTCATAGATCTCTTCATAGTTGTTATTTTTTCCCTCAACTTCTCTCATTTTTCTTAATTTACTTCAAAAATAAGGTACTAAAGTTTTTAAGCGCAAGCAACACCCGCTATAAATTGCATAGGTAGTGCATCTGGCAAACTCACTTTTCAGTATGTATTAAACTTCGAAGATTTTTTGAATATAGCCCAATTAAACTTCTAACTTCAATTTAAAATGGAAAATATTGTGTCAAACAGATGTATGTTTTACTATTCTTTCAATATTAATATTAATACTAGAATCGTTCCTAACTCAACTGTTTTTGCAAGGTACTATAACTGAGAAATTATATTTTCCATTTCTATTTATTTCATCCTGTTCCATATGGTGGAAAATGTGTACTATTAGTAGACGTAAAGAATGGTACGTTAAAAAAGTTCACTTTATATTGAATCCTTTCTAATGTTTGTGCTGTAATTTAAGGTATGATATCCTCCTGGACTATGTACATCATAAACGAAGTAGATACACAGTTACTCTGTGGACAAGAGCTACAAGGCTAATTGGAAGATAATATTTATGCTTTTAGATACATGTAACTAAATGGTAGATAACAATTGTAATATTAGTAAGCTTAGTGATTAATTGATATCTCCAAGAAATTCTAGTCATGACTTTTGAAATATTGTAATAATAGTCTCCTATTACTAAAAAGGCTGTGTTTAGGTACAGTATAGTTTAAAAAATTCATATAGGAAAGTTCTACAACTTAATACATGAGCCATAATCAAACTACAGATCTAGCGAGCTAATAATCTTAGGCGCTAAAAAGGGTGTAAGATTGTTACCTTTTTTGTAGCTTCTTAAACAGTACCTGATGCATAATAATCATATATTGACAAACAACTGAACATTAATGGTTAAGAACAAAGTTAATAGAAAATTAGGTAATTTCAGAGATAAGGTAGATAAGACAAAGCATCCGAATGTTCTGAAGAAGTCAGCTAAATCAGAAATTAATGAGATATTTCAAGTTATTTCGGATAAGAAGCTGGAAAGGCAGGGATTAGAATCACAGTTACAGAAAGCTACCAAATTTAAAACTTCAAAAGCTATTCATAATAAGGAAATTGGACAGATTTCATCGAAAATTAAACCTATAAGATATACTGAAGATGGATTACCAGTATATAAATTGGAAGACTTAAAGATAGGTAAGTCTAGTTAGGATTTTTGTAATTATTACTTAAATAATAATGTACTTTATTTAATTTTTTAATTTAATACTTTTAGGTCAAGGTGGAGGTACACCTGACTGTCCTTTTAATTGTGAGTGTTGCTACTAAGGTTTTAGTTCTAGTCTTTGTAGTGCTTAGTAAATATAAAACTTCGCAGACTTTATTTTTATAAACCATATATAGTCTACTGATAGTAATAAACTAGGACATAATAAAATTACTATTAAATTATTGTTGTATTTCACTAAACAAATGTTAGTTGGACTCGTTTTAGAATTTATACAATATTGCCACGTAGATAGTGCATGAATATACTAGCATTTACATGTGTTAATAATATTTAAATTCAAATTTTTGTACTAAGTAACTTAAATGTAGTATATATAACAGACCAAACTAAAATTAGAAATAGAAAATATTATTTAATTAATATTGTGAGTCAGGTAACATTTTGTCCTCTGAGCAGATTATCCACATAACATTTGTGAAATAATTTACAATGCGGCTGATTAAATTAGTACCCCCACAGGTAGGGGGAGAAAAAAAAGATGCCTCGGAAGAGTAGATAAAGAGAGGATTCTGACATTTAAAGATATAAATTAAGAAGTAAAGTAAATTATTGTTCTCGTAAGCATTGGTACTAGAATATGCTGATAAACGGCCGTCATGGAACTGGTGAGAACATACACTCTAATAATAAGACAGCATATAACCATACTAATATTTCTAATAAGTATCTGAAAAAAGAAATGACTAATTTAAACTCTAGAGAAAGTATGTCAGGTAACTTACTTCTACCAAATTCAAATAAAATTCATTTACTGAGGGAAAATGTACGTGTAGTAGTTCGTGTTCGTCCAATATTAAGTGATTCCGAATCTCCAGTATCTTGCATAGGTATTGATGATACTAATAAGAAACAGTTAATATTAGAGGATCCACGCCATCGTGGATTACCTAAGAAGTATGAATTTGACGAAATATACAATGTAGATGAAACAACAAACGACATTTATGAAAATGAAATCAAGAATTTTATAGCACCTTTACTCGTTGATTGCTCTTGTATAAATGTCTTTGCATTTGGTAGTTCTGGTACTGGTAAAACATACACTATGCATGGTGATAAAGATGAGTGTGGTATAGTTGGGCTGACTATAAAGGAATTACTAAGGAATAATGAGAAACTGGAGAATCCAGGGAAATTCTCATTTTCATTTTTCGAAATATATTGCGAGAAAGTAAGAGATTTACTAGTTTGTGAGAAATTAGTTAATAACACTAAAGGTAATAATCAAACTGTTTCAATAAGAACAGATATATGTGGTAGAGTACGTGTAGTTGGGGCTAGTACTGTAGAATTTAATTGCTGGGATGAATTTAACACAAAATACATAGAAGCATTAAGGCGTAGAGTATCTGGGAAAACAGCTGTAAATAGTAGTAGCAGCAGAAGTCATGCATGCATCCAAATAAATTTTATTCCTCATGTAATAATTGCAAATAAGGATAGAGATAAGCAAGGTATTGTTGAAGATGATACGGTTGAGAATCGACGAAGAAGAGGGAGTATATCCTTTCATGCTAAACCAAAGGTTTCAGTAAATACTCAACGTACAATTGTTAATTTAATTGATCTGTCTGGTTTTGAAAATAATCGTGTAACTAATAATACAGGGAGGAGAATGACTGAAAGTACATTTATTAATTCGTCATTGTTAGCCTTAAGTAAAGTGATTAATGCTTTAAAGAAAAATGATGGTACTCAAATGTCTCAGAGCTGTATACCATATAGAGAAAGTAAATTGACCAGATTACTTCAGGAATATTTAGGTGGTGGTGCAGATCCACCCTACTCTCCGTACTGTTTGAGATGTATCATGCTTTGTACTATTTCACCGTCAGTTACATACTTTCATCAAACATATGCAACATTAAATACTCCCAGTTATGGCAGCACAGCTTTAATGAGGAAATATATTGGGATTGCCAGTTCTAGGCTTATTGGGAGAGATAATTTGGGTGGAGTTGATTTACATGAGGTATCTAAATCTACAAAAATTGGTGTAAATTTGAATTCTAACCTATCAAATTCTAATATTAATGGTTCAATACTTAAAGGTAAAGTTCCAAATCTCTCAGTTCTATCTATTGCTGGTTCGAAAATATCAAAGTCAAAGGATTTAAGTACTAATAAATCTTTAGTGAAGGTTTCGAATAGCTCTTGTAATACTTATAGTAATGTTGAAAGTCGGGTTGCTCAGATCATTAGAGGTAACAAATCTAAGTTGTTGGCAAAATCTGGAACTATTAATCAATCATCTTCATTGATATCTAATAAGGAAGTAGTAGAAGTATCAGGATCGGTTAATAGTGTGAGTACTGTTGGACTTGATGGGAATATTTTATGTGGCAAGAGCACTAATGTGACAGTAGAGGATATAGATAGCAAAGAAAATAAGAAGTTGCCAGTTCAAAGTGATTTATGTTTAGCTGTAGAGCTTAAGCTGAATAAGATCTGTTTGGAGGATCTTGAAGCTATAGGAACTAATGCACCATACACTAAAAGTGATGGATCCGGACCTGAGGATGAGAAGATACATTCTAAGGAAAATATCGAAGCCGATACAGCTAAATTTTGGAAAAAGGATGATATGGGGGAATCTGAATCTGAAAGGCAAAGTCAAGAGGAAAATATTACCCATATTGAGAATAAGCGTCGTCGTGGGAAAGTGAGGAAGACTCGGAAAGGTGATAATGACGAAGAAAAGACTCTGGAAAGTGCAATTGTAACCAGACGTTCACGCAAAGCAAAAGTTACACTATTAAGCCCTAGTTTTCCAGCTACAAGGTCGGCTACAAAGAATAAATGATCAAGTATATCGTCAAAGGTAACTATTTAATATTAAAGAGCTCTCATTTTGAAGTTCTAGTTGTCAAGAGTATAATGTTGGTATGTTACATATTCATAATTAATGTAACGGTATTATAAATAAGTAGACCAACTTCTATCTAGATGCAATTTGCAGATATTTCATTGTTAAATAGCTGTGGCTTAAGAAATGAGTTTATTTGAAGGAGACATATTACTCGTTAATATTTTAAATGTGACATCTACTCTGATTAAATATATTGGACGGTGCTCAAAGTGACGCGCATAAACAAGTGAAGCACTTGTTTCACCTGCACTCATTGCCTGAAATTTGAATGTAAATGTGCCACCAACTCCGAGGAGATACTCTGTTGTATGGTCTTGGGTATATAGTGGGTCAATTAGCAGTGGCTTGATGATACTTGTATTTGGAAAGTCGATCATTCGATATGTATATCCAGTGGTTGGATTTCCTTTCAAATTAATCTCAATTATATCTCCAAAATGGGCATAGATAACCTCTTGAATAGTATTACTGGTGTTATTTGTATCAATATTGACCGATATGAGTTCTTTAACAGATGTCTGGTTATTATTCACTGAAGTAGTTGCACTTGTATCACTATTCAACATTATGATTATAACAAGGAAAGTTATATATGATAAAATATTTGTCTGAAATGGCATAATTTTCAGTCAAGTGATTTGTTATCTTTAAAGTGATCTTTATTAAATTCTCACTTGAACTTTTTTTATCATTTGTAGAGATAAACATTGTGGGGCGCCCAAACCGAATGGATAGGGGGGCATTTATGAACAATATAATCATTCTGATATATAATTTGAACGATGCCAACTAATATCACTGGATACTCAGTCTTTAGATAACAGGCAAGAGTTAGAATCTTTCACTCGTCATCACTTTTTGGATAATTCAACTCCTATGAACTTTTTTTTTTTTGCAAGGATAAATAAATCTTTAATTCTTGAACCTTATCCCCAAGAACTTTTTAATATCTGGTGTCTGTTACAATAACTTAGTGGAGATAGTGTCAAATAATATCTATTTATATATATAGAGTACTCTATTTTAGGAACTTTGAGAATGTGTAATCTGAATTAGGTTGGAGTTTATTGTGTACTACATTCACTTACTTCATTTCCACATTCATCCTTGCTCAGCTTGTTGGAAGGTTCTTCATCGTGTTTCATATTACTCTCTAAATTCTCTTTAAGAACTTTGTGTAGTTTTAAATGATCTTCATCTACACATACCGATTTCACTTGCTGGTTTTTATTTATAAGGATGGAATTTACACGGCTTGAATTTGTATATTCTAGTTGTTTAACTAGCTTATTTATAGTATTCTGTGCTTTATCTAGTTCAATCTTTTTGGAATCTAAGTCTTTAATTAACTGTTCTACTTCTTTACTACGTAATTGTATCGGTATAGGGTGATTCCTTGCTTCTACCAACTCACTCTGTAACTTGCTTAAATTGACCATCATTTCTTTATTAGAGGCTGATTTTTTTTGAAGTTCATCTTGCAAAAATTCATTTTCTGATTTGTATCTTTTAAGTTCATTTTGCAGTTTTACTTTTTCTATATCATAATGTTGATATTTTGCAACTTTTTCTTGAAGTTCCAACAATTCTTTATTTACATTACTTAGTGTTCGCTCTACTCTGTAAATATATGAGATTGAATGTGGTTTTGAAATAATAGTACTAAACTGCTGTTCTTCATCTGATTCATTCCCCTTCATTGCAGTATTTGTGATGATCTCCAATATATCCAATAACTCTTTGATTATAACTCCAAATTTTCCCTTTATTTCAAAGTTGATTTTTTCATCTAGATTCAGTATTAGAATTTCCTTACTATAAGTAAAGATATCTCTTTCTAATTCATTCATTTGTTCCAAATATTCTCTATATTCAAATATAGTATTTGAAAAACTAAAATAATCAGTTAATTGTGGTTCTATCTTCATGTAACATTCCATAAAATCTAAATATTTGCATATTTCTTGCCATATTTCAGTATTCTGAAAATCAAATTTAGTCTCATATTTTAACAATTTTTGTTTTAGAAGCTTATATCGATATTTGTGAAGATTTATTAGGCTGTGAATACGGCTGCTTACTAAATACTCTATATTTTCAATTGAACTATTTATTATTTGAATTAAGTGGTCCTTTTCATTAGTTAAATTTTTATTTTTAATATGAAGATTTTCATTCATCGCTTCATGTACCAATAAATTAGATTGAATACGCTGTAGTTCACCATTCCTATCAAGCAATTGATTGCTTAACTTATCAATTTGTTCACTCTGAGTCTTTATGCTAAGTTTCAGTTCCTTAACTTTTTTTTCCAAAACTACATTTTGTTCTTCATAATTTTTAAGTACATTGCTTTTAAAGTATGCTTTTTCCAAGTCATTCTGCAGAATCTTCACTTCCTCAGATTTATTATCTATTATTTCACCATATTTCAATAGCATTTGATCATAATCTTTTTTCAAAGTTGTGCAGGATGAGCAATTTTGTTTATATATGTTCTGTAAGTTCTCAGATTCATCAATATTGCCCAAAGTCCTGTTATTATTTAGTTGCAATTTTAAGTGTTCCATCTGACTTATTAATTCAATTTGCTGTTTCTTCAGTATCTCATTTTCTTGTTCTAAGATATTTAACAATGGTAAATTTGAGAGTTGTTTCTGAAGCAATACTATCTGGCTCTTTAATTTAAATATTTGAGAAGATTTATCATTAGATTTGAGAATATTAACCTTAATTTTATTTTTTATATTCTTTGCTCTTTCAGCAAATTCCAAAGTAGATATTGATTCATAATAATTAACTTTTGCAGGAGAGCAAGTGCATACAATAATTGTTCTCGAGTTACCACCCAAAGAATCAGATAATATTCTTGTAATCTTCGAATCACGATAATTAATATATTGCTTTTTTGGATTAGAGTCACCTATATTTTCATTATTTGCAATATCACTTAGTTGCGAAATAACTTGTGACAATGCCAAAAGACTTCTATTAATGCTTGCACCTTCTTTACGCCTATCTCCTTCTACTTGTGTTCTTCTAATGCTTTCACTTCCTGCTAAATCAACGAGATTTAGGATACCAATGCAAATATCAGATGAATTTGTGTATTGTGACTCTATTCTAACTCTCAATATTGTATGGCTTCTTGAAGATCTCTCATTTAAAGATGTCTCCGCAACATGCCTTAACCTAGAGCCAATGCTTATAATTTCATGAATATCACTTGGGGCTATTACACGCCTAGATGTCAGATTTCTAAATTCTACAGCCCCATCTATGCCATCAATTATTGTTATTTTGCTCATATTACTTTCATTTGATAAACTGGAGCTGCCACTATTTATTTGTAAAGATAGCAAATCAACTAATTTTTCATTATATACTTCTAAATAAGAAACAGAAACAACAAAGTCAGTCTGAGTATTATTTCTTGATCTTTCTTCTACTAGCTTGAATATTTCACTTATGCTTAATGGAATTATTCCATCATAGCTACCTTTACTATCTCCCATCATAGTATGAGTTTTACCAGATGAAGTTTGCCCATATGCAAATATTGTCGCATTAAATCCATCTAAACACGAGCCTACAACATCTCTTGCTAGTTCTTCAAATATTAAAGTATTAGTAGCTGATTCATCATATATATGATCAAATGTATATTGATTTCCCTTAATTAGATCTACTACTGATTTATTAGTTAAATGCCATATATTTGAATAGTTTACATCATCAATCTCTGATAAATTTGGAGGACGGAATCTAATAGCAATTCTGAAGGAAGATGAACAAGATGGAAGCATTTCATTTGGAGTATTAGAGTTGTAATTTAGCTGAGTAGTTTTGATAATAGGAGTCTCTCCGGGTACTTTTGTAACTATATCTTTTTTATGATCCAAATCATTAATGCTGAATTCCATGTCTTGTTTTATTCCTGAATTGGAGTTCTGGTTGAAATTCTGAACTTCAGTTTCCATTGTAATCCTTATGATAGTTTACTTCAGATTCCTCGCTACTAGGTGTCTAAGTTTTATTACTGAATTTGGAATTACACTACAAAAGCATTATAGTAGTAATAAAATTCAAAATTTTGCTAACAAGAAATGACTATTTTTATTTTTCTACATGGTAGTATCACCTAGTCGACATTTATAACTCATCCTCTATACCGGCATTTAGCATGCATGTGGGGTTTTCTTTTTAAAAATAGAAAAAGTAAAAGATTAAAATATCTCCTTGTAATATTATAAAGAGCTATCATTTTTTTTATTTCTTATAGATAATGTAGTTTTAATTCTAATTCTATATTGTCGCTTAGCTCTAATGAATGATATTTTGAGCTCAACAGAAGTAACTGTGAAATGTGTAGAATTATACAAAAGTTGCTTAAACAAAAATAAGGAAAATAATAAAGCAGCTGTAGATTTAAATTCTCTTAAAGCAGTTTTACTTGTTGATCTTAGCCACAGCTATGACTATATTATAAATCTAATTGATGAATATTGGCTAGATGTCAATAATATATCTTATCTAGAATTTTGGAAATTTGTTGAGTCAATATTTATATTTAAGGGGGTTATTAAATCAACTAAAGATAGCATTGATGAATGTATTTTGAGTGGAATGGTAAGTTTAAGGGATGGAATTTTGGAGATTTTAAAAAGTGAGACAAATATCTCAAAAAATAATATTAGTAAAAAAGAGCATTACATCACAGTAGGTGAAATTCACAATATAATATTGGAGATTATTTCAAATAATATTTTTAATGAGACTTCTTCTGAATACTGGCAAGATGTCTTAAATCAGATACCAAGCGATACAGATCCAAATATGCTCATTCATTTAAACGATATTAGTAATGCAATCTTGCAGTGGTTAATTGACTATTTAATAGGAAACAAGACTAATACAACTAGATTAAAAAGTGAAACAATTAGTAGAGTAGACACTAGTAAGGAAAGTTGGCTTAAAGAGGCAGCAAAGATTGTAACAAATCAAGATAATATAAGCTTGTTACAAAACGATGTAATAGATACTGAAAAGGTTAACCAAGTTATCAAAGACAATATTT
The DNA here is from genome assembly GCF_000006515.1 of Cryptosporidium muris RN66. Classification (NCBI taxonomy): domain Eukaryota; phylum Apicomplexa; class Conoidasida; order Eucoccidiorida; family Cryptosporidiidae; genus Cryptosporidium; species Cryptosporidium muris. Next base: position 241,342 of record NW_002196573.1, on the reverse strand, counting down.
CACTAAGTGAATCATTTGAAAGTCCACATTGGAGAGATCAAACGTTGTTCTCAAATTTTAGAGAATTACAGATGATATTACAATCAATGTTAGAGAGTATTATTATTACTTCTAGACCAGAGGACAAAAGCTCTTCACGTCGCAATGAGCTGTTTTTGAGAAAGATATCACATATGATAACTGAATTAGAAGATTATATTTACAATCAATTTGATTCAAGGCAACGTGAAATTGAAGAACTTGAACAATTCAAAAAAGAGAATAATAAACTCAAAAAAAACCTGCGATCTTTACAAGGTGAATTTGAAGAGCAAAGCAAGGATAGTCAAGAGGTATTACAATTACAAGAAAAGGCACAGCTGACTATTGAACAACTTCAAAGTCAAAAAGATAAGTTGATTGCAGATTTATTGGAATTTCATATGAAAATAAAGAAGAAAGAAGCAGATTATGATGAATTGCTGTCTAAATATAATGAGCTAATAGCAAAGCATGAAGCTCTAAAAGAAGAGTTTTATCAAAGAGGTATGGATAATCAGGCAATTTCACCCTCACCAGGCACTTCTAGGCCTTATAATAATAAAGAAGGTAGTTCTCAAAGTTCAATATTACAAATATCAAGACCACTATCACCATTAGAACTTTCCGATTCTATGAATAATACTTTATCTAGTGAAAATACTAAAGATATTTCACAAAATTTCGATGTAAATATCTTTGAATCTTGCCCTAATAGCTCCAGTATTATGGACAGAACTACTTGTTATTATAGCAAAGATAATCTTAAATATCCAAAAACATGCTCACCTGCTGCAACAGTTACTTGTGTACCAGATTTTTTAGATAATATAATTGAATCACCAATTAGCTGCCTCTCTTACAGATGGAAAAGTGGATATTTCCCGGAGAGGAGAAAAATTAATAATTCAAGACTTGTTAGTGTCGTTCCACTTATACAAGACAAACTTAACTCTGCTAAAATATTAAAAAGTTCTAGTCTTAATATAACGTCTACAATATCAAATAACTATGACATCAGTAAACCTTTAAGGTTAAAAGGGAAAAAAAAGAGTATCGAGCCAAGAATAAGGAGATACGATACACTATGCAGTATACAATAAACGAAATAATTACTTTTGTATCTATAATATTATTTGGAGTTGATAATAAACTGATTTAAGAAAGATTTACCTTGGGTGATTTTTCTTTATACATGAATTTTAATTTAGACATTATTTAACTACTAATTTACTTTATATCCAGCAAGATGAAATATTAAGGAATCATGGACATTTGTGCAATAAATTACTAACATTTTATCGTAACTATCACTTTATATTTTGTTTGACTTTCTAAAGTTGATCTAACTTTAGAATGTTCTCAAATAATGACTTCAGCTTAAAAGAAATGTTCAGAAATAGTTGATAAAGCTTTGAATGACACAATACTAAACATTTTTTTTAGAGTGAAAATTGAACTTTTAATACTATATTATTACATCCTACTTAATTTATAACTTAGCTGAAAAGATTATTAAAATAAGGACTTTCATTTTAATATTTAATTACAGTAAAAAGCCAGCTCTACAGTGGATTACTGTATCTTTAAGCAATAAGGTTTCTTTTTTATAGGAAGCTATCGGAAGCAATGAAAATAAATATCTAATATTATATGACCAGTAAAACTGAATTCTAAACTTAAACTACTATATACACTTTATCTTTCGGATATACAGTTCATTTTTGTAGTGTACTGTGGAAATATTTATATTAAAAAGTATTTTGAAATTTGACTTCCAATTACACTTTCTATAATTTATAGCCAGAATTAGTTCATCAAATTAATTAAAACTTGATTAAGATTTAAATGTGAATTTAGAAAAATTACTGTTAGAGAAATTCAAAATCTAGTTATTTGTCATTTTAATATGAATAAATTAAGTCCAGGATCATTATTTTGCTCATAAATTCAATATTAAACTTTATTTAACCAAATATCTTTTTTCTTTTTGATCTTTGTAGTATCTATACTACAAGTAAAGAGTCCAAGCTCTTTAAGTTAAACATTAGTAGCTGACTTAAATAACAATAACTCCATATAATATGTTTAATACAAGTAGTACTGATATCTGATATTTCAAATTATTTACTGCAATAAAGCATTATAGTTTCGTGTTAGCTATCAATATTTCATAAAATATAAAAAAAACTCTCGGAATAGTGAGCCTAGTTGAGTAATTGAGATGGATATTATCCCTAAAAAAGCAATATTTAGCAAATCCGTTAACTTTCAATATTGGCCTCTTCTTCTGGTTAATTTAGTGCTGTTAATAGCAAGCTTGTGTCTCTCTCTCCTTTTTAATTCGAGTTTCTTAATTTTTCCTTGATTAAGTTCTGCTGCTCTCCTCCTTAGCATAACTCGCGAAATTTTATGTTCATTATCTAAACATATGAGCTTTTTTGTTCTTTCGTTATACGTGTCTTTATGTGGTATGTCTACAATAATCTTTTCTTGGAAGTAACTATCTTCATCTTCCTGGCTTTCTAAATCCTGTAACTCTTTGTGACCTGATATATCATCCTTATATTCCTCATATTCTCTAACAAACCACACACGACCCCATTGAAGTTTGTGTGCATAGATTGCCCCGAAAAGTTTTTTAATAATGTTTGTTAACTTATTATTAAGCTTCTTATTTTCTAGTGAATCTAGTGTATCTAAAGTATCTAAATCACTAGAATTTATAAATTCACTTTTGTTGTTTACATTTGATCTGTTTGGAATTAGTATTAATCCAAGAAAGCAAATAGTTCCAATAGCTATTATAAAACGGTGCAATAAAAGTTGATATTGTATTGGTATTTCCTCAGTCTCGGTAATAGCAGATATACTCCATATTTTATCTTTTATCTCTAAATTTGTACTTTTTATATTGGTTTTGGGTTTATCTGATATTTTAACATCTAATTTTGAATAACTGTTCTTTGACATGACTTGTTCACAGAAAGCTATAAACCAATAAAACAAGTTGATCTTGTAACCAGGAGTTACTTCATACAATCTGTAAATTATTGCATTATCATCCAAATTAGAATTAGCTTGCCTATCATCACTGCAATTTGTTAACTTCTGTAATAAAGGTTTTACATATATAGGCGACATCAAGTTTTCCAGTTGAATATCAATTGGAGGAGCCGTAAAATTTACAGTAGATATAGTTTCTATTAGGGGATTATCAAATAAATAAATTTTCTCGGGTAAAAATAGTTCTAACAGTATATTTTCAATATTTCTAAATTTCTGCTCAAGGAGTTGTATTTTGGTTTCCTTTTGAAAAGTTAACTCAAAGAAAAAATTGAAAGTTTCAGTTAACTGCTTTATATGGCTGAGGGTAGCAGTTTCTGAGCACAAAGTTGTGCTAGTGTTGATATTTCGCTGTATCTCAATAGAGAATTCATTAATTTTTGCCTTTATCTTGACAATTTCGGCTGATTCCAAAAGGCTTAACCAGTTAAGAATATAATTGAATCTATCATTAGTATCTAGTATATTCATAAAATTCTGATAAAGTATGTCTAGTATTCTAAGTCCTATTTTCAGTTTGAGAAATGCAATTTTACCTAATCTATATTGTCTTAGCATTTCTGTCTTTAGTTCATGTTTGTCATGTACTTTGGTGCTTAATCTTTGTCCTCTCTTTTTTTCAGAGCATTTTTGCTGCACTTTAGCTAGAAAATTCAGCTTTTCCTTAAGGAATAGTTGGAATGACTCTTCACCAAATCTTTCCTCTAAAATATTAAATAGAAATCTATATTGACTTGTTGAAAAGAATCTTTGAAATACCAGATACACCATTTTCAATGCATTTATTAAACTATAGTGGTTTTGAAAAAATGAATCCTTCAAATATAATAAACTAGATGAGCATAGTATTGGATATGCAAAATTTTTATTAGACATTTCTATAAAGGAACTTCCTTTTATAGGGGATACCTCAGTAGAGTTGGTTTTCGTAGATATATAACCTGAATCATCAAAATACAGAGCCCTATTTTCATGAGTTGCATCTTCAATTTCTGGAAGAATTCCTTGCAGACCAAAAACAAGGGGTCTAAGTATTGAATTATAAAAGAGCTTTTTAGAGTTCAACAATTGAATAGCGACTAATTGTAGTTTAGGCATTATATTTGCACCAATAACGTGCTGTATAAATGTAATACTTGATGTAACTCCAATCGTTGCAACAAATGGTATCTTATAAGATTCACGTACATATGATAAAAGTTCCAGTAGTTGTCCTAATAAACCAGGTGCTAAACATTCACCTCTTGGTAATAAAATAGTTATTGGTAATATCTTTAAATTTTTCTTTCGCCGATTGCCATATAAATTTCCAATAATTTTAAATCCGTAGCTTGTGGAGGCTGTCAAGGTTAATTTTCGGTCTCTGATCTTAGAAAAAAGTCCTTGTCGAGAGGATAGCCATGAACAATGTTCATTTAGTGACTCTGTATCCCAATAATCTGTGTGGTCACTGCAAAGTTTTTTATCTTCTAGATATAAAGCACAAAGTTTTTTTTTAGAGCACTTCCTACTTGAGTTCTTCACAGTTTCTACAATACTGTCTGCTTTTACTCTTTTTTTGCAATTCATATCGAATCTGTCATTTTGGAAATCATTTATAAGTGTATTTTCAGTTCCATATATATTTGTTTCGTTCCAATTCAAGGATTCCGTAAGCGTATCCCAATATTTGTACTTAATTTGAGCCCATATAGAATCCAATATAGAAGATATCGTAAAATTTTCTAAACAAGTTTTATCTTGGTCTATCATAATTGAAATAGTCTTTTCTGAGCTGTTCAGAAAATCTTCAATTATACTGAAAGTGAGAGTGTGATCAGACACACTGGTTCCAGCTAGCACTGCAATAGTTTGTAGTCCAGAGAACAAACATGAATCATGAGCTTTAGACTCTATATTGTATAGTATATCTAATAGCCCAGATTTCATATGAGATTTCATATTCTCTAAAAAACTAAAAAAGAAGTTATCCCAAGATATCTTCAGATTCTTGCAAGGGGTGATGTAATTGTTTTCATATGCTGGCCTCACCACACCAAAAGGTGTATATGTAGCTGACTCTTCAAGCTCATTATCTTCAGTGGAGAAATTCAGGTTTTCATTGTTTGGGCAAATAATTTCATAAGAATCTTCAAATATGAGCATGTTCAAAAGATTCGGCACAGATCTAGTTTAAATAAAGACTGCTAATTAAAGAGAACTAAATAAAGTTGAACAACTTTACTTAATGAGAGGAGTAAGTTAGATACAATCTTTCCAAGCTTTATAACAATTAATACTTAATTTGCTATTTGCAATATATATTGTTGTTCGTAGCCCGGTACTCTATAACAGTAACTTTTGCTAAACTCCCACCGCTAAGGTATCCCTAAGTTGATATTACTAATGCATAATTTGTACTCTAGCGCTTTTTTTCCAAAATAAGGGAGTTAATAAATATCGATAAGTTTTTGAGATCACTATTATAACAGTGTTATCATGTGGAATTACTTACAAAACCTCTCACTAATAGAATCAAATATTGATCACAATAAGAGGATGATGAATTTTTGCCGTATATTAGGTGCAATATCTTGGGGTATTATTGCAGGGATTATTGGATGTGATGGAGTCTTAGGTAAGTTTATTTTTTTTCGAGACCTTAAATTATTTCCTTATAACTCAATATTTAATTTAACAATTTCTAGGCTTCATATGCTATATTTTTTCGATAGTATTTACAGCATTGGTTGTTATTATATACATGGGATATAATAATTTGCATTTATATTTCTCTACAAAGTGGATACTTTTGAATTTTGGAGATTCCTTTATGGTAAGTAAATCCTTGTTACATACTTTGATAGTTCTAAATTCAATATTTTGACTTCATATTACTGGTATATGCAGACATTTTTCTTATTCTGGACTTTATCTTATAGTATATCATACTTTTATAAATAAGATGTGCTATACATCTTCATCAATATTTTACATACCTATTTCTTGTAAGATTGGAGTTTAAAACCTTATGAGGATAATTAATTACAAATGAGAACTTACAAGAAATATCTTAAATCTTAAGAGATTTCACTTAATTAGCAACTCTAATTGTTCTAAATGACTTAATTAAGTATTTATTTGATAATTTTGTATAAAAAGTTGTGAGCTACAGGAAATTTGCTAAAAGTGAATATTGTAGTAGTGTCAGTATCGGTATTTATATGTAAGTATATGGTTACAATACTATATATATAGCATTCCTTATATATTTCTGCAAAATAATACAACATATATGCATTTTATATTGTTTTATACCATCATTGGAGCTATTAAGGTAAGAAAATCTCAAATACTTAAATATGCTACTCAATATTAGCGGTCTATTTTAACCCCACCCCATTCATAAGATGGTCCTTCCCCCCCTCTTCCTTTCAACCTATAATAATTTGTATTTACTCCCCACTGCAAATTTCTTACTAAATTGTTGGGTTTATATATAATAGTTTTCCCATCTATATTACCCATACGATATTTTTATAGATCAGTGTAAGGAGAAGAATTAATAGGTGTCAACTCATTACAAATTCTGTATTATGGCTGAGCGAATGTATGTTATAAATCGTAGGGGTAAAGAAGAGCCAGTCTCGTTTGATCAAATACTGAGTAGGATTTCGAAGTTATCATATGGACTACACCCATTGGTAGATCCTGCAAGAGTAGCCCAGGCCGTCATAAATGGGATGTATAGCGGTATTAAGACCTCTGAATTAGACGAACTAGCTTCTCAAACATGTGCATATATGGCAGCTAGTCATCCAGATTTTTCAAAGTTAGCAGCTCGTATATCTATATCTAATCTTCATAAGAATACTCATTCGGATATTTTTGAAGTTGCAAATCAATTGATATCATTTAAAGATGTACATGGGAATCCAGCTCCATTACTGTCTCAAACTGTGTATGAATTTATTATTGAGAATAAGGATAGATTAAACTCAGTTATTGATTTTAGCCGTGATTTTGAATATGACTATTTTGCTTTTAAGACTCTAGAAAGATCTTATTTACTGCGAGTCGATGATAAGATTGTGGAAAGGCCACAACACCTATTAATGAGAGTTTCCTGTGGTATCCATTATGGTAATATAGATGCAGCAATTGAAACTTATGAACTGCTCTCTCAGAAGTATTTTACTCATGCCACTCCGACATTATTCAATGCTGGTACTCTTCGCCCACAGATGTCCTCTTGTTTTATTCTCAAAATGTCAGATGACTCAATTGATGGCATTTTTGATACACTAAAGAAATGTGCAAATATAAGCAAGACTGCTGGTGGATTAGGGGTGGCCATTTCTAATATACGAGCTGCAGGATCATACATCCGTGGTACTAATGGTAGGTCTAATGGTTTAATTCCAATGCTGCGTGTGTATAATGACACAGCACGTTATGTTGACCAAGGTGGAGGAAAGAGGAAGGGTGCACTTGCTGTCTATTTGGAACCTTGGCATGCGGATATTTTGGAATTTATAGAGATAAGGAAGAACCATGGTAAAGAGGAGATGAGATGCCGTGATATATTTCCAGCACTATGGATACCTGATCTGTTTATGGAGAGAGTAGAGAAGGATGCAAACTGGACATTAATGTGTCCTGATGAATGCCCTGGGATGCAAGATGTCTGGGGTGACCAATTTAAGGAATTATATGAACACTATGAAAAAGAAGGTCGCGGTAGGAAAACAATTAAAGCACAAAGTTTGTGGTTTGCATTACTACAGTCACAAATTGAGACAGGTACTCCATTTATTTGCTATAAGGATGCAGCTAATCGTAAAAGCAATCAACAAAATCTAGGTACGATAAAATCTAGCAATCTATGTACAGAAATTATGGAGTATACTAGTTCAGATGAAGTCGCAGTTTGTAACTTGGCATCTATAGGGCTCCCTCGTTTTGTTGATAGGGAAAACAAGAAGTTCGATTTTAAAAAGCTATATGAAGTAGTAAAAGTGGCAATAAGAAATCTAAATAAAGTTATTGACCGTGGATATTATCCTATTCCAGAATGCAGGAGATCTAATCTGAGACATAGGCCACTTGGTTTAGGAGTACAAGGTCTTGCAGATTGTTTTATGATATTGAGATATCCATATGAATCTAAAGATGCCAGGAAGCTAAATATTGAGATATTTGAGACAATATACTATGCTGCTCTTGATGCAAGTTGTGAGCTAGCAGAGAAGTATGGTCCCTATGAAACATTTCAAGGCTCACCGGCTAGTAGAGGTCTGCTACAATTTGATCTCTGGAATGTGCAACCCTCCTCAGGACTTTGGAACTGGGATTTACTGAAGGAGAAAATAGCTAAGTATGGCCTTAGAAACTCGTTATTGGTAGCTCCAATGCCTACTGCATCTACATCTCAGCTACTAGGGAATAATGAAAGCTTTGAACCATTTACCTCAAATATATATCATAGGCGTGTATTATCTGGGGAGTTCTTTGTTGTGAATCCTCATTTGTTGAATGACTTACTTGAATTGGGACTATGGGATGAGAGGCTGAAACAGAATATCATTGCTAACAATGGAAGTGTTCAAAATATTGAGTCTATTCCGCGAGATATTCGCGACCTGTACAAAACCGTCTGGGAAATTAGACAAAAAGCAGTTATTGATATGGCAGCAGATAGAGGACCATACATTTGTCAATCTCAGTCTCTAAATATTTATATTGCAAATGCCAACTATGCAAAGCTATCTTCTATGCACTTCTATGGATGGAAGAAGGGTTTAAAAACTGGTTCTTACTACTTAAGAACACAAAGCGCTGCGAATCCTATACAATTCACTATAGATCAACAACTACTGAAGTCGACAGCAGATAAGAATAAGGAACAGGATGCAAAGAGACCTGCATTGCAGAATAGCTCTCAAGGCGATGGAAGGTCTGTTATGGCATGCCCTTTAAGACCAGCGAATCTTCAAGGTGAGGAGTGTTTGATGTGCTCAGGCTAACTTAAGTTTTTTTTTTTTTTGAAGGATCTAAGATATTGCAAGGTAATTGCAAATTTGGAATATCTTCTTATTTGATTTTAATATTATATTTCACTTAAAGCTACTCTAGCAATATGAACCACTATATGTGGATCGCAAAACTCCCAATCCCCCATGGAGGAGCTGGCGGTACTTTAATTTTTCATATTAATGAGGTCCTTAGATCCAAAAGGTATTTTTGCAAAGTAAATCACCTAATATAGATTGATCAATTTAATATAGATAAATGGCACACTAAATAAATTCTATATCATTTTCAGAACTTTAAACAACCAAAAATGTGTGATCTCTGCGTTTCTGTCTAGTAGATACAGTAAAGTGTAAAAGCCAAATATAAATAAATATCAATAATGAATATACCTATTAAAAATTCATATAGTTTTTTTCTAGCGTACTCAAGGCTCATTTGTCGCTTTTTAGCTTGCTCATTAGGTATAATTTTGGCATCTTTAAGTATAAGTAAACCGCTAGTTGGGGTATGTTTAGCTGCAGAAGTTGCAATATTTGACTATTTCACAAACTACCTAGGAATAACATCAAAAAAAAAATTATACCGAAATAGAGAGAAAAAAAAAAGGGATTCTGTTAGTGAAAATATTGGGGTTTATAAGTGGGTTGGGCTACTAGTTGTACTACTCTGTGAGCTTTCAACTTTTCTTGCTCTCAATACATTTTTTTTTTCACAAGTTAAAAGGAATAATGTACATGATATTATTCCCAAACAGTTATATAAGAATAGTACTACCTTTAATAAACTTTTAACTCTTAAATATGATAAAGTCCCATATTTAATGAGTCTATCACCTACTGGTGTTAATTCAGAGCTTATAGAATGGCTAAGTAGAAGTTGGAAACCAAGAACTATTGAGAATCTCCCCTACTGGGATTCTAGAGTGAGTTTAACACTTAGAGATCTAAATTCACAGTTGGAGGTCATCCATTACACTGAGATCAATTTTGATACATATGTAGATGCTAGTTCAATTGAACAGAATATAAATGGAGCTGTTACATCACGAGTAATAATAGGTGATGGAACTTGGAACAATCAGGGAATTGGCAGTAATTATAGCTTGAGGGACCATATTCTAAGCGAGTATAATAGTGAGTTTTTTGGAAAAGATGACCTAATTAGTATTGTAATACCTGTGTACAATGAAGAAGAATATATAGTTAAGACTATATGTTATACAATTGAGACTATGCCTATTGAATTACTTGGAGAAATAGTTGTTGTTGATGATGCAAGCAGAATACCAGTAGTTAAAATTTTAGAGGAACAGCTACCAAGTGAATACAAGAAATATGTTCGTGTAATAAGATTTAAAAAAAACGAAGGTCTTATAAGAGCTAAAATTGTAGGTGCAGATACATCATTTGGTCCAAACATATTTTTCTTAGATGGGCACTGTCGTCCAAAGCCAGGCTGGTCGCAAAGTCTCGTGAGATCCATAAGACAAAATTATAAAAGAATCGTATGTCCGATTGTACAAAATCTGTATGGTCATAATTGGAGTGATGTAGGTACTGCAGGAGCTAAAATGATGATTGAGTGGAGCTTTGCATTTCATTGGTATGACGATGGGCTAGATGAAGTTCCAATAGCCTCTGGAGGAATTCTAATGATAACAAAGCGTTGGTGGGAAGAAAGTGGGAAATATGACCCAGGAATGATGTACTGGGGAGGTGAAAATATAGAACAGAGTTTCCGTGTTTGGATGTGTGGTGGAGAGATCCATGTTATTAGGGACTCTTTAGTTGGACATATATTTAATAGAACAAATACTGATGAGAGAGACAATAATTTGGAATACAAAACACTTCTAATCAGAAATGTACACATGAATCACAAGAGAACTGCCTATGTATGGCTTGATTATTTTTATTATCAAACATATTTTAAGAACTTCCACATGCTAAGTTATGAGACTTCACTTATAGGCTCAGGCATAGATGAAAGACTAGCTATTAGACAGAACTTGCAATGCAAATCATTTGAATGGTATATTAAAAAATTCAAACCATCACTAGAAAGGCAAGGAGAAATGTATCTCGATTATCATCATATTCAGCATAGCAAAAGCAAATTATGCTTAACTACTAAACTTACGATGATTGAGCCACGCGATATGACAGTGAATAGCATACTAAGAGCTCTAATACCAAGAACTGTCGTTCCTGCAGATATATCCAAGTATGGAGACAAGTTTACTGATGAATACGATGATGTTACACTTGAAATATGTGATCCATTTAATTATAATCAACAATGGTTATTTATTTTAGGTAATAGGATGCTTTATAATAGGGGCACAAAGAGATGTCTTGATAGAGCCAATATTAATTTAGAAAGTCATGACAATAACGCTATAGTTAAGGAAGAGGATGTTAATAAGCAAGCAAATATGAAACAAATACCTCTTATAACTGTTGAGTGTGACTGGAACTTAGTTATGAGATCGAAAAATATGAATCAGTTTTGGGCATGGAAACCAGAAAAAATACTTAATCAAGAGAGTAGTGAATATGGGAGGATTGTCACTTGGGATGGTGATGAACATAGAACTAACCAGACTGGAGGAGCTGAAGAATTTGTTGTTCCACTAAATAAAGGTATAAATGAAAACTCGTTATGTGCCTTCAGTATTAAAAATATTGGATACTACAATCAATCTACTTTATATTACACCTATTGTACAGAAGTAAGTAAAAAAAAATTTCTTTTTAGAAAAATGTGGCTTCAGAAAGATCTTTTGGAGTATAGTTAGATAAGTTCTTAAAATACACTCTTCAGAACATTATAGCTCTCTATTATTAAATTTGCGAATTTAAGTGTAAACTAAAAGATACAATTTTTTATAAAATATCAGGCTGATGTATTTACTTTTCGATTAATTATAGCTTATTTTGACTTGATTATTGTATTTAGGATTTATAAATCTATGCATAAACCTTTAGTTGGTTAATATATTTCCTTCTACATCATTAATTAAACTATTATTTCCAATTAATAATTAAAGAGGTTAAATATTCTCATTTTAAATGAGTTATTATTTAGTATCACGAGTAAATTACTGGGGATTAACTGGAATTCCCAGTACTGTTACTACAATAGTAAAGATAGAAGATGAGTTGTTGCAAATTTTAAGTTCCTATACTATTAATAGCTAATTATAGAATGCTTAGTTAAACAATATATTTGGCCTATAATAAGATTTTGTAACATTATAATTTATATGATCTTTATAGTAACGTAAATAATTCATTGTTGTTATTAAGGTATATTTTATTTATGTAATCAATGTTGTACTTTGTTGCAAGGAATGGTGGAACGAATCTTCCTGCAATATAATGTTTTCCTTTAAATGACAAGGTACATACTTTTGGAGCAGTTAGCGAAATGATAATATCTGGGTATAAAAGTGTATCGTTTTCGTTGTATCTGTTGTCTACATTCCAACCGGAAGGTATATCAATAGATACAATTGGAATTGCTGAAATATTTGAGCACTTCTTCATATAATCAATAATTGAATTAAATGGTGGCCTTATATAATCTCCAGAAAAGCTGAATCCAAAAACCGAATCGATAATTAATGCAGGTGTAGGACCTATTTCATCTATTGTAGGAATAATTGGGATTGATAAAGATTTCAGTAAAGTGACCAAATCGTCATAAAATGGGTGGCTCCCTTTTCTTGGATATACTACTATTGGATTACCACCAAATAACTTAAGGTAACGTGCTATTACTAGTCCATCTCCACCATTATTACCTGGACCACAAATGACCATAATTTGCGATGGTGTTGTTTGTGAAGAAGAAAACTGGCTTGAATAACCGTCCGAATACTGACAAAATAGATGGAGATAGCAGTGGCGGATACAAATCGCACAGCTTAATCCAGCAATTTCCATTAGCTGTTCAAGTTTGTACCCAATAGTATCACTCATTAGCTCGTTATCTAATTCCTGGGCCTCCTTCTGAGTTAAGTAATGATATTCTAAAACCATTTCTTGTATACCCTTTTAGTCAAAAATATCTTGATAGAAAAAGTTTTATACAGTATTTTACATAAGATTATGCGAGATAGTGTAAAATAAACTGAAGAAATCTGATCTAAATATATGAAGTTTGGAAAAAGCGCGATTTAAGATAGCACACACTTGCATGGGTATGCTGAAGATGAAATACTGTCAATTTTCTTTAAGATCGTATAAAAAGAAGAAATAGATCAATTAGATTATTTACTAAGCTATAAAAAGTCTAGAAGTTTGAGAAGTTACCTTTTAAACCCCATTCTTTCTAGATTCCAAATACATCTAATTCTATTACTAACATTAAGCTATTTATCAAATATATTTGAAGTTTTCTATAAATATTCAAGTCCTAGATTAGTTTGAAAAAATAATACATTAATATTACCTAATAACACAACCCTTTTTAGAATAAATGATTTCTTCATCATTAAATAAAGAAACTGGTGAGTAGACAATATTTTCTGAAATTTTTTGAGTCTTCATAATATCTTCTCCTACACTATTTGTCGTATATTCTTTTGCTTGAGTCTGTCTCTGTCTTTTAGTATTCTTCTTAGCATTTGTAATTCCAAGGTATTCTCTTAGAGTATAAATTATTGAAATTATATCATGACCAATCACATCTTTATTTGGGTTAGTACTTGTTCTATTACCAACAAATGATCTGCAAAACATTTCATAAAAACAATTCTCTAGTAATTTTTGATATTTTTGTAAAGTAGAATTTATACAAGAAGGTATTATTAAACTAACAATATTCCCACACAATTTCTCTAGTATTCTTGTCATTGAATTTGATAGTGAATTCACTGAAGAACTAGTAACAAAATATGATGAATTTTCGAGTGACAAATTTGTATTTGTGATATTGTTTTCAATGTCTCCCACTTTATTTTTGTAAAATACTTCCATAATACCGTATATTTTTAGAATTGTACGACCATCAAGATCTAAATTTAGATCAATTAGGGCTTGACACATCTTGGTAATTGTATCAAAGTATATACATACAAGTCTACATGATAAATTTAGTTGTCCAATTTCAGTGTTATCTGACCACTGAGACATATAAATACTTTTATTTAGAATTAAATTTGATAAATTATGTTCATTCTCCTTGCGTATGTTACTAATAAAGTTTTGCAAATAGTCAGTTTTAGAAAAAGAATATTCGTAAGTTCCTGATACTTCTAGTTGTTTAATAAGCTTTACTTCATGTATAATTAGATCACAAAGAATATCAAGTGATGAATTAATATTTTCCAAATGTGTGTAGACTACTTGCTGCAAAAAGTGCTGATCTTTATTATATTCATTTGAAAGTAGGGACATATTGTTTGAAGTCACTTGATATAAATTTCTGTTATTTACTTCATATAAAAATATATCCAAAACTTCTGGGTTTAATAACTTATGAAGTGCAACGAATGAATAATTTTGAGAAGTATTTGTATTAAGTAGAAAGTACTCTGAGTTATATCTTATGCTTTTATATTCTCTAATGTTATTTATTAAATTTCCAACTGAAATCTCTGATAAAATTACGGGTATTGTTAAATATTTAAATTTACTACTCAAATACTTGCGATTTCTTCTATAGTATAAACCAGTGTAGTGGTCTAAACATAATTTTGCATTATCAATCTTCCAAATGTTCAATATGCGCCGACCATGCATAAATACTTTTTGAAAGTATGAATGACAATCTTCACTACTATAACCAGATATTATGAAGTGCAATAATGAATGGTATGAGTACCCAATATGGCTTAGTGAAGATGTACTTGGTGTTGGCTTTGCTCTCTTATGTGATGGTAATGCAGGGGTTATATCACTGATATCATCGCAAAGCGCGTTTGAGAAGTCAGAAAATATATCCTTTTTTGCATCTTTTAAGCTAATTTCATTCTTCAAAATTGAATAAAAGTCTGACAACTGTTCTAAATGTATCAAGAAACATTCATTTTCAAATATACTGCATTTCCTAGTCAAGTACACAAAATGTTGTACAGACTGTAGGAGATAAAATATCCTCAAAAAATTATGAACTTGTGGAGTGCAAGATGAAGAATTCTGAGAATTTAAATTACTTAGTACGCGTTCTAGTAATTTTGAGCGATATTTCTCATACATGTCATTTACTGCTTTGCTAATTTCAAAATGGGAACAATAAATACAGTTTTCTAGTAGTTTCTTTGAGAATTCTCCAGCATTAGGATCTCCAGATAGTTGGAAAAAGGTAATCAATAAGGCTTCAGTTATATAAACATACAGGCTTCTAAATCCGTCAATAAGCACTTTGAAAAATTGCTGTAAATCACTTTGCCTTTGATTATTTGTAATGTATCTGATAATACTCAGCTTCAAAAGCTTCCATTTAAGCTTTGCATGAATATAAGGAATAAACCAGAAGCAATTTTGTATTTTCGGAGATACTCCATTGTTATAGTCAAACCAGTTAGATACTCGGGAAATATTTGGCAAATATATTAAAATGAAATGTTTGTGCATTTCCATAACTTTCCATAGGACATGATAAATAAAGGTTTCAAGTTTGTCAAAACATGTTGTATCATTCATTGGTATAATAGATGGTGAATGAGAGTACCAAGTAAGTTTGGTATTTAAACTAGAATACCTTCTTCTTATTAAACAGCGTATTAAGTGTATTCTTAAACATAATGTAGGATATAATGCTTTTAACTTTATCATATTCATGCAAATTAAATCAAAACTAATGGAATAGATGTTATCAGTAATACTTAAATAATGATCTAAATTGTTCTGCTCCATTGTAAATTCTGGATTTTCTTTACTTTTCCTTTTTGAACAAAAATCATAATTTTCAACAACCTTTGAATCAATATCAAAATGAAAATATTTCACTTTGTTACCAAAGTTGCAAATAAATTCTGAGCTCTTATTGGTAGGGTTAAGCTTACTGAATTTTGTTTGGAGATTCCACCATTCCAATTCCATATTCAACAAAGATGTAGCTTGTATAAATAATCTTTCAAAGGAATTAGGGTAATAATATGAATATTGACCATCATAACAAAAGCCTAGTGCTAAATGTAGTGAATACGAAGCATTTATATCATCTAATTCGCATAAAATTATCTTTATGGAATTTGAAGCTGAAGTCAAATTGCCTATTTTTATGTCTGGTCTAACACTTAAACTGTAGCTAACCAATTTCAAATTATCGAGTGCTTCAAGTACTACCTCCTTATTTGAAGGCAAAGATGAGCCACTATTTACTGTATGGGAAGTAATGCCGAATCTACCAGGGTACCATAACGTAGAATCTCTGTTTGAGTATATCAATGGAATAGCAGATTCAAAGCTAGAAGCTATCGATTTAAATGGAATATATACACACTTCTCAACTCTGGATAGTACAGAATTAACTACTTCAGATAAGCTACTTTTGAATAATTCCTGGGAATTATCTTCACTATAAGCAAATAATTCATCAAATTTTTTTGCAAAAAAAACTTTGGAACTGTATGAAAAATGTTTAATAGGAATCAAGTCTACTTTTTTTTCCAAGTAATCCCATTGAAGTATAGAAATTGGAGTAAACTCTAATATGTCCTTTTTTTTAAAATCTGCTTTATAATATACCTCACTAGTATTTCCTTCATCCAAATACTCGGATATATATGAAGTATCAAATGGATCGCAAATATATGTATCAAGTAATCGCTTTAAGTTTGATATAGAAAGAGCGTATTTATGGCTATTTTCAGTCTCATATTTTCTAGTTGAATATAATTCAAAATAATAGTGAAGTAATTCCATATAAGATGGATATATAAATGGTAAACTTAAATGTCTTAATATTAAAGGTATATTATCATTCATCGACTTTAAATCCATTATTACCTCCTTATCACTCCTCTTAATATTCTCTTTAGGGAATACTAATGATTGAATTGCACCTATAATGGAATCATAGAATGATCTCCTTGCATATGAATATTGTTTGTCAGTTAATGAAGTGCAACTTAATAAAGATGAAAATACATTGCAAGATAACAATAAAATTGGGCAAGGTAGTCGTATTGCTAATTCAGAGTTCAAAATAACATCATTTTCCATATTATTAATACCCCTGTAATGATTTTTAAATAAGTTATTATAATTTCTTATAATAATCTTGTTAAAAGGTTTACATGGAAGTGGACAAACAGGAATACCATATATACATTGTAATAGTAATCCTAAAACTTCCAAATATTCTGTTTCTATTTCTGGATCAATTACAACATCATGTAAGGGCCAATGAGTAAAGGAAAATCTTGTGTATTTATCTATATACTCAGAGCATTCATCATAAAAGTTACTCCAGTTGTTCAAATATAATGAATCCTTAAATAGTTCGCTTGGGATATCCCCACTATTTATATTAGCATAAAAAAATTCTTTGCAAGATTTCATCTCACTTATCCATGTAGGAATACATGGTGAGAATCGATATATTATACCATATAATATAATAAAATCTAATATTAAATTATAGGTGCTAGATAAAGCAGTCAATTTTTTATCTACAGAGCTATTTATAGAAATTGGATCTTCATTCTCATCTTTTCTAACAATTTGATCAGTTTTATTTGAATTAGATGATTCTAAATTTGGGGTTGATAACTTCAGTGAACCATTTTGCTCATTTAACTGTTCAAAATTTATTGAAAAGTCGAGATAGAATAAATATCGAATAAAATACATTATACATCGTGGTTGTAAAGAGTATGATGTTACTTCCTGATAAATATCTACTAAGTGTATAACAATTTGCATCATGACTTTTAAAAGATTTACCATACCCTTGTAAGTCTGTATAAGATGCATAAACAACCTATGTAAACCAGTCACAACTGTGATAATAAGATAGTGTAATATATCTTTCAAGGATTTGATTCCATTATAAATGGTTTTATAATTTGAAATATCATTTGAAAATGCACGATCTTTTAGTGTTTCAAATAACAGTAAGATTTCCCATAAAAAATCAATAAATACAGCTGGGATGACACCATTAAAATTTTCTTTATCAATAATATGATCATATATACATTTATTTGTTAGCTTTATTAGAATCTCAAAAGCTATTACTAACTCTTCACCTTGTATATTGCACATTTCCTCTTCTTGCAAGTAACTGTTAAATTTAGTTAGTAGCCTGTTGATTCTATCGAAAGAACTGAGTGTTTTAGAAGTAGTGCTGCAATCATATAAAGTTATTAAATCTGTTTCGTTAAGTATGTGTAGAATAGAACACAAATACGAAGTAGGAGAGGCAAATAAATTACTAGATGGTCTTCTAAAGCTGAGCTCACGTTCAATAACGCCAATAATTATATTTGAATTATTAATAGAGAATGCATTGACATATTTCTTACAACCTAATCTATTGTAAATTACTTCTTCATTTTCCATAAGTTCATTTTTTATTATTAAATTATGAACTATTCTTGAAATATGCAATGCTGCACATAAGAAGTTTTCCTGTTTTTGAGTTAGTTCTTGAATTGTCGGAATATTTACAGATATTGAAAATGTCTTTTTAAATGAGACATTTACTATTTCGGACTCAAAGAGATAATATAACGATAGTAACCAAAGTACTTTAGCTTTGAGACTACTGGTATTTGTCAACTGGGTAATCATCATCAAATGACCGGCAATATTTTCAAATTCCAATTTCCAAAACTGTTGGCTAAATATGTTTGCTGTATTTGCTGAAAAATTATTATCGTCTTTTATATTTAGATTGAAGATTTTCGAAATTTGCATAAGCATTAGAGAACTCTCACAGATTCCATAAATGACACTAATATAATCGAATCCAATCGTTGATTTAGATAATAATAAGTTTGTAATTTCAGGGTATTTAACCCACAAATCATTGAGAGAAATTATCAATCTAGGTTCTGATTTATTTTTCTCTCTTAATGATTCTTTAATATAGTGATTAAAATTCAAAGTTAATCCTCCATTAGTGTAGTAGTAGGCTGAGCCATCATTTAAACCTGTAAATTTCTGTGAGTGGTCATCTAGTTTATGTAAGAATTCCAGCTCTTCTTCAATACTCTTAAGTAAATAATTGTATATATTAGTATATTCAATCAATAAATAGGCTACTTCACTTATCTCATGCTTAATATTTGTAATGTTAGATTTAGTTACTGGGTATACATTTAAAATATACAAAAATTTTTCCATTATACTTGGTTGAATATAATTATTAAAAAGATATACTAAATTAATTTCGTCTAAATTTGATTTTAAAATTATGTTGATGAGATCTAATTCACTACTATAGCTTATGTCTAAATAGTTATCTTGATTTTTTGAATAGTCCGCTACTGAAAGATCAATTCCATATTTATTTGCATAATCTATAACTTTCTCACTTATAGTAGTTAGTTTACTTAATCCAGAAGCAGGTATATCGAGGAAATTACTATAATTCAACATTATTAATTTATCAAAAGTCTCCAGTGATTGATAGTTACTGTTAGCTACATTTGGTCCCGGTATACCAGCTATTTGAGATAAAAAATAATTACAATAATAAGGAATAAAATATAACCACTGTCTGTATTGTTTATTAGCAAATATAGGAACTAAAGTAGTTAAATTATCACTTGATAGTTCTGAATAACTTTCATTGACTTCATCCTTTTGCTTAAAGTGAGTTGCATTCACACCACTACTACTCCTAGTACGTCTTCTATCTTGTTCTTTAATATTGGAGTAAGTATGTTCCAATATTCTATTATCCCAAATTCCATCGTTGCTAATTGAGGTACCATCACAAAGTAGACTTCCAACAGAGATATATTCAGAACACTCATGAGAATTTCTATCTACAGTTTGCAAGCCGTTGAATATTTCACATATATTCTTTAAAATTCTTCTTAATGTTGAGCACTTTTTACAAAGAGATAAATTTAGCTTCTTATGTAATTCTGCAATATCTATATTGATCTTATAACGTCGGTTCAGAAATAAGGTATCATCTGAGTCACTATATCTGTAAATAATACGTCTAACTTGTTCCTTTTCTTCTAATCTCCTAATTGTGCATATTGTCTGTATTTTATTATAAGAGTTAATATATTCACTTTTCTCTTGCCACTCAAAGTCTTTTAATAATAATATATTATTATTTAAAATTTCAGCAGCTGAATCGTATAAATAGTTTAGTAATACATTGTATTGTATATCAAATGAAATTTTGTTGCAGTTACTAACTTGAAAACTTAAGTAATTATTTAATTTCCCGAGGATATATCGTTTTCTAAACTGCTCTTCAATATATGATATAGTACAAACTCTTGAGTTTATACAATAATCTGGAAGTTGCAAATAATTATCTATATACTCGGATCTAGTCCATTGTTTAAGATATAGCAGGAGCCACTTTATTCTTAAGGAGATTTCGTCTATACCAGCTTCCTTATTTCTATTATACTTTGCTAATTTTTCTAGTGTATTAAAACATTCCCAAAAATCTCCTTGTAGTAGCAAAACTCTACTTAGATTACCTAATAGAAGGTAAATATCTGACCATTTCTCAGAGTAAGAGATAGTAGACTCTTGGGTCTGGTTATCTTCAACATACCAAATAAGATACTCTAAACAAAATCTGCATACTCTAAGAACATCTGAAATATATGCTCCATTGTAATCTTCACTAAACTCTGGCTTATTATTTAATTCCTCAATAGAAGTATTGATTCCTTTCAAACCATTTGAAATAATATTGTAAAATAAATTATTTAAAGTCGTGTTCTCATCTCGAGTATTTCTAGTTTGTCTATTTTCCAAAAAATAAGTAAGTTTTACTTTATCAGATTCATAAGCTTCCCAAAATTCCTTCTGAATTAGCTGAATATCTTTCATATGTGCACTTATGATTTCATTGGCTATATATTCTTAAGAATGTGACATAATACCCTAAATTCCATATATGCTAGTCAATTATTACTGGCGCACAGAAATCTACCTTAAACTAATTTCTCAGTAAGACACTAGATATAAATGAACTTCATTAAAATAATATCTGATCCTAGTATTTCGAAAATATCACTATAATAAGCACATAAATTACTTCATTTTCATGATATTTCACAATAGTGTATGCCTGATCTTTTCAAGTCAAATACTTAGGAACTACAAAAGTTGAGTGAAGAATTTCCTGCAAATTAAATACTGCAATGTATCTACCTGATAAAAATATCTCTAATTTATATATAAGATTCACAAAATTCACTTTCTTCAATAGTAAAGCTATCAGGTGTGGAGAATTTATTAGTACTTCTATCTTCACCCCCTTTTTCCCCCTCCCCCCTTTCCTCCTCCCTTTTGCCCCCCTTTTCGTATTATTTGGTTTTTCTTCCTAAGTACAGAAGTTTTTACTAGCAAAAGCTTCTCTAAAAAGAACTAGCTTTTAATATATACTTAAGTAATACACTTGGGGATGTATAAGATATTTAAATATTTCTTATTACTTGTAGCTGCTCACGCTTTAAATCTAGCAGTGGGACAAGAGATGGATTTTACTCCAGCTGAAGAGGTTCAGTTAGATTTGTTGGATAAATATTTTACAAAGGAAGAGAAGCAAAAGAAAATGCTTATCTGCTTTGATTTGAGTCAAAAGGAGTTTGTGGAGAAACGCAATACATATCAAAAACTAGCTAATACTTTGGCTGGAGAAAAGGGTTTAAATGTAAACGATGCACTTCGAGCACTATTTCATGAAACTCTTGTAGCATGCTATTTCAATGCTCAAAAGAACGATATTGAAGCTGGGATATTAGGCAAACTTGTTGATGAGGACAAAACAAGACTATTTACACTAACAAATAGCACTCCCAAACGTTTTTCCAATACTCAACTTCAAATATTAGAAAGCATAATAACAGCTACTAATAAGAAAACATCAAATATCCTTTCTGGAAGTTTCCTTAGCTACTTTACTGGTCTCTACGGATATATATACTTTTTTTGCACAATACTACTCATTAGTCTTGGATTCTACTATGCAATCACTTCTCTAAGGAAGCTGCAGGAAAGAGAAACTAAGACAAACAAGAAGAAACAGAAGTAGCGCACTTGATACTTTAGAAAAGATAGAACGGAAGAAAGATATCTGGCAAGTGAATTTACTCTTTAATTATTGCCACTGAATAGGCTTAAACTCTACACCTTTAGTATTTTGATTTCTATTCCATACTCTACCACTACGTATTTGTTCACCTTTATTTTTGATTATTTGTTTATCTTGCTGTATATTATTTGTATAAGTTGCATTTCTTCTGGCAACAAATGCTATTGGATCTACAACATCAGACTCAAGTTGGTTTTTACTATCGAGATGCTGAACAAATAGTTTAATAGGTATATTCCATGGTTTACTTTCTCCAATATATAAAGTAGATTCCCTTGTTCGTATCCCATGTAAACGCTTAATACAATCGTTGTATCTACAGCTGTAGGAAGACCGATGAATATATATAGATGCACCATTTTCAGCTACAAATATAGTTTTTTTTGGTAATACTTTTGTCCCATTAACTTCTTTTATTAAATTATAAGCAGTTACTTCATCGAAATGAACATTTATCTGCTGTAGGTATACACGTGCAGAATCTTGGCAGGCAATAGTACTATATCCAACCAATTCTAGTAGCTTTCCTGAAAAAATAGCCCCATCATCAACAAAAATATCACCTTTAATTTGCATATAATCACAGTATAAAATAGAGAACTCATCTATCATGACACCTAATTCTACTAGCAACTTGTAATTTTTCTTCAATAATTGCAAA
The DNA here is from genome assembly GCF_000006515.1 of Cryptosporidium muris RN66. Lineage (NCBI taxonomy): Eukaryota > Apicomplexa > Conoidasida > Eucoccidiorida > Cryptosporidiidae > Cryptosporidium > Cryptosporidium muris. The sequence continues at coordinate 218,328 of NW_002196573.1, read as the reverse complement.
TTCGAATAACCTTGTAATAAAAGAACATTTATAAATATACTGTATTCTTGCTCATCTTTAAAATTTCCAAGTTCTGCTGTATCTTGACTTTGAATTACAGTAAATTGTGAATTAGTTGTGAGAATTAAACTGTCAACTGAAACATTCCCATTACCAATATAAAGATTAGAAGAATTTAAAGTTACATTACCATTAACAACTATAGTAAAATTTCCAAATTTTGAGTTTTGTGGTGATACTAGGCCTTCATTAGTAAAAATCAAAGATTTTGAATTATTTATACCTTTAATCCAAATTGCTGAACTCAATGAAATTCCCAGATTTCCTGAAGATACAATTAATCTACATTCAACCTGTAGGTATCCCCTAGTATTTACATCAACATTACCATTATAAATGACTATACTACCTCCAACAAGAACTTGACTATCTGATACAAAGAAACTAGGAAGCTTCTCATTTGGTGTTTGATTTTCGCTCTTTAATGAACCTATCACGATATTTCCTAAGCTTATTTTCAGAGTGCCTCTCTTACTAGCTATAACACTTTCTTTAACGGTTAAACTTCCATTACTTATATATAATTCTCCATTAATAATATCAAGATATTCATTTACAAGTAACCCACCATTTAAAATTGCTAATTTACTTGAATTAGTAACTAGCATTGATCCATTTATTCTGTGTACTAAGTTTTCATGTATATCCTTAGTTAGCTCAAAATTTGGATAATCTAATCTAACTTTATCTGAATTTCCCTGAATAAATAAACTGGAACTTTCACTTATTATTGAATTATTATCTATTGATATTTTACCTTGAACAAGTACTTCTGATGCCTGACTAATTTCTAAACTTCCATGAACTATTAACTCATTACTAATATGTATTGATGAAGTAGCAAGTATTTGAAAATAACCAAGTATACTATTTGTTTTATTTCCAATATTTGACACTACTTTATTGTAATTACTTCTAATTAAATCACTACTATTATAAAATGTATTATTTAAGATGGTCTGTTCTTCAAAGTAGTTAACAAGAATTGAGCCAGCAAAGACAGTTGAAGAGTCTCTAGCTAAGCCAAAAGAGAATTTCAATTTGTCAGAAACACTCAAACTAGAACCGGTATGTAAAACAAGAACTTTTTCTACCCATATACTACCTTTTAATATATTCATTTTTGAAGACCTGACTATTGACAAACGACTTGTTTCCACTGATGCATTTAGCATATGAAGTTTACCGGAGTCCCGAATGTGGATTCCTAGTCCATCTGTTACATTAGTTTTCAAATTTCCACAGGTCCCATAAACAAATCCCCCATCAGCAATAGAAATCTCACCAGCAATGATATCACCACGAGCCCAAAGTCTTCCTCTATTCCCTACAAAAAGTTTACTTCCAGACCATATAGACCCTTTAGACGATGGAGTCTCCAATTCAGGCAAAGTGGAATTATTCAGTTTCACTCCAATATTATCAATCAATTCTTTTAAAAATTTACTTGGACAAAATTGAGACTGGAGCTGAAGCAACATAGGAGTTAGTACAAATGGATCCCAATTTGTATTATTCTTCTCTAATTCATAAATTGTTGAATATAAATATAAAAGTCCAGTGTATACAGTAGATGATAGATCTATTTGGATATCCATTCCGTATATGTTTTTACCTACTGATACATTACCAATTATATATAAGTTTGAAAATGGAACTATTAGAGATCCACGTATAGTTAGACCTTTCCTGATAATACATTGCTTCAATGTGTGCTTTGGATGTTTATGACTAGATGACATTTCAAATACTTGATTTGCATCAAATGAAGTTAAAACGTTGAGTTGCCCATTTGCAACTGTAAGATCTCCACATATTGTTACATCACCATCAACAACCACTATACCACAGTTAGGATTGTCAATAATTATGTCCTCATTCTCCATTGTGACTAAAACATCGCCGGAATCAGTATATGATGGTTCAGTTGAAGAGTGTGAATAAGCTGTAAGTGAAGGTGAATACTCATCGCACAGTTTATCATGATAGAAAAAGTTGGCCACCCCATCATTTTTATTGCCGTTGTTATACTTCTTACAAATTTCATTTTTTAGAAAAACTACAGATGGGCATGAAGAAACTATTACTCTAACTTGCTGAGCTAATGAGTCATATAGGCTATTAATTTCATACTTATCAAGACTACTAGTTGGTCGAGGTTTTATCACTTCAAAAGTCTCGTCATCTAATTCCTCTTTCACATCCGACTGCAGATATTTTTTAAATTGTGCATTATTTATTCTGAATGGTTCACTTACTAAATCTTTGATATTATTGTCTGTAATCCAAGAAGTGCAGTAAACTTTATAGCTATATAGTAGCCAAGGTACTGAAAATATGAAAATTCTTTTTGGGAGCAGACTAGCTCCTCTAAAGCTCATCACTCATAAATATATCATAAATTGCATTATAGTCCTAAAAATTTCTGATAATCAGGTATAATAGTAGCATCCCGTGTAATTTTACTGAAGATAGAATATTCTAAAAATTATCATGCATTTTCTAGTGGCGGCTAGGGGAGAAGAGTAGATGCACACTCGGACCACTTGAAATAAAGTTAAGTCCTGCAATTACGATAAATAAGGGGAATAACACATTTAATGATTAATTCTCATCTTTAGCTAATAAGTTTTTTAGATAAATCTCCCATTTTGGAAACCTTTTTCCAGTAATAAGTCCAACATTGCAATTGACTCCTTTAAATCAACTGACTTAGGTATAATATTCTTGAGTCTATAAACAACCAATATAGAGAATATACAATCGTGATGCTCGATAAGCCTACATAACAACTTCGTGACTTCTCCGTAGCACTCTAAATATATTAAATTGTCCATAAGATTATTAAGGGATTGTAAAAAAAGTGCGTCATTTAATACAAAAGATTTGTTAAATAGTATTTGATTTTCAGGTTTATCTAGTAATTGTTTCAAAGGTTCAGGAAACTCAACTCCCCCTAGTAACTTGACCTTAGCAATATTGTTAAGTAGTAAACAGCCAATATATACTCCTAAAGAATAATCTTGTGACGAGTTTAAATGATCTACGACTAAATGCCATATATCAGAGAAGTTACAAAAAATTTCATTTTCATTTTCTCTGATGCCACTTTGCCAAATTATTTCAGTTATACTTGAGGGCATAAATAATGAGAATTCTGAAGCATGTCTTTTAACAAGTGAGAATTCACCAATTTCATTTGTTACCTTGGGGTGGCTTAGCAATTTATTAAAAATTTTGGGATTGTTATGCGTAATGAAGCAACAAGATAATGTCCAATACCCAAGAGTTCTTCTTATTTTGGGATATAAATAAGGGGGTACAAAATCTCGGATCCTGTGATTAACATAATTAATATTTCTAATGTATGCTTTGTAGTTCACACTTTGTTTGCTCTGTTCAAGTAAACAGACAAGTCGAAATGCTGTCTTACAGAATCCATTGATTGCTAAATTCTGTACAAGTTCTATTGGAGATAAGAAAAAAAAATCATCTGTTTTACTAGACTCTATAAAAAAGTAAGGCTCTGTATATATTCCATTAAAATTAAGAAGTTCTTTGTATTCAGCCATATGTGTGCCATATAAAAGATGGTAAGAATAGGGGATATGGAGTGGTTCAGATATGTAAGCTGCTTTCAGTTTATATATTCCATAGATATGCCATTGTAAATATAGTAGATATTCCTTTGAGGGAATATATGTAACAAACTGAGATTGTGAGAATTGCGTTTCTGGAAGAATTAGAGAATAAAATACAGATGGAATGCAAATAGGTTCGTCATATGAAGCTAAATCATCTTTATTTGCTTTTCTTAGTTCATTATAGCATATATTTAAGCATGTCAAAATAGAAGTTACTTGGTGCAACATATTTTCATCTTTATTTTGGACTTCATACGAGAGATTCCCTATAGAAGTTAAATCAATTAAACTTTTAGATATATCATCAAGTACTGAGTTGATATCTATAGTCAAACTAATTGTAGATTCACGGCTGAATTTAAGCCAGTTTTGAGGAAATAACAAATGTTTAAAGTCAATATCCTTAATTATTTCTGAGTATAACTTCAATGAATAAAGATATGATAAGACAGCGATATCTAAAGGATTTTCCAATGATGAAATGAGATAGTGAAAAATTAAAGCTCTAAAATTCTTATTTTTTGAAATGGTACAGATTGATGAAAATAGTGACTGGTTGTACCAAAAAATATTTACCAATAAAGAGTATAAATGAAATAATTCATCATATGAGAATGCTTTAGAAAGAATCTTATTGGTTTTTTTAATACATTCTTCATCTAAGTAATTATTATTGTAAGTATTAGCTAACCATATTGTCATACTTAGAACAAGGCGTTGGTTAGGTGAAGAGAGTATACTGGAGGAGGATTGAACAAACTCAACAATTTCAGAGTATGTGCTACTTTTTTGTAGTAAAAAAGTATATTGTATAGCACTAGTCTTATATATGTTATACAGGTTGTTTGACTCTTGAAAAGGATATGAGTATTCCATTAGCTCATTACGAATCATATAAGTGGTTTTTTTCATTATAAAAAGGTAAGATGGATATTGAGATATTACTTTGATCATTGAGCTGTTATATCGAATAATTAAAAATAATAATTTTAAACTTGGTTTACTAAATACAATTGCATTTAAAGGATGTGACATACTAATTTGATTAAACACTTTAAGGTATATATCTATAATAGCATAACATAAATCTTCATCTGAACAAATTGAATCAAAAATTTCCTGAGTTTTTTTATCTAATGCTCTATCATACATAATTAGCCATGTAAAATGAAATTTCACTGTGATAGGATCAATTAATTGTTTATTATCTCCAAATAATGGGGAGTTGTTAATATCAAATTTTTTTATTATTATTAGAATATCCATTGTAGCATTTAATAGTAAAGGAAGAATTTCAATATATTGTGTATTATATATATTGTCACTGTAAGGTGTAAATAATTCACATAATCTCAGTATTAAAGCATCCCATGAACAAAGAGAAATCTCCACTGTACTCAAAAAAACATAATTGAGAAGTATGCTTTGTGATTTATTTCTACTTGAGAAAATTCTACATAGGCTACTGATAATCAAATAGATATAATCAAAATTCGTTATTTCCTCTAATATCAAAGATAAGTTCCGATCTGTCACATGGCAATTCTTCTGGCCATGCAATAAAATTATTGGTCCAGAACCATTGAAGAGAATACTATTTTGAAATGATATTATATGTCTATCTAAAATCAAAGATTCATCATCAATAAAATCTTCACTTGAATATGATTCTAATTTAGAAATTTCATTTATACTATATGCTTGATAATGAGTTGTATTATTTTGATGGTTAAATATTAAATAATTAGTAAGATGATGAACACTATTTAAAATAAATTTATGCCATCTAGCAATATATACAAATTGATTTTGTCTTAAAGATGCCTTCATTGATAGTTCCATTGAATTAATAGATGAGATGTTAATTTCCAGAGATTTATGACTCCCTAAACAGTATAGCTTTCTTGCACTTACGATTAATTCTGGGAATGTTGGACCATTTATTATATTGTAACTTGATAGAATTTTGGAGAATATATTTCCACTTAATTTGCAAATATCTGATATATTAGTAAATAAATTTTCAAAATCACATACTCCATCCAATAATGTGGTAAACCTGTTATTATCTAATTTGCTAAGGTCATGATATGACTTTAAATTAGTAGTTGATATATCATCTTTAATTTTGTCGCAATTTTCATTTGAGTAAAAGTGCAATTTCCTTTTATGTATAAGTGCTAGTATTGAAAGTAAGTATAGTAAAGTAGAGTTCGGAACACTTATATCCTGAAGATAGTGTTTGCTTAAATTAGAGCTAATTTCTTCACTATTCGAAGCTGAAATAATACTTGTAATTATCTGGTAAAGCATATATAGAGTTGTAGATAATGGCTTTGATGGTATATTTATATAGGGACTAATTTTGTTCCGACTATATTTATCAGTTATATCAACCAATATTGAAAATGAAGATACTGTCGTAATAACAATAGTATCATCTTCTAGCTTATTTAAATTCAAATATAAATTATTTGATCGTTGGAAATAGCGGACTATCTGCAGAGCTTTTTCAAAATTATTAATTAGAATATTACAAAAAGTAACGTTATCGTTCATATTTTTAACTACTAAAGTTGATAAGTAGGAGGAGTTAAAGTCACAAAAGTATTTCTCAGTAATAAGACTATGTATTTCAACTTTGTGACATTTGCTATATTGATATAAAGATGAAAGTATACACAAATCCAAAATATCGAAAATGTGTGCATTATGAGTTGAGTCATAATCTTTGTAAAACAAATTAAGAGATCCACTAGTTATCTCCATTATATAAGTTGAAATGATCTTAATTACTGTCTTTATTATAACTGGATTTAAATTCACTTTCAAAAGTATTGATTTAAAATCTTTTATTATATCACTTGTTGTCTTAATTTTGTTAGCTATATAACTAGAAGCCTTAGTGGTTAAACTACTTCTCTCACTATCGGTCCATTCAGCTAGCAAAAGTTCCATACATTGTGACCATACATATGTTCTTTTGTATTTGTGATGGTCTAGATGAATTTTATGAATTTCATATATTGGGTAAAAGTCAAAGGATTGCAAATGAGTCTCACCAGGATAAACCCAACGAACAGTTGTTAGATATATATCGGAATTTGTTAATTCAATATGTCTAGGGTACATTATATTTGGAAAATCTGACTGAAAACAATTAAATTCAGTACAAGTCATCATGTTTGTCAACTTCAAACCTATGTTTCTTTTAGATGTCCATAAATAAGATTTTTCCACTGTTATCTCAAAAATATAAATTCTATTTCTATAAAGTAATATACAAAATTTACCGTCATTAGAAACTACTAGCTTTGAATCTAATGAAGTCTTTTCAAAGGGAAAATTTGTAAATTGACAGCTAAGTGAATATTTAAGTTGTTTATCTGTAGGATCTTCATACATATTATATATTAATAAGGAAGGTAACTCTTCACAAAAAGTAATAACACCTTGTATTATATGATCGTCTTGTATACTGATGTTTAAAACATTGGTCGTGGCCCTATTTTGGTTTAGAGTATTTATTGAAACTAAAGAAGTGTCATTCTCTGTATTTGACGTTTTATTAAAAATTAACTCAAATGTACCCAGAGTACTTCCAAAAATAAATCTTTCAGCCGAAATTCTACATATACATGTAATATTAGTAAGTTTTGTAATACTACTGAATGTACGAAGTTCACATAGCAAATATATTGAAGCTGATTCTTTTCTTGTTATTTTTATATCTGTAGTATAAAAAAGGCCATCCTGAAGTATAAAAGAAATAGATAAAATTGATTCTTCTGTGTTGAAGTACAAATTGGGAGTGCAAGTAATGTTGCAAGGTAGCTCAATACTATATAGGGGCTTTATGCAAGGTACCAAAGTTTCCTCTTGATGTTGTATATCAATCCTTAACCCTGAAAAGGATGTATTGTAAATAGCCAAGCACTTTCCATCTACTATAGTTGAAATAGTTAGATCTTCAAAAATTACTAAAACTTGAGCAAAAGAATTTGATAAATATTTAATCTCGTTATCGGCTGAACTCAGACCACTACTATTTGAAAGATCGAGATCAAAGTACTCTGGTGGACTGAAGTGACCAATAAGATGTTCTATTGCAGATATCATATATGCCTTTCTTTAATTCCTTTACAGGTAAATTGGTGTTAGATTTAACTCTTCTTTATCTGTGGGCGTAAATAAATAGCAATAGCGCCAGTGGCTTGATTTGCCTTCCTGTGTAGGTTCTATCATAGTACAATAATGCCCATCAATAATAGACAATGTCACTTTATCAGTATTTTGGTATGACAAATATAAATAGTCAGATACTTCTAGCTATTCAAAGAACTTATAAAGATAACGCATTCTTTCTTATTCTGTACATTACAATCTTTATTATTACAACAGTCATAACTATATTGTTAATTAGATCTCTCATATTTGAATGGTGAAGCAATTTTCCAAATGAAATATAGTCAAGACCCTGTATATGGAATACGCTTAGGCCTAAGTAGGCTTCATCCAAGAAATCCACATCGCTATGATGACTTTCTCGAACTTATGAGCTTGTTTCCACCTCTAAAGAAGTATATACAAATTAAGGGCACAAAAGTTATAGCTGATTATAGTAATAAAGAATTCCTTTATGAATTGACCCGTACTCTTATGAATTTCAGGTACAATATTGACTGGAGTATATCCAGGGGATTTTTGATCCCAACAGTACCTTCACGCGCCAACTACGTTCACTATATTGCAGATTTACTAACTCCTGAACATTTCTATAACACAGAAATAATTTTAAGAGAAAGTAATAGAGATGTCAATACTATTGAAGGTGAATATTCTGAGGTATCTAAATCTATAATCCCATTAGGGCTAAAAGTTATTGGGATTGATATTGGATGCGGAGCTAATTGCATTTATCCGCTCATTTGTCATAAAACTTTTGGATGGAAAATGTTTGGGAGTGATCTTTCAAATGAAAGCATCAATATAGCATCTTCCATTGTAAAACGTAATGGATTAAGTAAGAATATTAACTTTCTATATCAAGATGACCCCACAAATATACTGTGCGGAATTCTAGATAGCTCTAGCTTACTGGATATAAATTTTACCTTTTCTATGTGCAACCCACCATTTTATTCTTCATTTAATGATTATACACATTCTACACATCCTAGTCGTCAGGGTGAAGGGAAACTATTTGAAATAATTACGACAGGTGGAGAAGGGGTTTTTATTGAAAATATGATACATCAGAGCTTGAAATTCCCTAAAAGGGTTATTTGGTATACAACACTAGTCTCGAAACTTAATAACTTAAAAAGGTGTAGAAAATTGTTGTTAGATATATCTAGACAAGGTGGTAACGAAAAGAAGCTAGAAGCTATTAGAACTATTACAATGGAACAAGGTAACCACGTTAGATGGATATTAGCATGGAGCTTTTATTCAAAGATAGATCGCATAGCTCTTCTATCCTTTATTAGGTCATAATATAAGCTTTTGTTTGTAATTTATTAAATCATTATTGCCATTACTTAGTGTATACCGCTGATAAAAGTATGTTTGCATGCATGTAATTATGCATATACGTCATTTGAAGAGCTCTTAAGATTTTTGAGAGATTTAGGTCAAATGGCGTCTATTAGTCACCAAAATGAAATTTTATCTTTACTAGATGAGGGGAGATCTCTAAAGAGCAAACTCACATTTAGCACATTATTGGAATCCCTAACTATGGCTAAATTTGTTATTTTTCTTGTTGGGTTCTCTGAGGGTCTTACTCATTTAGCTGCACTGGCTATTTATTATTTATTCAAAGATGATTTATATCTGTCACCAGCAGGAGTTTCCGCAATTTTTGCAATACCTGCACTTCCTTGGTTCTTAAAACCACTATTTGGTATGTAGTTATTGAGTTAAGGCAGGACCAGATTTAAAATTAATTTGTCTATATTTAATATCTATAGCATTTTGCAGTGATTCAGTACCTATTAAAGGTAAGTCTCAGTTATACAAAAAATAATTCCAAAAAATCTTAGATATGAAAAATTCTATTTTTAATTCTAGGTATGAGACGAAAGCCGTATCTATTAATTTTCTCAACATTGGAAATTATTGGTTTTATCATGCTTGCAACTATGGTATGTAGGTGAAAGCTCTACTAATATGAAAGCTTTGAGCATCTAATTAACTAAAATCTTTGATTTTGGTATTTTAGCCCAACACAGTCCTTGCAGCTGCTACAAGTCTATTTCTTATTTCTCTAAGTGCAGCTTTTTGCAGTAGTATAGCTGAAGTAAGTCTTGAGAGAAATGAGAAATTTTCCATACATAAAGTGTAAAAACTTTATACTGATTTCAGGCACTCGTAGTACAAACTTCAGACTCAAGTAATGGAGTTGAAACTGTCTCAGATTATTTCGGGTCTAAAGCTTTTGGTGCACTAGCTACAGCCTATTTTTCAGGATCTCTATTGGAAAGATATAGCAAACAGGATATTTTTCTCATAACATCATTTTTCCCTTTGCTAGTATTTTTTGCTAGTTTAATAATGTATGAGGAAGTTCACCCTAGAGCTACATCAGTAAAACAAAAATTACAATCTTTGATCGAATTTCTCAGGAAACCAATAATTTGGGGTCCGGCATTGTATATTATGATTTATACATCTGGTCCTGACTATGATGATGCTATGTTCTTTTATTTTACCAATAGATTGGGTTTTTCACCAACTTTCATGGGAAGCTTACGTTTGACTTATGGAATAGCTGGCATTATTGGCATTATACTATATCGTATACTTTTGAGGAAAACTCCATTCAGAGATATACTTCTATGGACTACTCTCATCTCATTACCTATATATGTAACTCCATTCCTATTGGTAACTGGGGTTAACCTAGATTTAGGTATTTCCAATAGAATATTTGCTCTCTCTGGAGGATTTCTTATAGAAGCCATTTCAGAAGTTCAGCTTCTGCCTTTATTAGTTATGACAACACAGTTATGTCCCAAAGGTCTTGAAGGATCTGTATATGCTGTTATGATGTCAATAAGGAACCTTGGTACTGGAGTTTCCAAAGTACTCTCAGCTGGATTGACATACTCACTTGGTATTACGTCTTATAACTTTTCTAATCTGGGACTATTGATATGGTTATGCGCAGTGTTCCTCCTTCTACCTTTGCTATTTCTTCACTTGGTAAGTCTTACAATCTCCCTTCTGAATATTACTTCATCAAATTGTAAATATATATAGGTGATAAATGAAGAAGAATATAAGAACCAGGAAATCGAATCACAAGCATAGCTCTATTTATAAAGGAAGTAGTCAAATTATAAAAGAAGTGTCAAATAAAAAAAAATTAATGAGAGTGATCAGAAAATATTAGCACAAGATAATAAGTGATTACTATATGATTAGTTGCATAGTCGGCTTAATTAAAGTCAGATTTTTATATTGCACGTAGTATTTATATTCTATTTGGTCTCTTCTTAACTTTATAAATACGAACAATCCAATTATCAGTAGTATAAACTTCTTCAAAATGAGATAAAGTAAAATGAGTCTTCCCAATGTTGTAGTTCCTTGCCATGTCAAATCCATCTTTCTGAACCTCAGCAAATCTGTAGTATGACAGCTTGTAGATTAATGAGTTCAGCATAGCTTTTGGAGCCTCATTACCTACAGTATAGTAACCAGACTCAGAAATATAGTCATTTTGCTGTATTTGTGGATAAACACCAGAGGCAATTCGAACCATCCACAAAAACTTGTTGATATCATCGGAAGTATACCTTGCAAATCCACCAAAGACTACAAATATATAGTCAACATCTAACTTTTCCACAATTTTGAATGCTTCTTCTTCTGGGGAAGCAAGAGCAAGTCCAACTGTCGCAATATGAGTTGTATTCCAAGTATTGTTATCTACAATAACAGTTCTATCAGCAAGTTCAGTACATTGATAACCGTAATCCCACCATGACATTATTCTCGCGTTGTATGGAGTATTTTTTCTCAGCCAATAGTAGGCTTCTCTAAAGTCATCTTGAATTAATCTAGTTCCATCCTTCAAACGATTTGAAGTAATTACAGATGGATGTGAATAGGCAACTGCAGAGCTCCAAATACTGTGGGTAACATACTTTATGCATAGTACAAAGAGAATAAAAGCAACTAAATACTTTCCAAGCCAATTACTTGATTCATTAGCACAATCTTCTTTCTGAGACTTTGAGTATTGGTTCAAAGCTAAATTTTGAACAAGAGGTGTCTCCTCTATAAGACTTGTCTTAGGTCTACCTAAGATAGCTGATAGAACAAACGACAAGCCAACAGCAGATAAACAGCAAGATGCAGGTCCTAATACAAGCATGAGGCGGATCATAACTGAAGAGAAATATACAGCAAGAACTCCATATACAGCCAGAAACATTGCTGTATCTGGGATGCAAGTTGAAAATGATCGACTGAGAGACTTATCTAAAGGGGTGTTTTTTTGACTAATATAAACAGAATATGCACATACCAGAACTCCTAAAGGAAAAAATATAGCTGTTATATGCAGGTCAAATATATATTGTGACCATGTTGTTGCTTGATGCTCTGAAACAGATGCAACAATTGGAACATGCTTAGATGCGTATGTAGGGTCAAGTAGAGTCATACTTCTTGCAGCCCAACGAGTTTTGCCAGATATTGTAAGCAAAATAAAGATGAAGCAAACAAATATAAAACTAACAATAGTTAATATTTTAATCAGGAAGTGAGTTGTTGATCTGCTCAGAAGCGCCTTGATAGAGTTGAGTAGAATAATACATGTAACTAAAAATGCCAAGCAGTGAGAAGAAAGATGTTCTGAAGACTTAATAGCACCAATGCCTACAAAAGGGATATTTAGATTCAAAATTGTACCAACCAAATAGAAAACAGTATAGACTACATAATGTTTGAAAGTAAATCTGTTGAGGAGTACCAATATTAGATTATATATTGCTATAGTATTTATTATAAAAACATAGCCTCCCCAGCTCATAGTCATATAATTATATGCAAGGGATGCTAGGAGCGAACTTAAAATACGACCATCATTAATAGCTCGCAGATATAATGCAAAGCTTATAATTAAAGCAAATATAGCAACAGCTTCATTGTCATAACTTCCAGCGACACTTCTACTCAAATATGTTGGTGATATACCAGTAAATAGTGCTGCTAACATTCCGGTTTCATTCCTTCCGTTAACCTGGTAGACCAGTAAATAGGAAGCTAAAGCAGATAGACTCGACATAATAGGTCCAGTAAATACACACACATGTCGTATACTAACTAAAATACCAAATTGGTGGGCTAAACGCCTCATAAAATCTGCTGTTAACATTAATCCTGGAAATAAGGTCTGGCCTACAGGGCGACCTAGTGGATACCAACTCCTGCTATCAAACCAATTCCAGAAGGCATAAAAACCATTGTTTGATAGATACTGGGAAGTTCTGTAATTAAAGTGGGGATCAAATTCATGTATAATAGCTTCATATCTCACTACTGCAAATAAACGCACAGCAATACAAAGACCCATTGTAAATATTACTGATAAAAATAAGAGTACTGGAGACAGACGTTTAAAGAAGTTGAAGACTGATTCATGTGTAAAGTAGTAGTCTTTTTTATTACAATCTATGTTATTTCCTTTCATTTCTTACAAGTCAAATGATAAATTTTATTATTAATTTTTTTATAAAGATTTGAAAAAAAAAAATTTCACACCTCATTTTAGTAACCATATGTCAGGTAACAGCTTAAGTAAGCGCTAAGTTTTAGTCGAAGGCTTTTTGAAAAATATTATGTGAAGCAGAACCATTCTTATGGGGACAACTTCTTCATCTCCTTCTTCTTCCTCCCTAAATCAGTCTTCATCTTCTTCACTTATAATAGCTGAAAAGGTGCAGACTCAACCTGAATCTGATAATGATAAGATACAATGTTTGCTAAAGTGGACTCATGGAGGGAATGAAGTATTTGTAGTTGGAAGCTTTAACAAATGGAATATAGATGAAAAAATAAAACTATGCCGGAATGGCCATGACCATATAATTGTTGTCGAACTTTCCAAAGATATTCATTGCTACAAATACATTGTAGATGGGGAATGGCGTTACTCATTTGATGACTGTATTGAGACCGATGATAATGGCAATGTTAACAATATAATTGACTTAAGGAATTATAGAGCACCACAATATTTTATACCAAATGAATATTATCAAATAAAGTATGCACACTATCACCAAAATATGCCTTTAGAGTATCCTGCTGATGCTCCAGCTTTACCTTTGCTACTTAAAAAGAGTAAGTGCCCTCTGGAGGTATGTAACAACCTCCATACACCATTTCACTGTATAAGCAATCACATATACTATGATTCGATGATTCAAGATATATTTGGACCATATATGGTAACTTTTTGCGTTACAAGAAGGTGGCAAGGTGCTGATAATATTCCCCATGAGACAAAGTGCTACCAAAGATATACTACTTTGCTCTATGCAACTATTCGGAATTCAGAAGCTGATTTTGATTATATTTCGACTAGTAGAAGCTATAATAGATATGATGACTACAAGGAACATATCCAACAGATAGATGGAGAAGATAAATATTATTCTGTACGAATGCGAGTTCTAACTGAGTTATTTGCATCAATTTTTTTATAGATAATAAATACTAAAATTTCGTAATAAATGAATAGATGAATATAGTTTAATTATTTTAAATAAGCATCTTTTTTAGTGCGAGACTTGGGACTTCCAAAACTTTAATTGTAACCAATAAGATACACACTTTTTCAACTAACTTGATTAAGGAAAACTTGATGTTATGTAAAGTATTTACTAATACAATGTCACAAATATCATGTGAAGTGTTTGTCAATATTCTCAAGACAAATAGTTCATTTGTTTACTACTAATCATTACATATAAAGGTGATATATATTATCAAAGGTAGCTAGTACAATTATGTGATATTAATTGTTTGTGACTAGATTGAGAATTGAGTCGTACAAATCTAGTTTAAAAATAAAGGAGGCAAAGTGCGTATTGGTACCCCCTTGAGGGGGAGACACGGGACATTTCCGAATAATGGGCTGCAGGAATATGTACAGCAAGAGGTAAAATTTTTAATGGCTACGTATATTAGTAAATTAATAAGAAATTAGTGGGGGATTTACAATATTTTTTTTTCTTCTAGTAATTGGCTGAAATTAATGCATTATGGTAGATCAAGTATCTACTGGAGGAGAGAGTGGAAGAGACAAACGTATCTGTCATATTTTAAGGGATTTGGGACCATCATGCACATACAGTATTGAATCTTTTGGAGAAGTAATACAGAGTTGGAAATTTGACACTGGAAATATAGTGAGAGAAATAGTAGATGCCATGATATATATGCTAGGACATACATCAAGTGACGGTATTGGAGACAGGAGACTATTAGATAATGAGTCAAGTAATTTTACAGCAGTTTTGCGAGCTCGATGGAATGAATTGAGTAATACTGTAGCTGATGCACAGTTTAATAATAACAGTACTTATGAATATATGAAATCAGGTTGGAATCCAAGTGTGTTTGTAGCAGGTACAAATAAGGCTGTTTCGTTATATGAGAAGAATTCCGTTGTCCCGTGGGATATTGTATTCACAGAATTTATAAAATCAGATAATAACCTACTTATAGAAGAGAATGATGGATCTTTCGAGTTATTCTGTGGTCTATATGGTTGCAGTATCAAGCATGATAGCAATAACAATAATATACAACATCACGGTTTGAATTGTATCGTCCCTTTGCGAATATTCATAAAAGAAGAATGGAAAAATATTAATGTGTTGTCAGTTTTTCTCCTCAAAATATGCAGAATGTGTTTTGAAGTAAATGATGATATGAATCATGCTAAATATCAGGATAACCCACCAAGTCAAAATTTAGATATTTCTGGAGTAAATGGTGAGCCAATATTGGACTCTAGAGATGATATCATTGTAACTTTGGATGAATCTCTTATTCATCCCTCTATTGTTGAAATATGCAACACAACCCTTTCAGAATTGATAAATGAAGGTATAGTGGGTAAACCTGATGATACTTTACAGAAATATGGTTTGTCAAAACTAGGAAATCGCTCATCTAATGGATCTTGTGGAATATGGATGTGCTTACATCTAGTTCAACTACTTATTTCTTTATGTAAAAAGCTGGAAAATGATGAGATACGTGATAAGGTGCATTATCTACTGTTTTACGAAGCACCTAAATATGCCCCTGTTGGTATTTTAGTCTCAATATCTCAAATTTATGATTGTAGTATGGAATATGCAAATATATCCGAAGAGCTGAGAATTAAGATTCAGGAACTAAATAATATTGTAATTCCAAATAGAAAGATTTCCTCATTAAGCCTAATTAGGCTTTGCCTTCCAAACATCCGCAATTTTATATTAGCACCTTTAAATAGCAATATTGCCTCAACCAATCCTTTATCTTCATCATATGACAAGGAATTCCACCTTGGTAGATATTTTGATCCAGTATTACTACTGTTATTTACTGCTGTTAATGCAAATCCTTCAAAGCATGGAAAGTGTCAATTTGTACACGATTTACTAGGGCAGATATCTTTATGTTACTGTATTGCATCAATAACTATTATGTCGAGTATATCTAAGCTTACTAGAGATACATTTTGGTCATATTGTTATGACGAATGGAGCTATCAAATCCCATTTTCGTTAAATGACGATGAGAAATGTATTGAAACTGATGAACATACAAGTAACAGTGAAAAATACCAAGCCTTTATGAAAGATTATTCTGCAGAATGTATAGACTACTTCCACTGGTGGTTTCTTACTTTAGATCTAATATTTGCAGCACTTAGTTTAGGTTCTCTTGGATCACCAGAACTATGCAAGAGTGAATGTAGTGATTCTCGCCAATCTGCTTCAGAAGTACTTTCTTACTTATTTAAATTGAGACTGAATAGCGCCCCTGATAATAGTGATACAGTTATATTTGTGGCCTGTATACTTGACTATCTACGTGCTCGTTTAGTTTATATGACATATGCATCTGCAGATTTACAGATGGTCCTGGTTAATAGACGTGCATTTCTACCAACACTACCCACTAAGTCTCCTTCTAATTTAAAAATATATGCTGCAAGAATTGTTAGGAGAAATTTGTCTCTTGGGAAACCTCAGCTACCATCTCCAACAGATTCATGGAAGTCATCCTGTGAGACTTCATCATTTGCTTATTCTTGCTGGTGCTTAAGCTCATTCTCAGTTGAAATTGCCAGAAATTCTCTTGAAGCTGAGGGTGCTGATATATTTGGATATGAGAAGGGTTCAATAGATGGGTTAATTAATGCTCTTAAAGAATTTGAAAGAATTACTGATACTCAGATAGATAGTGAATTAGCTTTAGTTTCAGCACTCCCTGCTAGAGATATAGATAAGATAAATATAAATATAAATATAAAAGATACCTCTTCAGATTATAGTGAAGATCAGGTACCTAAACAATTGTCTGGGGGCTACTTGAAAAATATTGAAGAAGTTAGCCAGATAGAGAAGTCACCAAGCTATATTTCAGAGCCATTGTCTCCAATCCCTTGCGAGGTTAATATAAATAGCTCTACTAAAGAGTTTGCTGATTGTAATTCAAGTATTGATATTGGGAGTGAAGTAAAGGAATATTTTACGAAGTGTTATACTAGACAGGTTACTGTCAATGATTTTATTACTACTATGAAGACACTTCATTTGACAGCAATCAATAGTCCTAATGAAGCTACAAAGGAGAGTAAATTGTTCAACGCAATATTACATACACTATTTGATGAGTGCAGGTCATTTCCTAAATATCCACCTATGGAATTAAGTATCACTGCTCACTTATTAGGTCGGTTGGTACATGAAGACTTGTTGATTTCTTATGGTAATGCTTTAGTATTTGTCTTAAGATGTATATTAGAGGCACTTCGAAAGGTCCCATGGACAAAAATGTTTTGCTTTGGTATCATTGCAATGGAGCAATTCATTGATCGTTTCATCCACTTCCCCCAATTTTTGTCAGCTATTTGTAATATCTCATCCTCCTTGAAACCTGTTATTGGTGAGTACATTGAATACTGTGAGGAATGTTACTTTATTTTGCCTGAAAATTTGCGCAATATACTTTATGTTGACAATGATACTCTTGAGCATTTAGGAATAAAAGAACCCACACCTCCTTCGACTATTATATCACTGTTACATCCAGAAGTGATCGCACTTGGGTTTAATAGTCCTAATACTAACTTGAATATTGACACAAGATCTAATTTCAGTTCAATAATGGATCGCAAGTTTGGGAGTCTTATTACACTAAATTTGAAGGGGAGAACTCAGCTCCCAAGTAATGTAACAATGGAACAGTTACAAGGCTTTGGGTTGGGTAGCTTGGAGAAATTAATTAATGACCCTTCTATAATTCAGACATTACAAATTCCACCTGAGCAAACTATAGAGCATATTTTTACTGTATGTAATACTTTGGCAAGCACAAATATTGATATGAAGGTTGCAGAGATAGCAGATATATTGAAGAATAATCCGCAGTATGGTCCTTGGTTTGCATTCTATTTGGTAAAAAGTAGAGCTTCTAAAGAGAAGAATAATCACTCTATATATATTAGCTTTTTACTTCGCCTAGATGCTGCTTTGCAGAAGAATGGCACTATTATTGACTCTAATTCATGCTCAAGACTTAAGATACTGCCTTCCTTAGACAATAATTCCATACAGCCAATCGTGCATAAAGGGCAAATTGGAAAGAGTGAAGGTTATATCATTGAAACGGTAACCTTGGCAAGCTATGACTGTATTAAGGCACTGCTTTGTTTTGCGAGTTTACTTAATGATGTGTCGTCGTATGTAAATGTTTTGCGAAATTTAGGATTCTGGCTAGGCCAAATAACAATTGGTCGTAATCAACCAATTATTCACAAGTATTTGAATCCAAGACAACTTGTTATAGATAGTTATTCATGTGGTTGTATTGCTTCAGTTTTACCATTTATTTGTAAAATACTGGAAAATGTCAAGAGTAGTTGTTTCAAACCTCCAAATCCTTGGACTAACAACCTGTTATATTTACTCGCTGAAGTTCATTCAGTATCTAATGCAAAATCAAATATGTTTGAGGTAGAACTACTATTTAAGCAACTTGATCTGAGCCTAATGGACTACATTGGGAAGACTGACTTTTTGAATCTTAATATTCAGAAGATACGTACTGGTGGTACTACATCTTCTACTAACGAAGATAGACCAAGAGCGGTATCAAGTAATAGTACATATCTTATCAATGGCAATCATGGAGATACAAGTTCTAATGTACATGTAAATTCTGGAAATATAAGCAATGTAACTACACAGTCTCAGATATTTCAAAGTGGAACTGCAGATTCTCAACTTGCATCAACATTCTTACCACCTGGATATTCAGGCTCACAAATGATATTACAACAGTCACAAGCCCAACATATTCCTTCATCTTCATCTGATATCCAATATTGGGCCAATAAAGTATTAATATCACCCTCAGTAGCTCTTTTCCAAATACAACCTTCTTTACGTCCTCTTGTTCCTCTAGCTTTAGATAGATCAATAAGAGAGATACTTCAAGTTGTTATACCAAGGTCAGTAAGAATTGCAGCCTTGACAACCCGTGAAGTAGTGGGTAAAGAATTTGCGTTTGAACAAGATGAAAATATATATAAGAGAGCAGCTCATTTGATGGTTGCTGCACTTTCAGGTTCTATGGCTGTTGCTGCATGCCGTGAGCCACTTAGAGTGGCTTTCACAGGTCAGTTAAGACAGGTTTTACATCCAAACCCAACTAGAGAGGGCGAGGATCATGTCTTGATTGAACAGGTAATTCAAGTCATTTGTAGTGACAATATCGATTTGGGTTGCCAAGTTGTTGAGCAGGCAGTTATAGAACGTGCTATTGAAGAAGTAGATGACATAATCTCTCCCGGAATTATAGCTAGGAGGAAAGCTCGTGAAGCAGGGCATCCATTCGTTGATATAAACTATTATGGAGGTCCTAACACACAGAATGCAGCAACTTTTTGGGCTTCTTTACCTGATTCCTTGAAGTATCGTTCGGGATCTCTAAGGCATTTACAATTATATAAGGACTTTTTACAATATACAGCCATGAGGAATATAGAACGTCGCGATAATAGTGGACTATTGCTTGATACTACAGGGAACCAGCAGCCAACTCAATCTGTAAACAATGTCTCAATATCTACTGTAGGTACAAATTCAAATGTAAGTGACTTGTATAGTCAACATCAGTCACAGCAAATGAACTCATCTTCAGTTGTGAGCAGTGCACATGGTAATCAATATTTGCAGCATGAATCATTAAGTGGAACTAATTCAAACAATTCTTTATCATCTCCGATAGTTCAACCACCAGAACCGGTGAGAGTTCCTTTAGTTTATGAATTAGCATATCAACCTTTGATGATGAGGATAGAAGAATGCCTTGGTCAGATTAAAGATATAATTCGTGAAATTGCACTATATCCTCCTATAATAGCGAAGCAAAATTCAACTGTGCCAGTTTCGAATACTTTGAGTGCCAGTGGTATTTCAGTAAACATTACAGAACCTATAAAGTACTCACTTCCACTTGGTTCAAATATAGTTTCAGTTCATTTACCAACTACAGCTCATATAGTACTCTCTATCCTGGTTTCTTTACCTTCTGATCATAATATCTTCTATTTATGCCGGATCTTATTTGTTATAGGCTCATCAATTTCTCATAGAGAAGATGCACTTATTGGAATGGCTCAGAAGTTATTTAAAACTTTATTTGATGCTGGAGCAGCTTTTCAACAGAGTATTACTGGTGTAGTACCATCTAGTCGTTATATAACTGCATCTTTAGGATGTGATGCAGCACTTATACATATTGAAGTATTTCTTACATTATGTCACCAATTGTCACTTTACAATCATGAATTTTGGCTCAAGCTCCGAAAGGAAGCCACGGGTTGGTTTATTTATACTATTGAAGATCCTAAGTATTCTATTGACATAGTTGTTGGTGCATTAAGATATGATCTCGTACCACTTGATGAATTTGACATTTCACTTTCTAGTTTATTGGATAATGCACTCACTTCATTGTCTGACTCTAACTCAGCCCCTGGCTATCACAGTCATAGAGGAATGCGCGTTGTTGAATTTGTATTAAAGCTTTTCTATAGAAGTCTAGAGGATTGGCATTTTCCAATATTCCAGAAACTACCTATTACAACTCAGATAGTAATAAATCGCCTTGCTGCAAATAGCAATACTATTTTGCAAAGTAGTAATATTTCATCGATTCCTGTTATATTACCAGGATCTTCTCTCAAGCCACATCCTATAACTGTAACCTTAGGAGATCTCAGGCTTCGAGTTGAGTCATCATTATTGGCATTTACTGCCAGCAAACATAATAAGTGTATTAATGATTATTGGATAGGTGGTGTAGTTCCTACAATCTTAACTTTTCAGAATATTATTCAGAGAAATACTGACCTAATATTGACACCGCACTATGCGGCTATTCCATATCCTATTTCACCCTCTTTTGACGTTATAAAAGGAGTAAATACTATTTTTGATGAATGGATTTTGCTATTAAGAATTACTGTTTTCAATGGATGTGGTGCAACTGAACGTAATAATCCTTATCGAAATCTATTTTTGCAGCGACTTTCTAGGCAAGGATTATTAAGAATGGATGATACTACTGAGAAGTTTTTCACAGTATGTACTGAGAGAGCTATTACTTTAAGTTTAAATAGTGGGTTACAAAAAGGAAATTCTGATGACTTACCTTTAGCAGAATTGACTGTGAAACCGAATATGGATCCTTTTCCGCTAGATGCACTTGTAAGGCTAATAACAACTATGGCTAGATATATTGATCCACAACAAATGACAGCTGTTGTAATAACACACAAATTTTTATCGATATTAGTAAGAATAATACATCGTGATGCTGAAAACACCAACTTTAATCAGCGACCATATTATCGTATTTTTTATTCACTCCTTGAAGAGTATGATACTATTGGTTTTAATACTGAATTGATCCATTTCACTTGTATGCTGAGTATTATTCATAATTTGCAATATCTCAATCCTAATAGAGTTCCAAGTTTTGTATACGCTTGGGTACAGATCATATCAAATAATCGTTTGTTCCCTTACTTACTGCGTCACATTAAAGGTTGGCAACCATACCATGCACTACTACTTCAATTATTTATTTTTATTTCTCCATATTTACGTAATGTTCAGTTGGAAACCAGTATTAAAAGCATATATGGTGCTCTTTTAAGAATTCTTCTTGTACTATTACATGACTTTCCTGAATTCCTTTGCGACTACAGTTGTAGTTTTTGTGATACTCTTCCAAGTAATTGTATCCAAATCCGTAATTTAATTCTGTCATCATTCCCACGAAATATGAAGCTACCTGACCCATTTTTACCTACTCTCAAGATAGAAAATTTACCTGAAATGAAGATGGTACCAAGGATGATGGCTAATTATGGAGTATATATTTTGTACAAAGGTATTAAATTTGACATAGACAAATACTGGATTTCTAGAGATATTACAATACTATCTGTTATATTGAGTAAGTTGAAGTTACTGAAGGAGGATGCGCTTAGATTTGGAAGTAAATATTCCTTACCAGTGATAACGGGTTTGTTACTTTATGTTGGGATATATCTCCCAAATGGAGTCACCACAAACAGCAACAGTGATAACAATAGCACTATTTCTAGTAACAATGTGAATAATATCAATAGAAAGGTCAATGAATCTATTGAGCAAACAACTAGTAATGTAGGAGCTTCAATTATAGAGGATCAAACTCAACAATCTCTAGAAATATTTGAGACAGTAAGCAACCCATCTCTGAGTATTTTTCTATTTTTATGTAAAACTCTCGATATGGAAGGTAGATTTGTCTTTGTATCAGCTATCGCAAACTTCCTGGGATATCCAAACTCACATACATACTACTTTAGTAGCTTGCTATTATGGCTATTTGCTAAGTGCAATGATTCCATATTACAGGAACAAATTACCCGTGTGTTACTGGAAAGGTTGATTGTTCATCGTCCTCATCCTTGGGGGTTACTAATAACATTCATTGAATTAATTAAAAATCCTAAATATTCTTTTTGGAGCTGTTCATTTGTACATCTGGCACCAGAGGTTGAGAAGTTATTTCAATCTGTGGCTCAGACCTGCCTTGGACAAAATCCTATGAAATTTAACTCAACTAACTCTCCAAATGCTTCATAATTCCTTAAAAACTCCTCATTATTGGAACTTAAGTCTTTTGTGTTTTATTAAAAGTTATATATTAAATCGAAATTGAATATGATATCTACATAAACTAAGTAGGTTACTAACTTTCTAACTTTCAGCTAGACTTAGTTAGAATTAACTAGAATATATGATACTAAGATATATTTGATAACTTTAGCTACAGCAATAGAGCTTGATCTTACATTGATATCTACAGAATGTTTATTCAGTTTTAAGCTATCTACTTTTTGTTCAGGTATTTGATTGGAGTTCTGAGTAATCCTCACTTTAACCATGCATGGAATTCTTTTATAGTTCTCTAAGCATAATGTTGATGTACTGAGATGTGTCCTCGAATATTCCTGGATTAGCAACTTGTTAGAATTGAAATTTAATAGAGATAAATATAAAGGTACTTCCATTAAGGGTATAGATAAAGTGCCATTTGCTGATACTTCGCCAAATTTACTCCAGAAATATTCAAATTCCTTATCAGACATATCTTTTGTTGGTAGCATAAACTGAGTAAGTATTATAGGTAATCTTAACGGTATCTTTACTCGCTGATTTAAGTTATTATCCAAGTGTTCATTTTCTAAATATCCATTTTCAGACTTCAAGACTTCTGTAGTTTCATCACTTAATTTTGCAATTGATAATGTTATTATATAAAAAGGTGGATTTAAATAAGATTTTCCACATCTTGTAACCAAAGTTTGCTCTATAACTTTATCATCATTAATGTAAGTACCACATATATTGTTTACTATGGTTGTTTGAAAAGCATTAACTTTATTTGTAGTATTAGCTTGAGTATTTCTAATAACATTTAATTTTATATCAGTACTAATGATCCTAATTGCCATGCAGTTACTTTTTACTTTGTGGAATTTTAGATTAATATAACACTCCCCAGTTCCATTAGAGTATCTTCCATGCTTGAAATATACCGTTAGATATGTATTGCTATATAAATTGCCTTCCTTTAATAGGCACAGAATATGCCATAATTGTTTTATTGGGCATCTAGTAATATTTAGCTGTCTAAATGCAATTGGTATATCTAATGTTGGCATCCCCTGAGCTAAATGATCAAACAGTTTAGAGGAGTGTTGCAAATCACTGTGCTTATTCCTATTTAAAGAGCTTTGTAGTAAATTACGGATAATAGGTGAATCTGTATAATTTGATGGGGTATTGCAGTTAGTAGTACTCATTATTATGGTATCCAGGAATTCATTAGTTCCTTGCGACAAACTACAGCTATTGTAATCTAATTTGATCTTTTCAAGCATATGATTCTGAGTAACAGTATCTGCATGACAGTATAGTTTTGTAAAAGCAAGTAGTATCATATTTTTAATGGAGACTAGATTTTCCTGCTCATTGCTAATAGTAATAACATCATGAAGTTGCAATAACACCCCAACCTGATGAGTTATAGGTACTTTATTTGTTATTAAGTTACCATATTCCCCAATTAAGAAACAAATCCATCTAATTCCTTGACAAAATACAGTCAAAATACAAGAGCTCCTTATTATTCTTGTTAGTGTCTTATATCCTTTATATGTTGCATAACTTTTTATTATATCAGGAGCTATATACTCCAATGATTTAGTTGGATCCTCTACCAATTCCTTTCTTCCATTGGGTAAATTATTTAAGTCAGTCTCACCACTTTCCACACCACATAGAATATCCATAATCTGAAACAGTGAACTATCTGACAAGGCGAAAGTTGAATTTTCGCCAATAGATTGATTATTCTGTATATGTTGGAAAATAGTACTGATGATTTTTAGTGAAATGTCATAGGATTTTGCAAATTTGCGTACCAGACAGCATATGTGGATGAGAACTTCTTCCAGATAACTTTGATCTCGATCATATCCATAACCATCAAAACCACCTTCTCCAAGTCCAAAATTACTCTTCATATTAGTATTCTCATTTCCATTTAGGTTTATTATTTTATGTGTAATATTATTCAAAAGCTCCTTAGCAATAAACTTCCAATTTCTGCTATTACAGATTTGCACAGATATTCTCAAAGCATATATACTTATAAAGAGATCATTCATATTTGAATAATGCAGAATGATTGCAATATTCTTTCTACACATATCTGTCACTGCACTAATAGAGAGACATTCGAATATTAGCGACAAAGAAAGAGATATATAATCTATGCTTTCCATATAAAGTAAATTGATCAAAAATATCCCCAGAAGATAAACTATGTTTTGAGGAAATTCCTCGTCATAAATTTTAGCTATATATCGTGAGATTTCATATGCAATTCCAATGGTGCATGACACTGCAACACTATCATAATCCTTGTCTCCTGACACTTTACATAAATTTTGTTTAGTTACATGAATAGCATTTAAATATATATCTTCCATTAATTCATATATGCGCCTCATTACAATAAGATCACTTTTTGGAAGTTCAAAATATTGCAATATTTCTATGAGTTTTATTTGAAGCCAAAATGATGGTACTTTGTGAAAGATATATCCACTAGGACAATCTCCTGAACGAATCCTAGCCAATGTAGATATAACTTGTGGAACTATATCTTTCCACCCCTCAAGTGGGAGTTTACCAGTGTTATAGTCTTCATTAAGTGCATCATCTCCCTTTTCTTCTCTAAAGGTTTGGTGAGCTTTATTTACAATTGTGGTTGGATTCTCCAAAAAATTAGATGCATAGCTTTCTTTTTTGTAGTCAAATTTTATTGAAATTGTTTGTGATATATCTCTCTGCCTTTCTAAACAGCCTTGAATTAAAGAGCATAGACAAAGCAAGCATCCAATATTTCTCTCATACTGAAAGTCAGTAATCAACTTCTCCGTCCATTCAATTGCTGGTAATATATCAGGACAACATTGATATAATTTTAGGAGACAAGTAATTGCTTTCGAACGGATATAATGACACCTGACAGTTTGATTTTCTCTTGGTATCTCTGCTATCTTCTTTACATCCAAAAATAAATTTACTGCAATATCAACTGTTGCTGAGTTACTTATACAGTTCAAAGCAATTGATCCTATAGCCTCTTTTAAGTGCTGAATTGGTTCAAACTTCCTTTTATTGTACAGTTTACGTATTTCATTAATAATAGACATAGATTCTACATTTACATTTGAACTATGTGTAAACTTTGTAGATATACGTAAAGCTTCATAGCAGTTATTCAAATCATTCTTTAATGTGTTAATTATTAATCTTAATAAATCAGGTTGATCACGAAATATTACTGAGGCAGCTGTGTAACCACAAAATTTATCAGAGTATGAGTGAGATCCTATCAATTCAATTATTTCCATATGCCCAAAGTCAATGTCATATCCAAGCATATATACATATACTAATTTCCAGATTACCTTACGTTTCTCTTTTAAGTTAAATTGAATATAATCACTTCTTGCTAGGTCACTTTGATGATGTATTGCATTTCTCAAATTAGACAATTCCATTCTGACTCTTTCCAACTCTAGCTCCTTGCTAGATGCCCTAACAATGTCACTAAACAAACCATTCCCAATAAATAGCATCATTATTCAGTGCCCATTTCTACTTTGTAATTTCTTCCACTACATGTCCTACTGGGCTTATACTTTAAGGTAATTCCTCCAGTAATGGTGGGGCACATTATAAAGAATTTCTGTTTGGCGGTAATAACCTGTACTCAAATATTACCGCTATATAGGTTTTAGAGTATTAGGATAGTTTGAATTCCCCCCCCCTCAGTTTGAGAAATGTACAGTAAATTAATATTTAGTCTTGCATATTATATAACTCCTTCTAAAAGGTGAAATAAGTCATCATAGTGAACTTCTTATACTATCAATAGGTAATTAAATTCTTAATATATTAGATTTTCAGGGCTGGCTGTGGTATATATATTAACAGCATCAAAAGGCATACCTACTGAAGATATATACCAATGTAGACTGGGAACTTAAAGAGAGTATGACCAACTCCAAAAAGTAGCAAACTTTTCTCGTGACTTTCATCTTAAGATTGTAGTAATTTCAATACTTTGTTTTAAATATCATAAAGTTGTTAAGTGTGATATCAATATTCTATGTCCTAAAATACACTGTGCACTATCAGCAAGATATATATATTTACCTTCTAGTTTTAAAATTGTTTACAATACTACTGTTAATTAATAATACTCCTTTAGTAGTCTTAGGTTGAGTGAAAAGACATACACTGAGAAACTAGCTAATAAGAAATCCAGTGATATACTTAACACTAGTTTTATCAATACAGTTCCTGTATATTTCATTTACTACTGGTATGTTTTTAATGTAATTTTGTAACTTTATATCTTTTTTCAAGTTTTAAAGTGTTAACTTTGTTATTTGATTTTTAAAATTTCGCTATATAAAGTCTATCTCACTCATAATTATCTATCTTATTTATCTTATAAATATAAGGGTATCATTATTGGAAATAGCATAGGTTCTGTTATATAAAATTCAAAAACGTATTCAGAATACTTGCATCATATAATTCCAAATGATTAAACAATTTATGTGATCCAATGTTGTAAGCCATTAAAGGCTTTACTACGATGCAATATTTATTTAATAAAAAATTATAATTTATACAAAATATACTATATGTCAAAACTTTATTTGCAGCTATGGTCATGAACCAGATTGTTAGTTAAGCCTGTGTGTTATTAGCTCCAAAGATGTTATTAGCTTCTAATATTACCTTCATACCTTACAATAGTGATAAATTTATCTACTTTTTTTATTACTAGAGGATATTTCAACTACTCTTTTTACAAATATTAGGTATTGAACAAATAATTTTGATAATCTTAATAAAGTGTTTTAAAACATTTTTTTAAAGTTGTTTTGTACTCTTCCTTAACATTATACAGATGTTTGTTTTCTATAACATTAAATTTATAGTAATTAGGAAGAGTGAAAATAGATCATAGAACTCAGCATGAAAAATATTTGATAGTGGGCTTTATCTAAAATAATAGTAACATTTGAAACAGGAATAAATCATAAAATCCACATTATTCAAGAAGTCTATTTTAAAAAAAGTTCCAGAGTATTTATTTATGGGATTGGTTAGAAAATATGTTATTAGAACTACTTGTGAAAGTAGTATTAGTACTTACTGTAATTTGGTACAGTGATTAATCCAAAGTATACAATAATTTCGAAGTATATTACATTACTAATATTATTTATACAGAAGGAATAACAAGTAGTGAAACAGAATCATAAAGAAAAAAAAAAGACGAAATTGGTTAAATTATCTCAAAGTAGGAAATACTTTAAATGCCTAAAAAAAAGAAATATTTAATTAGTGCAAGTTCTACAAATTTTAAGATTAAATATCACCTCTTTTTTTTATTGGAAATATTCAGTAATTTTTTTAACTTTACACTCATAGCCTCATCAATATTTGAATTATGTCCAAAATTACTTCCCTTCCCAAATATTGGAATACCTATAGACTCAGGTGAGGGGGAAAAGTTGGATGTTTCTAGTTCAAATTCCTCCACCAATTCCCCCTTTAATACCTTCATTTTAGTAATATACTGCTTTCTTTGTTGTTCTTCTTTGATATTTCCGATTTTAAGCTTTTGTATTGAGTTGCATTGCTCCATTATATTTAAACTATATTTATTGTTACATTTACTTTCCATATTTTGAGTTACCTTATTCCAATAATTTCTATGACCTGAAGAATTTCTTTTACTAGCCTGCTGTAAATACTTATCCTTATCCTTTGAATCTTCATTATTGATTAAATCTAAACATTCTGATATTGAAGATATATGATCTTTTGTATTGATTGATGAAAGAAATGGAAATAGTGGAATACATTCACAAGCTGGGACTATTATTCCACGCAAGTTGGAGCATTTACCTCCTAAATTGGTTGCATTAATACAGCATCTATCTAAAAGAACTTCTACCATAGATGTTTTAAATGAATTTCTCCCTGATCTAATGCCACTACATGTTGCAACAATGATTCCTGTTGATCCAAATGGCACTACTCCACCATTACCACGGATATAAACAATTCTAAGACCTAATGTAAGACCATTATGGTTAATAAATCTATTTAATAAAGATGAAAAGCAATGACTTAATTCATGTAGTAAAAATCTTGTACCTTTCTCTATTATATATTTAGAATCTTCCTTATTATCTCCAAAGTTTAGTGAATTAGTAAGTTTCTCTAATCTTTGGATAGTTGATGGTAGAATTGAGACACTATTACTATGTTTATGTACAAATGCAACTTTTCTATAGATCTGTTTTTTCAGTATTCCTATTGCCTGATTAAATGCAAAATCTTGGTCCTTTGGCTCTGCAATATCTGTAAATATCTCCTTGACATGAATGCGCCTTTCAGAAGTGACTTTCTCATTTTCATTTAAAGTATCTTCATTGTAATGTTCACTAGACTCAACTTCAGTAATTACACTCCTCTCTATATCGGAAGATAGATCATATGGACTATCTAATGATTTTTCAATATTAACTGTAGACAAATTTACAAAGCATTTGAATATTGCAAAAACAAATAGTTGAAATGTCTCAATATACTCCTTTATATATTTGATAGATTCATTGCTTATAATTGGAGTTCCTTTATGAATAATAGTATTTGCAGCTGTTCTATATGAATCCCTGTTTGTGTATTGACTATAAAGAGGAAGGCATAATTTAATCCTTTGCCGTTTGTCCTCACTGAATAATATCATAGAAATGTCATGAAGAGACCTGTCATGACATTTAACGAAAATAGGACCCATAATAAGTCTACTTAATATATCTGTTGAATAGTACATATACTTAATAGCTAAGGTGTCGCTCATACCACCTTTCTTTAGACATGCAATTAATGGCTTATACAAGATCTTTGCAGCATCTTGTATTGAAAACCATTGAATTGACTTTAAGTCTCTTAGTGCATACTCAAATATTTTCTTTTGAAACAACTTTGTGTCAAAGGACTTTTTATTTATTTGAAATCTAGATAATACATCGTTCATACTTGAATTTTCTTCCAAAATATACCCTATATGTCCAAAACATTCACTAGATTTATTTAGGCACAAAACCCTGGCACCCGCATAAAATCCTACTTTCTGTTCATATCTACGAGAACTACCTATAAATCTTTTATTCATAATTAAGGGGAGTAAAAAGTATCTTGTCCTATTAGAAAATTTATAATGGACTATTCCATTTTCATCTTCGTTATATTCCTCTGCAAGTCTGACTTCAACTAAACAGTTTTCAGGTATAGGATCTAAAATCACTTTGTTTTCAACATCTATTTTCGTTTTCCTGCCATCTTTATAGGAGCCTAGCTTAAAAAAAATTTCATCTAAGTTGAAATCACAAGGGCTATCATGTTGTAGGGTAATCCCACGTCTTTTCAGTTGACTATGTTCATTTAATAAAGTACGGTGTAATTCATCAGGCTCTTCATTTAATGTAATTATTGGCGGCAGTAGCAATCTTGGTTTTACTATATATTTTTGAGTTTTTAAAGAAACTATCTCGGCTGTGTGAACTCTCGGATAATCTGCTAATATGCAAACATTGGATGATCTATTTAGTAGCATATTAGGAGGGGTTTCTAGTAATTCTCTTATCCACTCTTTAGATATATGTTTTGATGATATTGAAAAGTACAAAGATTCGTTCTTACTTTCACTTCCAAATATATTAACTCCCAGACCAAAAAATGATTCGAAGTCTAATCTCTTAAAGCTAGGGAATCCATCAAAAGGTATTATTGTACCCTCAAGTAGCTTGTTGGGGAAGTGAATAGTACCTTGCGGAAATTTTGGGTGCAAGTATATCTTAGATGCAACTTTGCAGTCAAGTAGTGATGGTATATAAGATGGAACTGTACTTTCAATATATGCACCTGGGATATA
This sequence comes from Cryptosporidium muris RN66, assembly GCF_000006515.1. Lineage (NCBI taxonomy): Eukaryota > Apicomplexa > Conoidasida > Eucoccidiorida > Cryptosporidiidae > Cryptosporidium > Cryptosporidium muris. Next base: position 187,219 of record NW_002196573.1, on the reverse strand, counting down.
TTCATCATAAAAGTATATTCTAAGCTCACCAGTCATATTTCTGTTCTTTTCATCTAAAGTTAAATATTCAGACTCATTTATCTTGCTAATATCAGCTTGAAATTCCAGATCAACATATTTCGTTGGTATTGATGATCCCTCTAATACAAACATACATCTTTTATGTATAGATAAGTCGTTAGTTACAGCTTCACACTTACTAATAAAATTTAAAAAATCTGGATCTTTAAATCCACTATTAGATAAAACGTAACTAATGGACTTTAAAAGAAGTTCCTCATCAATAAATGGAATCAGTGTAACTCCACCCCATGGAACTTTAATACCTTCCATATCAATATCAAACTGAGAGGGGTAGTAATCAATTATTGGCGACTTTTTATTCATAAACAGTCTTCTAAATGGTTCAGGTAGTAAATTTGAACTACGCGAAGGTAAAACTCCCATTAATTGTTCGAATGGTTGTAAAGGAGTTCCCAGTATATATTGGAATACCATATTATTTAGGTGTATCCCGTCTTTATACATCTTTTCTATATTAAGTATATCGGATTCCATCGAAAGATTCATTTCTGATTTGTTAACACGAGTAATTTTGCCTAACCTCAACCAGTGGTTCAGTATAGCTGCAATGTCACAAGCATAAGGAGCATATCTATAAGAATAAAACCAACGCCAAGAAGGTGTTCCACGGAAGTAGTAGTAACTAATCCACTGTAATCCTTCTAAATAGCAGAAAACTAGATCTTCTAAAGTTTCAAATACAAGTTCATCTCGTTTTGACTCAGATATGCTAGTATGGCCTAGTAAATCTATATTATTATCTCTAATCTGATTTGCATCAATGCCCATTTTAACAAAATAGTATCTCCAGCGCATTTCTTCAAGAGTACTTGGTCTTTTAGACTGCCACTGAAAACGCAAATTATCTTTATCTATTGAAAGAGACTTTGAAAACTTTGGTAACCCAAGAATATCGTTAGATTTTGAGTTATTAGGAATTACAGATACCCAGTAATCAGAACTATTTAGGAGTTTCTTAGCCTCTTCATGTTCAGATCTTGTGTGCCAAACTAGAAAACGTAAAAAATTGCAAAAATTGATCCTACCACAATCTTCAAGTAACCATGGTGCTTTGCAGAAATTAGTTTGTTGAAATGAAGCCAAATAATTTCTGTAACTACAAAGAATGCGATCTAGTCCATTATCTACTGTGTGGAATGGAATATGTGGTAAGAAGTCATTTCCAACAATGTATCCTAAGAAAATAAAGTCGTCAATCAGACGCTCTTCATCCATCTTAAAATCTAAATTAATATTGAAAGAACTTTGAACTAATTTAGGAGTAGTCACAGTTATACTTTCATCTTTACACCCAGAAACTATATCCTGAACACCCATTTCTTCCATATATCTTACATTCAGATCCAATTTAGATACAGAATATATAGGATTTAGCTCTCTCACTAAATATTCTCGTAAAATAGATATATGTAGAAATTGGAATTTATCCTTTGTAAATATAATGCGATTATCCAAAACCTTTGAAGGAACAAATTTGATCTCCTCACGAAGTAAAGAAAAGTGAGGTTCATGTGATGCAAGTGACAACATTATCAAGTCAGCATCTAAACCATATAGACAGTGTCTAGTGTTATTATTATAATCTGGTTGTGACTTTATACATCTAATGTAATCCATTATTTTATGTTCACCTTCCCCAGGTATATCAGAGCCACTTAATATCACTTCTAAATTCCTCCATATTGGGTCATTTTGTATTTGGTAGTGAACAAAAAACTTTAATTGACGATTTAATTCATACATGAAACTTGTTCCAGGAGTTATACAGTTTGAGTCGAATGTATTAGTTTTGTTTGCAAATTCAGAGTTTCTGACAGCTAATTCCTCCATTAAAGCAGCATCTCTTGCAGACCTAAACCTTCTACTTCTCTGCTGATTCATCTTCGCTCTAGGTGCAACACCATCCACTGCAATATATACGACTTTCTTCGGTTTCACTGTATTAACTAGCCTACTTATGTATTTGAAAATTCCTGTCCATATTTCAGGGGATCCACCAAAGCTTAAATTCAGCCCTGAGTATGACACAGTCATCTCATTGTTATAAATGCTATTATGAGCAATACCATTAACATCTAAATACAAGTTGTCAAATATCGGAGTATCACCATTCCCAATAACTTCATTAATTTGAGGATACCTTTCAGAAATCCAGCGATAAAACCTGGAAATTCCCATGAAAAAAACTTGTTAGTAATAAGATTCTCTACCCTCTACATATAATTTAAAATTGATTTTATAAAACCAGAAAAAATACCAGCAATGGGAGACCACTTTTATTTACCTATCCGACTTAGAGTATCTGAAAGCGCCCAATTATGTCCCACACACAACAAACTCACAAAGTCTGTATACCTCGTCATTTTTAATGAAATAGTATTGTAAGTCCTAAATATGTGTCTTATATAATATGAAACCCTGGAAATATATAAAAGAATAAAATATTTGGCAACTTAAAATTTGAATCTAAATATCTAACCAGGATATTTATCTCAAATTCTAAGATCTATCCTGAAGATGAATACACTTCTACAAAAAGGAAATTAAACAGAATAAGGACTTCAAAATACAACTTAATTAACTTTTTGCCTCTCAATCTGTTTTTATATGCTACAAGGTTTTGTAGTCTCTATATTCTTGCAATTGGTTATTATGCAGCTTATTCCTGATATTTCGGACTCTAGTGGGAAACTATCATTGCTTATCTTATTAATAATAATTCTGTATGTTTCCTCTACTGAAGATGCTTTAAATAATATAAATAGACACAAAAGTCATTGGGAAGAAAAAATAGAGCTGCTATTTATTTTGCCAAGGGTGAATTTTTTAAAAAAAAAAAAAGATGTAGAGATAGATGATATCGTGAAAATCTATGACGTCGAATACTTTCTTGCTGATCTCATTCTTTTCCACTCTTCTGACTATTGTGGAGCTATATTTATTGAAACAAAGAATTTGGATAGAGAAACTAATCTTAAAGGTAAAGCATGTATGCTAATATCTCGAAATTATCTATAGACGAGTCTTTTGTTGGAAAAATTAGAATAAAATTTGAATGTGAAATTCCTTTTGAAAAACTATACTTTGGTTCTTGCCATATTACATCGCCAAATAACCCCAAGGAATTTGAAGAGATCATTGATATTGGATATGATCAGTTTTTACCTAGAAGTACTTCATTAGATAATACTGAGTGGTACTATGGCTGCGTAGTTTATACCGGTCACCAAACTATAATATTCCGTATTTCATGTTTGTCTAAATATAAATGGAGTCACTTAGAATCAACTATACAAAAACATGTAGGCATATTAGTATTTCTTCAAATAAATTTCTGCTTATTCATCGCATTTATAAGTTTAAGCTCACGATTTTTTGATTATTTTATATATCAAATCATTAACCACCACATTATATCTGAAATAGAGACTTGTCTTTAAATTTAACTTCAGGTGTTTAGAATTCTATAAAAATCTTTTTTATATTGCTTGGGAGCGTAGTGGTTATTTTTACACTATATATACCTATTGATTTGATAATACTTCTTGAAATTGTCAGGACAATTCAGGTTTACTTTTTAACAAGCGACAAATGAATGTGTGATCCAATTAGCGGGACATATGCTACATTGTTAATCTACTAACCTGCTTGAAGAACTAGACAATATCACATATTTGTAGATAAAACAGATACTACTATAACTTAGAATGATATGAAAGCAAAGTGCATTTATTTTGGTATAGATAACTCCAAATTTTTTAATATGTTATTTTGAAGATAAAAACATGTTCTTACAACAAAATGACTATGTGTCATTGTTGTGGAAACCTTTGCTATGTTCTGAAGAAAACTATAATTCACTAAAAATTGCACTTTTAATTTTAAGTACCTACCATACATGTCTTGCAATAGTGGATCCCATAAATTTATTCAATAACTCCAGCCAAGATGTTATACGAGTCAAATATTAATTTTACTATCCGTGTAGCATATCCCCTTCGATATAGATCTGATGGAACTCAATTACTAATCATGAAAAAAGTTAATTACCAATCTACAAGTCCTGATGAGCTGGCAATTTTAGAAGCTACAAGACTTTTGGGAATTGAATTTTGGAAGCATCATCTAGATAAACTTGAAATAATTTTAACAACTCATCAAGCTAGACTAGCTGGGTTGGGTCAAAAACTATATAATGAGTATTACCAAACTTTATTGGACATGTAAATTTGTATGTAACTCTGATTATATGGGGAAATTTTCATCAGAATCAAGGTCTTTTATCGTGGATACTTGATATTTATCAACTCTTACAAGACAAAATTCAGAATGGTCCAATTTTACTTTTCAACTACGCCAAATATTATATTGCCCCATTATTTCAATTGATGTTCTTGATTCTTTGCAATTCGATCATGAACGTAGAAGGATGAGTCTGACAATACAAGAAATGTACATGAAATTGAAGACTTCCTGTATAATTCACTAAACATTACTATTTTGCCTTCTGAATATCTTCATTCCAAGAAATTATTGTTAAAGGTGCAGATACTAGTATCTTTAAAATTACATTGCTTGACAATAAATCTGGAGATTTAACTGAATCTATAATCTACAAACTTTCTTCACTTTCTTCAAATGGTCTAAGAACTTTAGTACTAAGTTACAGATATTTAGAGGAAGATGAGTATAGAACATACTCAGAATAAATTCACAACTTGAGTGATTCTTTAGTAAATACTGTCTCTAATTTAGAAGAATTAACTGAAGAATCCTAAATATTCAAACTACAATTCAGTTAAGACTAGGGATATTTCTACATTTATTGAGCAGAAAATAAACATAGGAATTATTGGAATTGAAGATAAACATCAAGGAGTCCCGGAACTTATTAGTGATATAAAAGATACAGATATAAGACTTTGGGTGTTAACAGGGGAAAAGCTTGAAACAGCAGTGAATATAGGCTATAGTTGCAATTTATCAGAACAAATGGCACATAATGCAATTATTGATGGAAAAAGTTCCGAAGCTATAACTTCACAGTTAAAATTTTGCTCTATGTATTCGGGAAGAAAAGTAATCCTTTGGAAGTATAACTTGAAAGCCTAAACTCATTTATGCTTTATTTAAACTTTCCAACTTAATACAAAATAAATAATCATGAAGGTCTACCATTTAAAAAAAAATATTATTCTAAACATAGTAATAAACAGACCAAATATTTTGGATATATTGAACAAATCTCTATCCAACTTAAAGGAGACCATATACTTCCCAAAAGCCCCATATATGAAAATATCTATTCTGTTCCTCTATACTTAAGAGAAGATTTTTCTGATATTGATAAATCTGGAAATAATGAATATCTATCAAAGTTGACAATCCAAGAAATAGAAGTGGCATGGATAATATTTCATCTACTAATGAAATCGATACTATCATAAATCTAGTAAATCTAGTATTACTATTGTTCAGCATTGTATATAATATTAATTCGAAATTGATGAATAAATATTTCACCTTAGCTTCAAAGCATCTACAATTCTAGTATACAGAGTTTCTCCAAGACAACAGTTTGTACTTTTGCAGTTGTGTACAAAACTTAATCTGAAGTTGCACTCTCTTGCTGAGTGATGGAGCAAATGATGCTGGGATGATAATATCAGTAAAAGTAGGTATTGAGATCTTTGGCAGAGAAGGGACACAGGCAACAGAACCTGCAGATTTTGGAATATTAAATTCTCCCATCTCGATTCATTATTATTTTTTCATGGTAAAGAGGGTCTGAGGAAGAATTTAACACCAATATATTTCAATATTTTTAACAATATATCATCCTGTATGACAGCATTTTCATTTTGTTATTATAATGGATTTTTAGGTCTAGATATATATAATCCATAGGCTAAACAATTCTATGGGCTAATATTTATTACACTACCTATGATTGCACTTGTACTAGATAAGAACTTACCACACTATGTACTTAAAAAATCATAGCTATTGAATAAGACTCTACTATGTCATATATGGTCCTTTGTATATTTTTATGAGCTAAAAGATATTATTTCAAAATGTCTCAACTTAAGAAACAAATTAATTTCTGATCCAAAAGAACAACTATTTAAGAAGTCTTCACATTGTGAATCTTATTACAAAACAAAGAGCAAATATATATATATATATCCATATACCTACATAAAGTATCAAATAGTCAAAGCTGCTTTATTTGTAAAATATATAATGCTACCTAATATTAATAAAAGGAAATATTTGAAGATAGATACCAAAGAGTTGCATACTTATATAGCAAAAATCTACAATTCAATAGATGATGCACCACAGAAAGTTCGTGAGTATGGTACCGGCATACTTGTTATCTGAATTTTGTATGCAATATTGTTTGGCTGCTACATTAGTTATTGTGCCACTAGTACTATTACAATATGGAACAAGCTTACATTGGAATAATGGGTAACTCAACAGTAACGGCCAAACAAATATGGATATTAAATCTGTAAAGATGTGTGTTTATAGGACAACGATCTTCACTGTAAATGCCCTACTATGCTGTCTTATTAATTCATGGTTCATATTTAATTTGCTAGCACTAGTATTTGTGGGCTGCTCTTACTAATATGGTTAATTGCATCATCTGTTCCTTGCTCCCTGAATTCCCCAAGGCCTTCAACAGATATATGGTAGCTTTATATTTCTGCATACAACCCCAATATACTATATTGCTTACATTGTAATATGCAAACCAGCATTATTTCCATTCTTGTTTTTATGGGTATACATTGTTATAGCACCAAGTTAATATATTATTAAGGAAAGGCTAGTGATGGGTGTTTTGGATATTGTTATATGCAAAAAAGTATTTACAATAAGTTTACTGTTTTAGTATTTAGAATGTCAAATGATATATATAAAGATCTTATATCTCAGATCGATGAGACTAAAGTAGATAGACAATATACTCTCTAAAAATTGTTTAGCTACCCTAGAAGAGAATAACAGGTTAAATATGAAGATATTAAGTATAAGTAAGACTCTCTCGAATATTCTTTATACTCATATATACCTGTTCTAGAATATTGTGCTTTTTCTAGAATATTATAATAAGCTTTAACACTTTAATTAGTTTGAGACACCCAGAGATGAGGTGGGATGGCCGAGCGGTCTAAGGCGCTAGTTCGAGGTGCTAGTTTTCGCGGGTTCGAATCCCGTTCCCATCACTTTTTCCGTCGACCTATATAGATGGCATTACCGTGCTTAACCGGCACACTGCTAACATAATACACTATTCGTTTGAAATGTGCAACTATAGAAGTCAGCTGACTAAACAAAAAGCGAAAGCAAGCTCAGAAGTCAATGTGGTAAAATTAAAGTAGCAAATAACTGAAAGTACATGTTTTCTACAAAAGAAACCTTTACCATAAAGGATGTTGATATGGTCTTAAAGAAGAGACCTTAAGCTGCTGCATCACAGCTTGGCCCTATACAGGTAGTTTCATACGAAACAATTGGAGTAGTAATAACTTTCTTGATACAACCTGTTGGTGTCTTTTCTGTATTTTCAGGGCATTTGCTATCAGGTTTTGTAACAAGAACGCATTCCTTATTGTCAAATAGTGTGTATGGTTCAGCACAAGTAAGTGCAAAAGGAGCATATTCAACAATATAACACGTTCCATCGCGATCTGTAACATAGCCTGCTGGACAACTTGACATTAAAGGTGTAGTGTCGATCTTTTCACATCCACCAGATGGACACACCTTAGGTGCATACCTGGCGCATCTATCTCCCAATAATTGACTATCAGACGTGCAACTCAAAGAGTAAGGTGCAAACACTTCTCTTATGCAGACTGTTGTCCTCACAATATTTGTTGGTGCCATGACCGAACGTTGATGATGTCCTAATGAATGATGGTGACCTGAATGAGATGAGACCGCTATATTCTTAGGATTTCCAGCAGCTACTCCAGATTCCATTGTATATCCTGGGGGACAGACAAGTTCAGGTGGGAATGTTTTCACACGATCACAATCTCCATTTGGACAAACTTTATCTGTGTATTTGGCGCACTTGTCACTAACAACTACTAAGCCTGGAGGACAGGCGAGTTCATAATCAGCATACTCATTAGTTATACATCTTTGGCCACTTCGTTCAAAGCCTGGTGGGCAAGATAATATTGGTGTTATAAAGTTAACTCTTTCACAGTTGTTGTTTGGACAAACCTTTGCTGCAGATTGTTGACACATATCTCCCAGTAAGCGGAAACCATTGGGACACTGTAATGAATAAGGTTCATATATATTTCTCAAACACTGACTAACACCACTCGCCTTATGACCATGTGATCTTACAGTAATACCTGCCTGAGGTCTATAAAATCCTGGTGGACACTCCATAGTTGGTGGAGATCTAACTAGTTGTTCACAATTGCCATCAGGGCATACCTTGGCAGTATGAATAGCACACTTATCTCCAATAATTTCGTACCCTGCCGGACAAGAAAGGTCATATGGAGAGTATATCTGCTTTGTACACTCTTGGGATGATAAGTGGTGGTGACCATGACCACTATTTCCATGTGAGTTCCCTTGTACAGAAATACCAGCTTGAGGTTTTGAATACCCAGGTGGGCATACTACAGCAGCAGGCTGAGTAATAAGACGTTCACAGTTTCCATTAGGACATATCTTATTAGTAAACTGGGCACATCTATCTCCAAGTAATACAAAACCTGGAGCACAAACAAGTAGGTATTCATCAAATGTAGTCTTGACGCACTCAGCTGATGGGACGATTGTATGATGACCTCCATGTTTACTCGAAGTAATTGCTGTTTGGATACCATGAGCATTTCTAAATCCTGGAGGACATGTGTATGTTGGATTTACTACAACATTACGTTTGCAATCCCCTTGCAAACAAACTTTTTCTGTTTTTTGAGCGCATTTATCACCTTCCAGAACAAATGGTAATTGGCAACTCAACAAATATGGTGCAAATATTGTTTTTATACATTCAGCAGATGGTCTTTGGTGATGACTATGGTGATGACTAAGTCCACTTAATGAAGACTGTGACTTTGTTGATGTAAATCCTGGAGGACAGACTAAAGCAGCTGGTTCATTGTATACACGTTCACAATTCCCATTTGGACATATCTTATCTGCATAAGTTGCGCACTTATCAGCAATGAGACGTGCTCCAGTTGGACACTGAAGTGTGTATGGTGCATGGTCAGCATGAATACACCTCATTTGTGTCTGTACTTGAACTGGTGTTGGTACTTGAACTGGTGTTGGTACTTGAACTGGTACTGGTACTTGAACTGGTGTTGGTACTTGAACTGGTGTTGGTACTTGAACTGGTACTGGTACTTGAACTGGTGTTGGTACTTGAACTGGTACTGGTACTTGAACTGGAGCTGCAGCGGGGTAAGCATGATGGTGACCATGACTATGATGATGATTATTATAGCCATGACCAGTTGATTGAGCAGCCGCAAGATGACGATGATGGTGACTATAATTTGTCTCAACTACACCATCTATCTGATGGTAACCTGGAGGACAAGTTAGAGATGGAGCTGCAGTAACCACCTTTTCACAGTTGTCATTTGGACAAATTCTATCTCTTGTTGTTGCACACTTATCTCCAACAAGGGAAAATCCAGCCGGGCAGGCAAGATCATAAGGTGCGTATTGGCTCTTTTGACATTGATTCCCTACATCAGTAGTACCAGATGGGCACTTTAATGTAGGAGGTATTTTCACAAACTTAGCACAATCTTTAGATCGAGTTCCATCTTGACATATTGCCTCTAGAGGATAATAAGTTGTCAAAACACACTCCTTTCCAACTAATTCAGAATTATCTTCACAAATAGGGACAGCAGGTAATGAGTCGGCTTTTGTACATGTCTTTGGTGTAATCTTAGGTACATCCTCACAAATTGGACGAGGCGCCTCCTTGTGATGTTGTGTATGAATAGTTGGTGCAGGTCCATGTACATGATGTGTGTGACCATGTACATGATGTGTATGACCATGGTTGTGACTGTGGGAATCTACCCCTTCTTGTACAGATGCAAATGATGTTGAATCCTTAGCAGCAAGACGTCTTAGAGCCTTTACATCTGGTGTACGACACTCTGTAACATATGTTGTTATTGAACAATCATATTGACTTCTTCTAACACACTGCTTGCCGCTTTCTATAGAATAACCAGGTGGGCATTCAAACAAAGGAGAACTAGTTTTTCTCTCAACACAAACATCACCTTCTCTCACACCAGCTGGGCAAACATATTGAAGAGAACCTGGTACAAGCCTGACACAAGAATCTCCATCCAAAACTGAGCCAGGAGGGCATTCTGGAGACTTGGGTGAGAGTGTGGACTGTACACATTGTTGTCCTTGAAATGAGAATCCAGTAGGACAGACAGTTGAAGCTGGAGAAAATTGTATGCAATTATCTCCATTAGGTAAGAATCCATCTGGACAAATTGCATCAATCATTTTTACAGCTGTACATTGTGATCCTTGTAGTGTATACCCAGGTGGGCACTCAGGAACTAAAGGTACTTCACGTATTTGCTCACATTGATTCCCGTTAAGTACATATCCATGAGGGCATTCTTTACTTGGAGCTGAAAAGGAAACACAATTTGCACCATTGTCTAAGAATCCTGTAGGACAAACTAAATTGATCTTTTCAACTCTTTGGCATTGTCCATTTACGAGAGTTGTACCAGGTGGACACTCAGGTTGTGGTGAAGCTTGAGTGGATTGACTGCATTGTTTACCAGTTAAAACAAAACCAGCTGGGCACTCTTTTTCGGGCTGGGCAAATTGAATACAATCAGATCCATTATCAAGGAATCCTGGTGGACAAACTGCATCAATAAGCTCAACTGCAACACAGGTATTACCTTCCATAGTTGTTCCTGGAGGACACAAAGGATTTCTTGGAGAAGTTTCAGTCTGAATACATTGTTTTCCTGATAAAGAAAATCCAGGTGGACACGACTTTTCTGGGGCCGCAAATTGAACACAGTCTTGACCATTATCTAAGAAACCAGGAGGACATATTGTATCAACTCTTTCAGTAGACTGACACTCATTATTTTTCAGTACAGTTCCAGGTGGACATTCCAACTCTGTTGGAGCTGTTTGTAACTGTACACATCGATTTCCAGATAATAGGAATCCAGGTGGACAATCTTTGGTAACAGGTGAGTACTTTACACAATCTTTACCATTATCTAAGTACTCTGGAGGACAAATTGCATCAATAGACTGTACTGATACACATGCATTATCTTGTAACACAGTTCCTGGTGGACATACTGGTTGTGTTGATGCGGTGTTCGTTTGAACACATTGCAACCCTTGCAGTGTGAAATTTGGAGGGCACTCCTTAGCTGGAGCCACATAAAGTACACATTCATCTCCAGAATCTGTATAACCTGGGGGACATACCATATCTACATTTTTAATGACTTTACACTTTCCATTCTCCAATATGGTATTTGGAGGACAAGTTGATTCTAATTCTGCTGATTCAGGTGCCATACATTGCTGCCCAGATAGATTAAAACCTGGTGGACATATTTTGTTTGCTGGCAAATACTGAACACATCTATTTCCCTCCTCAACAAACCCAGGTGGGCATATAGTATCTACTTGCTGAATGAGTTTGCATGTTCCATTCTCCAATACAGTCCCAGGAGGACATTCAGGGTTGGGAGGTGCAGTATCAGACTGTACACACTGCTTTCCTGAAAATGTAAAACCTGGAGGACAAGATTTATCAGGTGGAGAAAATGCTACACAATCACGTCCATTATCAACAAACCCTGGTGGGCATACAGTATCAATAACATGCTTTGATATACATTCATTGCCTTGCAAAGTCGTCCCAGGTGGACAAGATGGCTGTTGAGGTGCTGTTTTAGTTCTTGTGCACTGTTTTCCTGATATCTCATACCCTGGAGGACATTGCTTCAATGGAGCTGTAACAATTAAACAGTGACCTTCATGATAGATTGCAGGTTCTTGGCAGAATGGGATTTGAGGCACTTGGATTCTTTGAACACAAACTCCATGTTCCATAACGTAGCCTGGAGGACAGCTTTCAACGGGAGTTTCAACAAATGCTGGGATTTGACCCTTGTTATGTGGTAATGGGGACGCTACACCTGGTACAGCTGGCTTTTGAGGAGCTGCAAGTGTACCAGTCAGTAATAAAAATAATAAAAAATACTGCTTCATTCTACAAATATAAAGATATATTTCAAAAATAGTACACCTCTAAATAGTATACTTTAGGGTGAATACTGAATTTCTGATGGGGATCTTTTGAGTGTTTGCTAGCAATCTGAGTGATCATCTTCCCTAATACGAGCATCTATGTTTAATACGTAGATTCATGTATCAAAAAATTCGTATCCGCGAACTGTCTATTTGTCACGAGGTCAATCTATTAAGTTAGTGGAATATAAACTTCTAATTAATCATTGTCTCCAAGACTTTACTTCTAAAAAACACTTGCTTACTTCAAAGCGGTACAAGAAGCTAAATTATATATATTGCTTTACTAACAATTTTAAAGAGTTTATTTTGGTATTACCAATTACTATCTTAAGTTATCTGAATTTATTTACATTAGCCTTCTCAAATGTATTAGTCACCATAAAAATATACACTTTCAAGCAACTGCTAAGATGCATAGAAATTAGAATTATATTTAAATAGGATTTATTCAAGAAGAAATACTACCTTGTTATTTTTAGACAAATACACAGCTATAAAAGAGACAGATATAAAACTCTTATGTTATTTTACTACTCAGCACTTTTCTATATTAGGAAGAATCAATTATACTCATACAAATGACATTGATTTTTAATAATACTGTACCTGAATATATTACCATTGTGAGTTACTACTTTAAAGATATACGTTGATTTACTTGCAATGGAAATAGATAAGCAAATGTATTAGTTCTATGCAAACGCGGTTAAACTACAGGCACATTCTAGCTGAAGGCAAGATGTTAAGGGAACTAACAAGTCTGTAGTTACATTATAAGCTATAATTATTTTTGTGATGCTAAGTCATAGAGAATGGAATCTTAATGACTCTAGTTCTTATAATTTATTTTCATTTTTAGAAGACAATCAAGATAGCTTACTCTTCACGCTAGCATGTAACTATCTTTCAATAGGACAATTTGAACTAGCTCGTGCAATTATAAAGCATCTCGCTTTATCTAATCCAAAAAAAGCATCTGATCTAATAAAGTGTATAATACTCTATGGTCCCCCACCAGACTGGCAATTATCGGTCTCAGTACCTTCGTCGGCTCACTTAGGATTACTATGCTTGACAGAGTTCTACAATATTTCTACCTGCAAGAATAGCTTCCCTGAATGGATATTCAGGCAGCTTGAATTCAATGTTATATTGGCCCAAATACTACTTGATTGCCCTAATGAAAATATATTACCTAATAGCATAAAGGAAATCCGGCTGTTATATAGTCTCATAAATATTACCGAAGATTTCCATGAATTACCTAGTACTATATACATACCAACTTTAAGTGTATTACCTAGAAATAAATCCCTTCCCCTATTATTAAACCGTTACCCATCGTATATAATTGACTTAAAATCTGAGATTTCGGAATATAACAAAAAACTTTCGGAATATGATTCTGGATACTTCCAAATATTAAGCAAAGACACAGTTAATCAATTAGTATCAATTACTTATTTGTTACCTAGATTGGGGTGTTCTCTATTAAACTGTTTAAAATTCAAGTTTTATAATATTGGAACAAAATATCTAGAAAATTCCAATTTATACTTTACTATAGAAAGAATTACAAAAATTTGTAGAATCAAAATGCAATGGATTTTTATATCATGCTGCTTAAAAGCAATATTGTCAATGGATACAGTATGTAACAATCTTGAATCCCACTTTTATAATACCATCTTTCTGTATTTGAAAAATTTAGAATTGCAATACTTGGAATACTTTACTGATTTTCTATTGTTGCAGACTTTTAATGAATTCAGCTTTAAACATGATATAGATATTACAGCTTTAAAATCAGAGGAACATCCTGCAATAAATATAGTAATTCTACTCGTAATATGTTGCATAATCAGTAATTTTTGCCAGATTGAATTTGGTGATTTGATTTTTAAACTATTTTTAAGTGAAAATAAAGATTTAATTGTAAATTGTATGGAAGATGCTGTCAGATTTTCAGAAAAGATGAGATATTACAAGAAAATTACTTCATTAGAACTAATAAAATACATTGTTACTATTTGCAAATATTTTCAGTCTTCAATACACAAGTGTATTGAGTCAATTGACTCAAGTAACGGTGAATTTTACAGAAAGTTTATGCAAAGTTTTGAGAATGGTAAACAAAATTGCATTTCAAATATTTTAAACAATGTACAATCGGAAATACTTATGGAAATTTTGGTCATATGTGAAAATGTATGGTTTTTTCATTGTACTGAAAATACAAAAGTGGGAATTTTCGATTATTCGAAGTTTCTCTCCTCTACTTTTATTAATCCTCTTTTAAATGGGGAAAACTCAGATACTTTTACTATATTAAGTCTCTCTAAAGATGATTATTACTTTTGGGTCAAATACTGGAATTGGATTAATATCTCTCAAAGACACGCTCTTGAAGTACCTTTGGAAATTATTCTTGAGAGCAACAAAATATATGAATATACAGACTTCAATAGTATTTTTACTAGACTAAACATAACAAATAAAGTATTAGCTTGTTTTCCTCACTTCCGTTCCCTAGCAATACACTTAATATGGAGCGATAACTTACAAGTAAACTGGGAAATACTAAAAAAATTATGGATACCCTATAGGCTTAATGAAAGTATGTATTCTTGTGGAGATATGAAATTAAATACTGAATTAGATGCAAGATATACACGATTAGCTGTTGCATTATGGATAGCAGAGAATTCTTTAGAAGTAAATTCGGCACTACTTGATAAAGCAGATGAAATATACACCTATTTATCCAAAGAACACTGTGTTATAGAATATCTCATGCAAATTAATATTCAAAATAATTCAATGAGATCATTCAAAAAGTGGAAAGAGTTTGAACATCTTATTTCAAGGTTTATTGATGTAGGCCTTTTAAATGAAGAGTATGACAAAAATTGGTTTGATATCAGGGACCTATTGCGATGTTATATATTAATTTACCAAATTAGTCTTGATCTAAGCAACAAATGTAGTAACAGAAAAATTGTATCTACATTAGAGGAGGCCTCATTAAAAATAGACAGCTTGAAATCAAGCAAATACCTAGCACAGTTCCTATGGTGTTTTATTATATTGCCCTTTTATAAAGTAGATCAGAACAATACTAATGATATATTGATGGATCCCTTTCTTAATCTGGATACTGTAAGTTGTATAATATATTACTTAACTACTTGGACACAAAACTTTAATGGCTTATCAATAATATTACACGTAAATAATGAAATAATGTGCAGACTTTCCTATCTTTTAGAGTTTAAACTATTTACGAGTTTTGTAGACTTGAGTCCTAATTTTGCAAGTCAGGATATTTCAAGTCATATTTTTAGTTGGTGGTTTAGAGAAGTATTGGATATAAATTTCAAAATAGATGCAATTGATATTTATCCTACAACTAAGATTGGATCATTTGTTGAACTAGAAAGAAAAAGAGTGAAGAATAGGAAGGTATACTACAACTCTCCATGGTTCTGTAGAGCTATGAACTATGAAGTTACTTTGGGGATTTTGGACTTATCAACAGAGGAATGTGAAGACAATATTACATCTTGGAATATGGAAGATTTGTTAAATAACCACTCTTTAGCATTGAAACTAATATTTATTAATGATTATGAAGGTGCCATTCATAAAATTCAATTTCTTTCAAATGATGGATATACCTTTTTACCACTACTCTTTGATAGCATTATTTTCCAGAAATTACTAGAGACTGATTTTTCATTTCCCAGTTTTTACACATTCCACTCAATACTTGAATACTTAAATTTAGGTCATGAGTTTAGTGAAAGTGAGTTCGTTTCCGTAGATATAACTCAACCAATGGAACAAATGGATGCTTGGTTAAAACAGTTCCAAAAGATCTGTTATGTAGATGATATGGAGATAGGATGGTTAATGAGATACCATCCAAACATATATAAGCTTTATATATTGATGGACTATGTAATATCCAATGCCAATACAAATTCTTATGAGACCTCAAATAATTTATTACAACTCTCAAAAAATATAGTACAAAAGTACTGCGAAGTATTGGATAATGAGTACTTAAGTACTATATCAGTAACCCTAGATCGTCTACTTATATTTCTGGAATCACCAACTATTGATTCACTAACTATGTATATGATGGAAATTCATACATTACCACTTCAACCATCTATGATTCGCACACACTTGGATAGAATGCTAAGTAAACGTGAAATAACATCAACTTTAGTTCAATCTCTTGGAAAAATAACTAAGAAAAATTCTGATGACATAAGCCAGTTACCTACTGAACACTTTACATCAATTATTGAACTACTAAAACAGAGTATTAATGCACTTAAAGATGATAATACTTCATCTAATTTCTTGCTCACTGTATTAGATTATATTTATAATATCTTGAAGATCATTTTTGGGCCAAATGAACACAATAAAATATGGCCAATATTAGCAATTTCTCCTGAAGATATTATTTATCACACATTCTTTGAATTAAAACTATATGATGAAAGTAGAGAATTGGCTAAAATTATGAATTTAGATTTATTTACCACTATACTATCTTTTACCCCAAGTGTAAGTGACTATCTAAAATATTATTCTTTAAGTCAAAATGCAAGTATAGCAGAGAAGGAATTTAACTACATATTTAAAGACCTTTATTCATCTAATTTATCAATATTTTTAACAGCCTATGAAATATTCTTTTTTGATATTGATGAAGGCTATACCATATGGAAATGTGCTCTAAATATTATTTCTAGCTCACTACCTATTTGTTTCGAAATAATTAGAGAACTACTTGAATTTAGAATAGAAAAATTAGATATATTGAAGAAGATCAATTGTAATGCTACAATTAACAAACAAGAAATATTTTCAAATAGTAAAATTCCTCTATCTATAATTTATGACAATAGAAATCTTGAATATCGATTTCTAATAATTTTGGCTATTGATTATCTATTAAGGAATTCTGAATACTCTGAAGCCATAAAATATATTCAGGAGTTTATCTCTAATAATTTTGCATATGATGCTCAAATGAAAAAGCATTTTAATCTAAATTTTCTTGAACAAGTCATAATACAGAATTTTATAATATTTGTTCTGGATAGAGACATTAGTATTCCTAGTTTAAGTTCTGATACTTTGCATAAATTTGTGGCATCAATAAAGGATTCTAAAAAAATGTTTTTTTATATAACAAAGTTATGGAAGAAATGGGATATAGAACTATTAATGGATTTGATTGAACTTTGTTCAAGAAATATTAAAAGCGAACTACTTCAAAAATCACTTGGCGAATTTACTGATATAGATGTTAACCCAAACTCGACTTTATTGTCAAAGCTAGAGTACACTAAGATATGCATAAATGCCTATCATGAAATTTCAATAAATAGCAATGGCCAGTGGGAATCCTGGAAATCTGTACTAATGGAATGTGAAACAATAAATGGTATTTTTAACATTCTTAATTTCGCTATGAAAAAAAACTTATTTCACTCTGCTTCTGTAATAATTGATACTATTTTGTCTATAAATCACGAGAATAAAGTACAATACAATGAGATTAATGGGATAATAAAGGATTTGTTAGAAAACTATCTACTATTCTTTCAAGAAAAAGAAGATATATTCAATTCAATGGAAATATCGGAGTTAATTGAGATTTTTAAAGGTGCAATTCACTTAGGTCAGGATATATATGAAATAAGTGAGATAAGAAATTACAGTATTTACAAGATATCAACTAGTCGTTCACTTCCAGGATGGAAATATAGCGTAATATTATTTAATTCTCTCAGAAGTATTGAGGACAAGTCACTTATTATAAACTCCTTGATAAGTACACACGAAAGTTTAAACTTAAATCAAAAACAATTAGATGTACTTAAGACAATATCACTTTCATTAAATTTACTTCAAGGTTTAAGTGAGGAAGATAATAACAAAGAGATTTACTGTCCATTTTATGTTTTAATAAAGGTACTAAAATATAAAAGAATTGATCTTATTGAACTAGTTATAAGAGAAGCAGGCCATGCATCAAGTGTACAAAAATTATTTTTTGACTATATAAAGAGTTCTTTTGGACTTATTGGAAGATTAGATACGGATTATATGAAAACTTTCGAAGCTTTTGCAATTTTTGGGAGTGCCAACGTAGAAATTTGTAGTGAGATATTTCCAATAAATTTTAAAAATAATTCTGCAGATTCAAAGCTATGTGTTGCAGGTATTGAAGATTATGACACTCAATTTGCATTGAATATTCTATCTAAGTCACCAAAGACTGAGGTATTTAACTTTTTATTTGAAGTAGCGGATCAAATATCAATTAAACTATATAATATAGTTAAAAGAGGGCATTTTAATAGGTGTTTTACTCACTTTTGCTGTCAACATTCAAACCCATTTGAAATGAGTATATGTAGTGGAGGTACTGATCAAAATTTCCCAGAACCACTTTCTCCATACTCCAAATTTAAATGGACAAAGATGAACTTGTTCAGCAAAAATAAAGATATAGATCTTCATAAAGACTTCTTAGCTTATTCTTTTCCAAAAAAGATTATCAGCTTTGAGATAAAACAAAATACACTTAACAATGATAACTTTGCAATTTTCAGAATATTATGGAATTCTCTAAAACTACTCTTACAATGGGGTCTTGTAAATATAGGAGCAAAAAGATTCCAAATCGCTTTAAATGGATTACCTTTTCTATATGATTTATGGGCAATGTTCCCTGAAATCCCATTTTCTATTGATGATATTACTAGTTTCAAAAGAAATAACCTTGTAGAATACCTTTTATCTATGGATCAACTCGATTTTGCAGATATCTTTGTCAGGGAATTAACAAAAGCTGAAGCTTATAGGATTTGTGATCTACCAAAAAAACACTTGATTAAAAATGATAATGCAACAATTGATATAGATGAATCTGAAAAAATGAGCTCAGCTAGAAATACATATAATTTAGTGGATGTTAGAAAAGCTATTTCTACTTTACTTTCTCAATTTGAAGGTGATAGATTTAATAACTCTAAAAGTTTAATTAATAAAAGCATTAATACATCACTGCAATCACGCAACGATATAATAATAAATATATATCAGAAATATTGGGAAGTATTCTGTTCTGTAGAGGTACCAAAAGTTAGTTGGGAAAGGGATGGATTAAACTTTTTAGAAATCAGTCTTCTTACTACACCAAGTTTATTGAATATCTCAATATTGAATTTATTCATTGGGTTAGCTTCATCAAATATTATTCAAAAAAAAGATAGTATAAAACACACTCAAGATCACTTTCTACCTTTGAAATTTATTATTTATAGTTTTGATGATGTAATTGGATCTCGTATAACAGAATTATTTGGCCAAGTACTATTACAACAAAAGATTATACCCAAAAAATTAATGAATACTACACCTATTAAGTTGCCTCATTGGATAAATAACATAGTAAGAAGTAAGGATATTATTATTAATAATGAACACTATGCACATTTTAATCCTCATACAACTTTTTTATTGGAGCATGTAATGAAATTAGTTAAAGAAAAGGCTCTGTCAGTATTTCCCTCAAACAAAAATCATTCTAGTAAAGTATGCTGTTTCCCACAGTCAATTATGGGATCCTTTTGTTTACAAACAAATGTTCACTTAGTCAATAGGTACAATTTCATCAGTACAATTGTTTTATATGGGAATACACATCACGAATTTGTAATAAAATCGTTAGCTAGATTAAGTTGTTGGTGGGAAGTCATGGTTTATATTTTACGTTGGTGCTTTGATTTGTGTCATAAGTCTAGATCAGTGCTAAGTGAGAATCAAAATAGTAAACTTAGAATGGGACCAAATTATGCAATTTTATCATTTGATGAGATATTTTGCAATTTAGTAGTAAGGAAAGCACATGAAACCAATCAATTGATGGTTCTCAGATCTAGTATTAGTGACGCTATACCTTTCGGTGGGTCTCGTGCTGCAACTATTGCAAGGCGTTGCAATCAAATAATTCAAAAATACTTAGCAAAACATGGGGCATTAGAAACTTTGTATCAAATACTTGTTTCAAATGATAATTTAGGTGATCAGCCTCATGCACTAGCAGGAGCACTAGCAGTTCATCTATCTCAAGTTAACCATATTGAATTAGATGCAAGAATTGGTTATCTTGAAGCTGCAACAGATCACTTCTCTTCAGCACTATGTTCATTGAGACGCAGGTCAAAGAGTATAATAACAACAAAAAATAAAAAAAATAACTCTCTTTTTTTAAAAAAAGAGTCTGACTTAAGCACCAAAAACAGACCCAATATTAACAATATTTTCATCTCAAAAATCATGATAACATCAATTTGTGATATCAATGTTTCAAAAATAAATCTAACATCATGGGGTGGTTTGTCTTCAAGCTGTATATCACGTATTTTAGGACTTATTGGTTTACAAACATCTATTATAAAAACTCTTCCTAGAATCAGTGCTAAGAGCTCTATTTTAAGTCCATTTTATGATCATAGAAAAGATACAATAGTGGAAATATTTTTAAATGGTGAATTTGGACTTGGGTTTAGAAGTATAAGAATGCTTGAGCTTCCACCTTTGGAACTACTAACCCTGGTTACTAAATATCATATTAGTAACAAGGATAGACACATGGATTTGCTTGAATTTATAGATAAAATGAAGAATTGGATACCAGAAAGTGATTTAGATACCCTGATAGTCGATACAATCAATAATTGGATTTTTGAAAAGGAAACAACCAATAGAAGAAAAGTAGAAGAGATGCCATATATGGCATTAATAGACAGAATTTGTAATTCTACATGCAAAGAACAAATTAAGATATTTATCCAAAAAATTAAAGATGATACATTTGAGTAATTGAGATATCGCAATTATCTATCAAACTAAAATTTTATTGTTTGGAAAGCAACAGGAAAGCGATGCTGTATAAAATTAGTGAAATTGGGAGCTCGTACAAAAAAAACTCTTTGAACAAATGAGTTATGTTGACAACTGATATCCATATTAAACTTGAAATATTTATATGTGTCTTTCTTTTACTAGGTATACTGTGAATAGGGTGATAATCTTGGTTGTCTGAACTGCTACATGAGATTTTATCTCTTAAATTTACTTGATTGCAGTTTTGTAGACATACAACAGGAAAATATTTGGAATAACCACTTTTAATAGTAGGCAAGTTAGGTATAAAGTGATTATCATGCTTTTTCTTATTTTTCTTTGTAATATCCGGTGAGTAATATCTAACATCACTATCTGGGACAAATTCCTCAGGAAATTCCGAATTACAAACAAAACAGTTATTTTTACTTTTCAATATATCTTTATTAATAAGCGATGATCTTTTAATTAGTACTGAATCTGTCCTGTTTGGTGTCTGCTCACTAAATAAGGTGTTTGATTTATAATTTTCTTTTGTTTCATCTTTATATAACTCTTCTTGTAAGACTGAAATATCTCGTTCTTCAGTTCTCTGGAGCTTTAGTAATAAATCAGTACATATATCTCGATCCCCATATTGATCACCTAATCCACTATTGTTTCGTCCATCTATATCAGCTAGATTTCGGGGAGTATCAGGTAGAAATGTATTATCAAGTTGTGACATATAGTGAAAAGTCGATATAACATAAATGTTGTATAATATAAAAAAGTAAGAATATTTGGGATATTTTGGCGGACATAGTGTGATATTTGCTTTTGTTATAACTAATCAATAAAAAAAAAAATCACTATAATGTACAGACTGCCTACTAATTATATTTCAACAACTTTAGTACGCACAGTTTCACTTTTTACTGCGAGTTGGCAATATTAAAAGTCCTGAAAAAAGAATTGATAAATAAGGAAAATAAGTAACAATGAGGAAACCATCTTAAATTACCCGGCTTGTTTTGGAATTTAGGCCAACACGAGGACCTACTTGCAGATTCAATCCCATTACGAATAGTTTTATCTCTTAAAAGTAGCTCGACCTAAAATGTGATTTATTTGTAATGTAAGAAACAAAGGTACTTACTAGCAATTACATACCTGAGAACACAAAGCAATCATTGCAGCCTCAACTTTCAACACACGTGACCCAATACTGCAAGATTTGAAACCTAAACCAATTAAGTCGCCAATTTCACTTTGACTCCATCCACCTTCTGGCCCTACTGCAATAATTGCAGAACCAGTATGTCTTTGAAGTCCTACATCCGATATAATTGTACTACTTTTGTTATCAGCAATAATGCCTAACATTGTATTTTTATCAAGAAAATCATCCCTTAAACAAAAATTCAATAATCTTGTCGCTTCATAATGAACTTTCTTTATCTTACCTTAGATATTTTAGACAAGAGTTCCATGATGCATAAAGATAAACTTCAGGGAAGAGTGTATTACATGCTTGTTCTAATCCAAGTTGAATACTATGATGAATAGATTCTCTATGAAGCTTTGATGAATTCAAATACGATTTCTCAGATTTGTTTGTGCAAACAAAAATTATTCTACCAACTCCAATAGATGCTGCATACTGCAAGACTTTATCAAACACTTTTGGCCTTGGAAGCGCTACAAGTAGGTCAATAACAGGAAAATCACCTGTATACTCATCTTTGTGAAATGGGCTATCAAGACGAACTACTACGCTGTATGAAATATGTTTATTGCTATTTATCTGAAATATATTTCTTCTCTTAGGTTTCATAATAGGTTTATTTAAATAGTTATCTTTAGCTGACACATTATCTCTATATATAATTTCATCTGTAACCATAAATATTTCGGTTTTATCGTCATTATCTTTATAGTTAAATTCTTTAGAATACTTATTTACTTCAGTTAACTTTCTATTTGTACTTGTATTATTGCAAAACTCTTCACTTACTTTTATAACAGTCGCAGTTCCACGTCCAGAATTTTTTACCCCTACAAACACCTTTGAACCTAAAGAAACTCCTAATACAATTACACAATGGCTAGATTGTCTCTTTGAAAGTAATACTTCCATATCTTCATTAATATCTTCGGGATTAATTATAATTAGGTTCATCTTCTTAGTCAAGATTTACTAAACTTCTAGTACTTGGCTCCAGTAATATTATTGCATATGAGCGCTCTAAATAGTATGCATATTTGCCATCTGAAAATTATTGTAGCACTAGTTTTATTAAAGTTATAATAAGTTAAAACTAAATATAAATCTACATGATACTTTATTTTTCTCAAGTTATTTCATTTATAATAAATATACTTTGTGAGCTATATATTTTAGAACTGTCCATAATTACCTCTCACTTGTACCAAAATTACCACCAACTTCTATTATGGGAGAAAAACATTTCTATAATGAAACTTTCACAATTACAAAGGATGGTGATTATAGGATCATTAATATCAAAAGGTAAGTCAAGTCTATAAGTGAAGAGATCTAATATTTATTTGCGTATTATCAGATTACTAGGAACAACTTTCACACTAGGCTATAGTGTTTTTATTTTATCAACTGCAGTGATTGTATTGAATCAATCATACTCACTACCGGGAATTGTTGCAATAGGTATGTATGGTATGCTTATCTTTAAATTGTAAACTATTTGTTAGCTTTATTTACAGGTATTAATAGTGGATTATTTATTCTGCTATATTTTGCTGTCGAACAGTTTGTCACGCCAACAAGCTATAGTTGGAAAGTTTTATTTTCCTCATTAAAAAGAACATTATATAAATTAAAAAAAAAAATTTCTTGTATAAATAAAATATCCAAGTAAGTTTAATAATGAAACTTTACCCAAAATGAATAACTTCAATTTATTTTTATTTTTTAAAAGTGAACATTCCAATGAATTGGTATCTACATCTGATATATTTAATGCAGCTAAAAGCAGTCTCTCTGGAAATGAATGGAGGTCTAGTGTTTTCGATTATGCATTAGAGCATTGTCCTAGTATTCCTAAAGCAGCTTCTGATGACTGGGTTGCAGCAATACCTAAAGTTCAGAAGCAAGTAAGTTTAGATATAATTCGGTTGACAAAGTTCTATAGATAAATATATTATTGCCTTATTGTAGAAAATGGCATCAAAGTATTATATGGGTCAATTTTCATCAATTAAGAACAGTGATATACAATGCAATGAGAAGTCGAAATATCCAAGTATAAATCAGATCATCAATAATAGTACAAAATTTATTAAAAGTGCAATTGATTTCTGTTTGTACCAAACTCAGACTCCTGCATATCAGACAGGTATGATTTTTTAAAGAATCTTGATAAGAGTATTGTTTCTATCTTGTTCTTTTTCAGGTTTAATTGTTAAATCAATGTTATGGTCAAGCGTCTACATTTGGGCTACAACAAGAATGTATAGAGCAAAAAATATAGACTCTTGGAATTTTCAGAATGTACCTGAATTTTATTACTTTTTTGAGTCAACATTCTTGTGGATGCTTTCCTATGATTATATAATAGGTAACTTACTTCAAAAAGTTCACTAATACATAATTAAAAGTATCAGATATTTACTTTTACTTTTTAGGGTTAGTAGCAACATGGTATAAAAAGGAGAGCACAATCCGATATATTTTCAGTTTCTATCAAATAATAGACTTTTTATCATTGCCTCCATTTTTGTTATTAATCATAAATATTAGCCCTTTATATGAGTCTAGTCAAAGTTGGCTATTATTGTAAGTTTCAACCTAAGAAATTTCCAAAAGGGAATAAGATACTATTTTTTTAGTAGATTTGGATGGCTAAGATTTCTTCGTCTATTTAGAACTGAGACAGTGTTAGATACAATTTTTCCAAGAATATCTGCAGTTAAAAGACGTATAATAGGTAAATTTATAATGTAATATTAGCTTAAATAGTTGGCTATCTCTCATAAAATATAGGTATTTTTGCAGGTGCTTCAACAATTCTTCTAACTTATGCTGGGGCTATATTTACAATTGAGTCTCCAGCACCGAAAAATTACTCTACACTATTTGATTTCTTCTATTATTCGGTTGTTACAATTGGTACTGTTGGATATGGTGACTTTGCACCTCAGACAAGAGAGGGAAGATTAGTTACTATTGTAATGATTACACTTACATTGGTTTTACTACCTCAAGAATTTCAACGTTTGAAAGAGGCATTGAATGCTCCATCACTTTCAGTTGGTTCATTTATTAAGAAGAATGATAGATTTCTATGTATTATAGGACCTATACCACCGAAAGTAAGTCCTTTATCTTTTATTTTATTTCCATGAAAAGAGATAAATACACAACTTTTCCTTTTTTTAGCAATTATTATATACCAGTATATATCTCTCACAACAAAAAAAAAGAAAATTTCGTTCAATTATGGTCATTACTCCTAGAAGTGTCAGTGAATATCAAATGGTTGTTAAAATATCACAACAGAGGCGTTATATAAGAATATTTATCAAACATGGAACTTTTAATTCTACTATAAGTTCAGTACTATTCCGTTGTTCAATGGTGATCCTTTATGGTGAAGGTATAGAAAATATCTACAGCTTAAAGAATAAGACTGAAAAACAAAATGGAGATTTCGATGCACTTATTTCTACCTTATGTAAGTTTTTAAAAAATTACTATATACAGGAAACTCATTTGAACTTTATCAGGTTTGCTAAAACTTTCAGGAATAAAAGAGAAGTTATTTTTAGTATTTAGATCTTCTCAGCTAGCACTAATGACATTTAACATTGGTGGTCTAGGTGTTATTTCTACTGAAGCAATGAAGATGAGATTTCTTGGAAAATCACTTGGAAATTGTCCTGGATTTCTATCTTTATTGGTGCATTTATTAATTCCAAGAAATGAGCCTATGTTAAAAAAAATACAAGACCCCCCACAATATACACAGTTATTAAGCAAGCCTGATAGGTCAGCAATTAGTCCACTGGATTGGCAATGTAGATGGAGAGGTTTGCATTTCAAAGTTTATACATTGCAATTCCCTGTATCTTTCCATGGTTATCCTATAAGTGTATTTATTAGACATATATATAAGTATTTTGGGATTATTTTAATTGGTATATATTGTCCAAATATGAGCCAAGTATATTTGAATCCTCATTTATATATAATTGGTGAGAATTCCAATAGTCTAGGTGATAGATCTAATTATTTAGGGCTAGTTCTTTCCTCAAGTGATAAATTAGTCAAAAAAGCTGAAAAACTAGAACCTTTCAAAAAATATGATAGAACTTCAAACAGTACTCTAGGAAGACGTAGCCAATCACCTATCAGAGAACTTTTTGGACATGGAAATAGTGATAGCTTGAACAAATTTAAAGGAAATATAATGGGTTCAACTAGCTGTGAGGGAAATGTCTCTGTAACGGGGTCATCTATAGAATTACCAACTGGCAATAGTTTGCGATATAATTATGCAATCAATGCTAAAGAACTTAGCACAAATATTGAAGCTTTTAAAAGTACTAATATATTAGAACGTATGAATAGAGTTTTTAAAGAACAGGATGAACTTACGAAATTTAATACCGTAGATAAACAGTATTTTGATATTAAACCATCGTTATGTTCTTCGCCTTTACAACTTTCGGGGAATTTGGATTATCAAGTACAAGGGAATCATGACTCTGTAACTATGAACAAATTATATTCGTTGTACTCTTACCAAGATATAGATAAGAAATGGACTGAATTTGGTACAGAGAGAAATTTTGTTAATGAAGAGTATAAAAATAATAATACTTTAAGATATGATATTTGTACTCAGCAGACTAATTTTTGCAATGATAGCTCTGGAAAGAGTAATAGATCAATCCCAATTGTTTCTAGCTATTCAGATGCTCTATTGAATGTATTTATACATAAAGAGTATCCTCTTGTAGTAATAATTGGTTGGTGCACAGGAATTGATATTCTTATAAAAACAATACTTAATTTGAGATCATCTAATTTCATTGTACTAGCATCAGATGAAATAAGTGTATCTTCATTTCTTGAAGATTTTAAAGGGAGTATAGCTCATATTATTGGTTATGGGACAAATGCAGATGATCAAAGAAGGGCTGGTATCCTTAATGCTTCTAGGATTATTATATTCGATTCTATAGCATCGAAATATGAACAAGAAAACTGTAAACAGATGATTGATATACAATATGGCAAGTTTGCCATTGCTGCTTGGGCCACTGTTTGTTATGTGTATTCAGAAAGCTGCAAAAGAAGTATAAATTCGCCACTTATGATACGTCAAAGATTACCACCTATAATCTTAGATATCCAAGAAACAGACATTGGACTTTTGATATATCAATTTACAGATTCTAAAGTACCAAGTGCATATAATGTTGCTAGTAATGTCTCGATAAATAGTGAGCAAAGTTCATTGGAATTTCTCTATACTCCACAATTCCTAAGTGGTCAATTTTTTGTAGAAGATATTATACACTCAATAGTAACTTTTACAATACCTCTTTTGGAATTAAGTCCAATAAGTATTAGGTTGATTGATCATCTAATAGATGGTCAGCCCTCTTGGCAACCATTCAATAACTCTAAGTACTCTACAGAAAGATCAAGGGATTTACGATTAGAAGAAGTACCTCTAATGTTTATCCATTCAACTTTTAACACTCTTTTTTCGGTAAGTTTTATATTTAATTTTTATTCAATAATATATTGTAATTTCTCCCTTTAATACTAGCAATTATTACGACACGGAAAGTTAGCTATTGCAATATACCGTCCTTTAACTAGTGAAACAAGAAGTTATGAAGGTATTTACCAAGAGCATATACCTACTCAAGTCCAGTGCACTGGAAATGACTACAATATGCGCAAAAGTCCAGTTATTGACTTGCTGAGTTGTGAAACACATATAATAATTCCATGCCCTCCACCAAATTTTAAAATTAGCTTAGGTGATTGCGTCTATATTTTGTAAAGTTACTAGAAAAGTATGTAAAAGTGTAATTATTAGTAATATAAAATAATTTAGAGTTGTATGAATCTACTTGAAAACAAAATACTTTTTTTCTCTTTTTCATTATAAAGTATGTGTGCGTGTACAGATGTGTAATGCAATATTAAGCAATTAAAACTTACATAAAAGGCATTAGATATTTCTAATTAATTAGAGAACATATCAGTGCTAATTGCTCTGATGTGGAGTCTCATTAATCCATTCAGATATAAGTCAACTACTGTGTTTGAAGATGCAGCTGAAGGATTAGTGTGTTGTGCAGCATTAGGTGGAACACTCTACTTTTTTAGAAAACATATTCCACATCCAACAGAATTTCCACCCATTGGTTGGCTAGCATTGAAATTTGGTTGCCATCATCATGAAAAATTCAATTTGTTGTTAGATATCCATGAATGCACAGATCTTCCCCAACCTGGGAAATATCTAATTAAGCTAACTTGTGGACGTAGTGAAGCACAAACAAAGACAGCTGTCACGAAGGATTTACAGAATTCATGGATATTACGTTCTACAACAAATAGTTCCGAAATTTGTATATTTTCTCAGAAGGTTCTTGTACATGTTAGACAAAGAGATGAGTTTCTGTTACTTGAGTTAGTTAACAGTGGGAGAATTTCAAACTCCTTAATTGGAACATGTAAAATAAGAATTGGTGACTTAATTGATACAAAATTTCCAAAAAAAGTTACTTATTCGTTTCAGAAAGAATATAAAAATGTTGCTAAAATAAGTGTCTCATTTTACAAACTCTCACCTAACATGATCATAGAGGAGACAACCCCTCTTTTATTTCAAGCCATGATAAATATGCAAACAGATGCTGATATCAAAGGTCATTCCATATCAATTGACTTTGCTAACATGTCTGAGAAGGATCAGTTGACTTTTTTTTCAAAGGTATTGCAGGGTAATCTTTATTGCTTCGAGTCAGAAGATATAGGTATGTTTATTTATCCAGATTAAAATTGAGTGTACATTATCAATAATTATAGATAAAGCTCAAATGTATTATTTCCGTGCAGTCGAATCACTTCCGAATAGGTAAGCTAATCATTACATTTGAAATAACTAAAATTACTGAATAGGTTGTTTTATTGATAGATGGGAGTGGGATTACTGGATAAGTGAAGGAGAGTACCTGAAGGGTGGAAGTAAACTTGGTGGGTACTTATTTTTAGCAATAAGTATCGTCCTTCCCGATAAATCTGATAGAAATAAGTTTTATATAAAATATCATGATCTATCAGGAGCCCATGACCTTTTTTTCCATACTGTTGATCGTGATCGCGATATATGGTCTGAAGGTTTATATGAATTTATAGATAGAGTAAGTTTATTAACAAAATGAAACTTGTCATAATATAGCTAGAGACTCTCTAATATTAACTACAGCTAAGGTCATATTTAAACCATACTAAGGAAGACAATGCACTCATTAATTTAGATATACAGAATACTTCGTTTACCGAAGCTAAAGAGCCAAGTGTATATAGAGACCCCTCCAAGGTAAATCTGGAAAATGAGGCTATATATTCAGCAAATGATCAGACTAATGAGAGCCCACACAAAGACCCAAGATCTCCAACCCGCACTAGAGGAAGAACTATAAAGCCTACTTTACAGAAGGTTCCATATGATAACTATATTAGTGAACTAAATCTGACCCCAAGTTCAATTAAAAGAATGATGAGGGAGGTATCTCCCCCACGCAAAGAATTAGATGAAGTACAGCCTCTACTAAGTAGTAACAAATTTTAGATCATACATACACTTCAAGAAATAAAGTGGAAGACTCATACAGACAGACAAATCATGGTTGAAGCAGTTAAAACTGCATCTCAGATACTATCTAGCAATATAAATTATAGTCATAGTCTTTTACATAACATGCCAAATATTGTTCAGACAGGGATAACCGCTTTGAACTCAAGCATAGCTACAATAAGCCATGTCCGTAGGTGTCCTAAGAATATCATCATGACAATATGTGGACTTAATTAAGTTTAGGTAAACTTTTCAAATTTATAGGGGTAACTTGCCACTTTTATATTGGAGGGCTAGTAGACTTCGCCAATATAGTTCGACACTTAATACCCCCCTTTATAAATATTGGCAACTATCACTTCAATATTGAACAGTTAGTTTAATATCCATTATTGTACACACATGTTGCCTCAAAATCACCTTTTTAATACTTTAGAAAGTGGGAAATAGATAATACAATAAAGTGACTTCCCACTTTGCTAGTCGGCAAAGACGGTAGTGGCATGAGACAGGACGTAATTTGAGGTGATGTTCAAGACAAGCTAGTTCTTTTCTTGGAAAAAGATAGCCTTATAGCTTTTGAAAGTATAGAAAGGCCAGTTAGCTTTGTTATTGTTTTTGCAGCATGATATTCACTAGCAAAATCTACAAAGGCAACATTATGATTCTATAAACAAATAAAATGTAAAAATAATTAGGAGTAGAGGCTGTTTTACCTTATGTTATAATAACTTACTGGTATAAAGCGTAGTTCAACAAAACCATCTTCTAGTTTAAATATGTCCATAAGCATCTCTTCTGTGCATGAGTCATGAATATCCTCTACAAATACTGTGCTATTTTGTTTACATAGTGTAGTATTCTCATGATCGAGTCTAAGCAACTGCCCTGGAGGTGAGCCGACAATAATACCATCAGACTTCCGTTTTGCAGAAACTGCAGCAGCAGCAGCTTTTGCAGCAGCAGCAACTACAGCTGCTTTATTTACACCACTCCGCAATCTGGACTCAGCAGATCCTCCAAAAGCACTTGCATCCCACTTTGTTTGTATTGGTGAAGCTACTGATAGTTGTGGTAATGGTGGTGGTGGTGGTGGTGGTGGAGGTAATGGTAATGGTAATGGTAATGGCGGAGGCAATATTTGTGATGCAGGAGAGTTTTTCTCATTATCTTGTGAACCAGCTATATTATGTGCCAGAGTACCATTAAATTTTACATGTTTTAACCATTGGCATAAATATAGCTTGTATCCGTCACATTTCAACTGAACTGCTTTAGGTATTAGTGGTCTACCATTGTTTCTTTTTGCTGGTACTGAGGAACCATAACTAGTTGTATGAGCAAAAGCAGCTCTGATAGGTTTATTGAACATATTTACACCCTGAATAGCAGTTAATGCTTTCGAAGCAGTTTCTATATCTTTGAATGTTATCCACGCTTGTCCTCGTCTATAGAAAGATTTCATACAAGTAATATTTACAATCTCCCCAAAATTCCCAAATTTTTGCAATAGGTTCTTTTCTAATTCAGTAGTCGGTACACGGTCATTCAGGTTATTTACATATAATGTACAGTTGGGGGTTGTAGCTAAAACAGTGTATTCACTTTTAGCAGTAGAACTATTCATCTTAATAACTGATATTAACCCTTAGCTAATATTTATCACTGGAAAGTTAAGAGTACTTAATGTAGCTTAGAGAACTAATTTGCAAAAAATTTTCTTGGTAATGCTAAATAAACATACATAAGTCCTAATCAGCTAACTGCATCAGAATTTACCGGTTATTTCAAGGTAGTAGAATACAATTGTAAATTATAATAGTGAACCATATTTAGATAAAGAAATATGAATAAACAGACATTATACTTAAAACTATGAAATAATAAAATAAATTTAACGGTAGAAGTTATTGATTTCTTAAGAGATACTTTGAATTAAATCTTGACTTAATAACACATTTTGAGAAGTCAGAAAATAATCACTTTTGATTTTCTACTAGGTAAATTGACAAATTATATGATATTTACAATATAAGCTAGCTGTTTAAATAGAATTAATCAGTAATAATTTAGATTTAGACAACTTATAGATAAGAGTGTAACTACGGATCTTTCTACTGGTGTTTATTTTCATAGGAACAAAAAGTCCCACTTATTATAAATTGAATCATATTTTATATAGAGAAAGATAACAAACTACTTGATCTTATCTGGTAAGGATATACAATATTATAAATACAGAGGAATTTGTAATATTTGTATAGCTCAATTCTATTTCATTGTGACACCTTTAGATATTTTTATTATTTTAACGTCTTGTTTAGTAACTTCACTACTAAGAAAAAGGTGCAACTTATTGAATTTCTATATAACTTTTACAAATACTCTACTGAGAGGTTTTGTAGTAAATAATTTTCCTAATGAGTATGATAGCACTATCAAGCAGAGTATAGTGAGCATTTCGAAGAGAAAGTCAAAGTAAAAAAAGAAGTACTAACAACTTTATAGTATATATCATAGGATATATATATACCTAACTAATCCTAGATGTTGAAGTAGATTTCATGGCATCTTAATAATCGTTAATATGTGAATGTAGGCTAATAAGTAAGGTATGTCTTTGTAAAAGGTACCAACAATAGCTATATTCAAATTACTCTGGCACCAGATTACTCATTAATTTAATTTAAAATAATACCATCATATTTAGTTTGGAACCATCTCATTGCTTCATCCTTTGTAACACGTCCATGTTTACCGATATGAGTACGACACTTTCTTCTTAGGCTAACACGGTTTCCTGGACGTGCTAATTGAACGAAAAAATCCATCCCATAAATACCAGTGCTAGGGTCATATTTAATACCTAAATCTATGTGCTCATCAATACCAAATCCAAAATTGCCAGTGGCTGAAAAATTCCTTCGTCTCAATTCATATTCTTTAACTTTCAGACCCTTCTCCAATATTTCCTCTGCTTTCTCTCCGCGTACAGTAACATAACATGAAATCTTTTCAGCTCTACGGATTGAAAAAGAACGCACAGTAAATCTAGCTTGTCCAAATACTGGTTTCTGATTAGTTAGTTGTTCCAAAACTTTAGCAGCACGTGTCAATCTATCACCTGACTGCCCTACACTAATATTAATAACCAGTTTCTCAATCTTAATATTTCTCATAGGATTTGTTTCGTTTGACATTTTACTATGGGAAGTATGGATTTCAAGAAAATATTGTCCAGATTTATTGTAAAGTGTTCTAAAACAAACCTTAAAAAAGTAGGTTATAGTTTGTACGTTAAGAAGTTATAAAAGCCATTCAACAATAATGCTGTTGGAGACACGTGCATATTAGACAGTGCTATTGAAACTTGTGCTAGTCCGGCCACTAAAATTTCATTATTTGAGACAAGTTGTCTCCAGGAAAATGCGCCTTGAATACTTGCCGCAAGTTTTCTTCCATAATTGAATTGCTTTTTTTATGAGGTTTGTGGGAATCATTATATTTATGAATTCATAATGAATAGTAAAAAGAAATCTGTTAACAAGGTATGAATAAAGTAGCTGGTTTTTTTTTAATTTGAAGATAGTTCTTGTAAATTTCTAAATCTATTTTTTCTTTTTAAATAGGTTGTAAGCAATACAGAAATTGGTGATTTAGATGAATTGGACTCTTTATTAGCTGAGTTAAACACTGGGAACCAACAAGATGAGTGCAGTGCAACTTTGAAGCAGGTTGAAGTGAATCAACAAGCTGAAGAGGTCTCTTTACAAACTCTGAAGAATAGACTTAAGAAGCAGAAGAAGAAGCAAGCCAAGGCACAAGGTGCATCAGAAGAGAGCAATGTAGGAACCACTTCTAAAAATAAGTCTATGAGCATTGCTGCCCGCGCAGCTGCAGAAAGGTTAAGATTAATTCAGGAGGCAGAGGAGGAAACCAAAAGACGAGAAGAGGAAGAGAGGAGATTAGAGGAAGATAGAAAAAGGCAGGAGGAAGAGGCCATTCGAAAGAGAAATGAGGAGAGAGAACTTAAACTGAAACTTAAGAAGGAACGTCGTGAACAATTGAAAGCTGAGGGGAAGCTACTTACAGCTAAGGAGCGTCATGAACGGTTGAAACGTCAACAATATCTACATTACTTACAATCACATGGGGTATTGTTGAATTCAAGCCAAAAGGTGGACTCCTCTTTACTGAAGGAGCAGGAAACTACAAGAACATTGGCAAGCCGCAAAAAGAAGGTATACAGAAGGCTACCAGAAACTCAAGAGTTTATAAATGAAACCACAAGTGTTACTAGTATTATTGATGGAACTGGACTAGCTGATGATGAATTGATTTCTAAACACATTCCTGAAACATGGGAGGAATTCCTTCAAGATGAAGGCACAGATTCATTGGATGTTAAGTACACTACATCATATTCTACTAATGTTGAGTATGAGGGCAATAGTAGATTAGCTGTGGATTTTACGACATGTACCAATGAACAGGTGCATGGGGATGTATCTGAAAGGAGCGAGTTCCGTTCTCCAATTTGCTGTATTCTAGGACATGTTGATACAGGAAAGACGAAAATACTTGATAAAATGCGAAAAACAAATATACAAGACAATGAGGCAGGTGGAATAACGCAACAAATAGGTGCTACTTTTTTTCCTCCAGAGATGCTATCTGAACAGATCAAGAGAGTAGATAGAGAATTTGAGTTGCAGATTCCTGGTTTATTATTTATTGACACACCAGGTCATGAAAGTTTTAATAACCTACGTTCACGTGGCTCCTCTCTCTGTGATATTGCTGTATTAGTAGTAGATATTATGCATGGTTTGGAACCTCAGACGAAAGAAAGTATTGGTTTACTACGTAATAGAAAATGTCCTTTTATTATTGCAC
Organism: Cryptosporidium muris RN66; assembly: GCF_000006515.1. Lineage (NCBI taxonomy): Eukaryota > Apicomplexa > Conoidasida > Eucoccidiorida > Cryptosporidiidae > Cryptosporidium > Cryptosporidium muris. The sequence continues at coordinate 152,111 of NW_002196573.1, read as the reverse complement.
TGAACAAGATAGATAGACTTTATGGATGGACTGGATGCTCATGGTTACCAATACGTGATACATTAGATAAGCAAAAGTCTTATGTAAACGATGAATTTGGGACGAGATTAAGTCAAACTTTACTACAACTTTCTGAAGAAGGATTAAATTGTTGTCCTTATTGGGAAAATGATGATTTACGTAGTACTGTTTCTATAGTTCCAACCAGTGCGATAACTGGAGAGGGAGTTCCGGATTTAATATATTTGATTGCTAAACTAACGCAAAAAATAATGGGTCTGAATTTTTTGAAATTAAATAAAACTGAACTTAGCTGTACAATTTTAGAAGTTAAAGCTATTGATGGACTTGGGGTAACAATTGATGTAATACTAGTATCAGGTACACTACATGAGGGAGATACAATAGTTGTATGTGGTTTATCAGCTCCTATAGTGACTACAATTAGAGCATTACTAACACCACAACCAATGCGCGAATTGCGCGTGAAGTCAGATTATGTTCATCATCATAGTATCACTGCATCAATGGGAGTCAAGATATGTGCAAACGGCCTTGATGATGCTGTGGCAGGAACTCAACTAATGATTGTGCCTAAAAATGCTACTGAAGAAGATATAGAATTATTAAGAGAACAGGTTATGGAAGACATGGGTGAGGTTTTTCGCTCTGTAGATAAGAGTGGAAATGGTGTTTATGTGATGGCTTCAACACTTGGTTCTCTAGAGGCTTTACTAGTATATTTAAAATCGTGTAATATCCCGGTAGTTGCTCTCAATATAGGAACTGTACATAAATTAGATGTTAGGAGAGCATCAATTATGCATGAAAGAGGCCATCCAGAAATGGCTGTGATCTTAGCATTTGATATTAAAGTAGAAGCCGAGGCCGAACTAGAGGCAAAGAAACTTGGTGTGAAGATTATGAAAGCCAATATTATATATCATTTATGTGATATGTTTACAAAGTATTATACTGATGTCCAAGAAGAGAAAAGAAAAGAGAAATCTCTAAGGGTTGTTTTTCCTTGTGTTTTGAAAATTATACCTCAATATATTTTTAATGTAAGAGATCCCATTATATGTGGAGTATATGTAGAAGAAGGTATTCTCAAACCTGGAACACCTTTGTGCATACCTGATAAAGATAACCTTATGATAGGCAAAGTTGCTAGTGTGGAATTTAACAAGAAAACTGTAAATGAGGCCAAGAAAGGCCAAGAAGTTGCTATAAAAATACAGCCACTTGGTTCAGATACCAATATAATTTATGGCAGACACTTTGATCATAACGATAAACTAGTAAGCCGTATAACTAGAGAGTCCATTGATATTTTGAAAAATCACTTTAGAGATGATCTTTCAAAAGAGGACTGGAAATTAGTAATTCAACTTAAGCGTGTGTTTGGAATATCATGAACTTTATACAGGGTATATTAAACTTTACAAAGTTCGGAATTGCAAGTCAGTCTGCTTTGGAATATAAATTTAGTCAAACTAAGAATTGCAATTTTTTTATTTTTTATCTTTTCTCTCTTCCTTCTCTTTCTTCTTTTCTTTTGAAGAAAGGATGTAAATGTTTTATCTCTTGGACACCTCTTTAATGTTTTCTTTATAAATTAATTGAGATTTTTAAGTTTAAATAGTAATATATGAATGTTACAAGTGACGTATACCTCAATAAGGTAAGGCTATTGTTTAGACCTAAGTCTTGTGGCGCATTGTAATGATAGTAATGAAATGCTGGAATAACCTGGTATTTCTGTATATTTGTTGAACTCAGTTATTTTAATATTAAACACTAGTATTTTCCTTTTAGACTGGATTTGAATATCACATTAATTATTATAGGCTTATTTCTTCGGGAGTAATTAGACTGCTCACTTGAAATTTACTATTTACTATCCTTTGTTTAGCTAATACAATATTTAGTACTAAATACAGTGGGGATTGCGAATATTCTTAAATAAATAAACAGGTAATTAGGTATAATTTTGGATCTAAGATAATAAATATTCGTAATGCAAGTAGTTTTTACAAAATCTCTTGACGCCATCTAAGTCCCACAGGGTAACAGGTAAGATGACACTTTCATTACAATTTGAATACAATATAAAATGATTTTTTGGTTTTGAATTTTATTATGATTATATCTATATTTAAACAGTGCAGAATCTGCGATGAATTTACTAAAGCATATTGCAATGAGGATAGTGAATTTGACAGTTTTAATATTTATATGGGTAAACTTAATGTTGAAACTGAAGTAGATATCATTAAATATCAATTTACAGACTTTCCTGATATATCCAATAATAATGACAAATATCTTAAATATCCTATTTTTCTTATTGATATATTTCCACTAGATTTTACTTCGAAGCAGTTTATAGCAGAACAAACTCTGCTGCAGCTTGGATATTTTGGTGGTGTTGGATGGACTTTGTCCAAAACAAGAATAAGAAAACTGGGTTGTAACTCAATTTTTAAATATATAAAAAACTTAATAAAATATTCTATGAATAATCTAAGAATAAGGCTAGCAATATCTCATAGGCAGCTATCTAACTGGTTAAACTACAAGTGTATTGATAGATTTCAATTAAAAAAATTATGCAGGTTAGGAATTCCTAATAGTTTACGTGGTGAAGTATGGAGTTACTTATTAGGTAGTGATGAATTATTATCAAAAAACTCAGCAATTTACACAAGTAAATTAAAAGAGAATATCTCAAAAGAATTTGAGGAGCAAATTAATGTAGATTTATGTAGAACATTTCCAAATTGTGCACTATTTAATGAGTCTTATGAAAGAAATGGAATAAATAGTTTAAGAAGAGTACTATATGCATTTGCTGCATATGATAGAGATATTGGCTACTGTCAAGGTATAAATTTTATTGCAGCCATCTTCTTATTACACATGAAGGAAGAGTTAGCATTTTGGTCACTTGTTAAGTTTATTGGTGCAAATAATAGTAAGCAAATAAAAATAAACTTAGAAAGTCCGAGAAGCTATTATACAAAAGGAATGGTAGGAGTAAAACGCGACATAATAGTGTTAAAACAACTCTGCGATATGTATCTTCCAGACATATCTACGAAGTTTGAATACCTAGGTATTGATATCCAGTGGTTTGCAATTGAGTGGTTTCTTTGCTTTTTTATCACTTCATTTCCTATTTTAACTCTCATGCGCATATTAGATGTCATAATTAGTCATGGATCTTCATCACTATTTCATATTTCTCTTGCGTTATTATATTTAAATAAGACCAAAATTATTCAATGTAATGATATGGATACTTGTATGAGCATACTTAAGGCTACTACAAAGTATTCTGACAATCCTTCACTAGTTATTAAAACTGCCTTCAGATATAAAATACATAAATACTTTCTTCATGAGCTTCAGCTAATAATTCAGAATCAATTGAATAGTGAACAGAAAAGATTACCATATAGTTTTAATTAAATCTTCATAAATTGTTCAATTTTTAAATATATTCAGATACAAAAAAACGTTTATGTTTTTATGAAATCCATATTGGCCTTTGATTTCTAATTAAACTCTCGTAATCTCGGTTTAGATAATTGGTAAAATAGGAAGTTGGCATTTCCATACTATCTATAATATCAAGAACTTTGTTTGTTCTGGGATCTATCATTTTCTGTATACTTCTGAACCAGGCATACACTTTTTTTTTACTAATGGATAATCTAAATATACCAAACTTATTCAGATTCATGGGAATAGTATCATTAGAAGAAATTTCAAATAAATCATCTGTTATTTTCCAGCAGTTGCTAGTATCAATGACTTCAAGATTGGTACAATTTCGCAATATAGCTCTTAGTGCACTATTATCTAGATTTTCACATCTTGATAACTTCAGTGATATTAAATTTTTCCATGAAATCCCAATCTTACATAATGTATTTCTTGTTAATTTATTGCAGCCAGATAAGTCCAGTACTTTTATATTTGGGCAGTACTCCATACAGGTAAGGAGAGTACTGTCGTTAAAATTCTTAACATCAACAGCAATTAAAGTTTCTAATCTCTCTAAAGACCCAAAAGTTTTTTTTAATTCGCTCTCTTCTATATTTGCACAGCCTTGCAGATTTAAGTATTGAAGCGTATTATGAAAAGCTATTAAAGGTGAGATTTTTGTAACTAGTAAACAGTTGAGTAATTCCAGGTATTTTATTGGAGTTGAGCAGTTTTTATTAGTTTTGTGATTATTTACAATGATCGCTTCATTGTTGATAGCCTTATCTTGATTAAATTTCGCTACTTTGATTTCATTGTACACTGTTTCAATATCAAGTCCTGTTAAACTAATTAATGATGAATTATTTATTGTACATGTAGTTTTCTCTAGTTTTCTTACACCACAGCTTAAATATTCAAGAGTTCCTACTGTTCTTATAATAGGAAATGATGTGATTCCACTGATTAAAAAGCAGTCAGTAATATCGAGAATTTTTAGATTACTTAGTCTTAAAAGCACATTTCTTAGAGTTCTATCTGTAATTCTACAACCCTGAATATTTAGCTTGAAAATCATTGAAGGAAAATTGCGAGTGAAGTATAGTTCTCTAAATTCCTTATCGGATAATTTTGCAAAGGTCATATTTAGTATACCAAGATTTTTATAGCTGCTTATTACTCTTTTAAGTATGTAATCAGACAGATGACAGTTCTTTTGTAAAGAAATTTCCCAAATATTTTCTTTGACAAAGTTAGATAACTTTTTATTTACTGAAAGTAAATCTACTGATTTTACTAGCTGATCTTTGTAAAATATGGTAGTTGTGAAGGGAAACACTTTAAAGTCATCGCTGCTCAAGCATATAGGCTTGGTTAACCATGATAAAATTTTAAAAATGAGGTCTTCTGGGAGATTGCTGAAGTAATCATGTTGTACTATAGTGTTATTTTCTACATTAGCTGAATCCTGCTTAGTATACTCATATCTTGATATCTTAAAGGGTTTGATATTATTGAAGATCTCCAGATGGAGCTGTTGCTTTTTTTTTAGAGGCTGTTTTACTGATTCAATTTTCTGTGGAACCTTTATATCTTCACAAATTTTTTGAGTTTTGGAATTACAAGGTATACATGTTAAAGGGGGGAATAAACAACATGAAGAAATATCAGATATGCACTGAACAAAAATTCGTAAAGAGTATTCATTCCCATTGGATAGATAAACTATTATTCTTTTTTTCGTGACTATAGTTAGTTTGCCCTCTTTTATAAATTTCCATACTACTTTTGTCACGTCATTTTTTAGTGAGACCTTAAGCTCACGACAACACCCAACAATCATTATTTCAAGATCACTATCTTGTATCACTCTATAGTGTACTCCATAATTAGATACATCTTGACGTTGTCTAATTATCCTTCCATTTACTTCTATTTCAGGGCGAGCACGAATAAATATATACTTACTCAAGATAAGATTGCTTACCTTTTCCATGTTTCATAGGTGCATATTATGTAAGTATTTTCTTTAGTTAGTAATAAAATAATCTAACTTCATATTTTGCAGACAAAATCAGTACTAAAAGCACAATGTTATATCCCTAAGTGAAAGCAGTATAAGAAATAAAAAAAAAGAAAAGTGAGCTAGACCGCTTACTAGAGTAACTACAGATTAACTTCAAATATTGCTATACACTACTCTGGAGAAGATATGATGATTTTATTATTATACATGTGGTTACTAACAGCATACACTTATATTATTATTTAGAAATGGCGCAACAACAAATAAGTAGATGTTACAAATATAATATTCCACTGAATTTATAGTGCTACTTGAGTTAATACCTTGAATAAATTCTGTATCAAAGAAGAATATTTTATAAAAGGTTACTTCTAAAGTTTTGTTCTCCAGTACAAATATTTTAAGAGTTTTGAGGAATGGAGCTAGGAATTCTAAAGCCTTAATCCCTACTTTATGCTATTATGAAAGCAGGTAAATATACTATTTTTGTAATGATAAGCCTTTTCGTAGGTTTTAGATTTAAATAATTGCGTGAGTATATTCTAACAAAGTATTGGGAAAGTGATTTCTAGCTGTGCAAATAGAATAATTTAAGCAGTTTAACAATTAAAAGTGTTCCAAAATATAATTTTATTTATTTGATACAGTATAAATATTGGATTATAATTCTTAAGAATAATTAAATATATATACCTACTATTTAATAGATATAATAACTTGTTCACATTTATAGCTGAATACTAGGTTTGCAATAGTTCATTAGTCTCAGGTTAAGGAAATTTTTGTTATTCAGAATTAAAAGTAAACTATTTAACCTTTCATAACATTTGAGATATTTTTTTACTTTTTGTTTGATTACTTTAGATAAGTCTACTTTGTAGATTTAGAAGATGATGCTAATAATATTATAATGAAAGAAATGCAATACACTAGTTCAGTATATTAACAAGCCTCACAAAAACTACCATAGTTTCTTTTTTTAAGATAAATTCTTTTTAAACTGTTCAAAGGATATGATCTAAACTATCAAAAATATTTATTAAACAAAGTTCAATTGAGATTACTAGTAAAAAGCTACTGTTCATTGTACTAATATCTAGTAATAGGTTGATGTAAAGTTGTAATACAAACAACCGAGTATTAAACTAAAATGATTATATATAAATGGATTTTGAAATATAAGCTGAGTGTATACAGTTTGAAGAGAAAGTTACACTAATATAGAATTGCTAGAATATGGAGTTGAAAATATTTTGTAGTAAAGCTCATGATTATAGTGGTATAGAGACAATTCCTACATGATCCAACGAACATACATTAGTATTAAAAACTTTACTACAGCTAAGATGTACGCTAATAAATATGTATGGCATTTGGAAAATTGAGGAAATACTATTTAAAGTAAATAATATTTAATTAGGAGGGAAGGGGAGGAGTTTTCTTTTTTTTTTTTTACTAAGGGAGTCAGTCAGCAAGGTACTAAAAGGTAAATTCACTATTTATTACATTGTACCTTGTTGAGCATAGGAACCTTCTGCTACTACAGGTGGGCCAAAATAGGCCAAAGCATTTCTACTCTTGTAATATTCATTTCTAACAGCAGATTGAGTCATTTTAATATTACTCTTCATCGCAATAGTTTCAAAAACACTTGCCCAGGCGGTGATGTGGCTAAATGTTAAAACAACAACAATAGAGAATAGTGTATCTAAAAATTTAAATGAAGGAAATATTAGAGCAGCAATCATCAAGAGTCCAGAAAGTTTACACAGTCCCAAACTAGCAAATCCCATCATCTCCCTCGTTCCATCATTGGAGTACACCTCGATTAAAAATACTGCCAACCCAAGTAAAGTGATACCAATACTAGTTAGCCCAATTCCCGAATAAAACAAACATTCAATAATACTGTTAAGATTAATACCTTTAAGTGCATTCCCTTCGTAATAGCTAATATTTGAATAAATAGTTACTATTAATAAAATTAACCCTAGCAAAGTAACCAAGGTTCCTTGGCCAAGTGCCTTACATCCTGCCCTATATCCTCTTGTCTGACTAATGCTACCATCATCATCCATTAATACTGTCGATACATTCAAACATAGAACTCCAATAATTAAGATCATAATAAACACAAAACTAACACTTGTAGGAATTGTTGCATCATTAAATGGACTTAAAAATTTTATTACTTGGAGTCCATACCCTGCTGATATAGAGCATAAAAGAGTTCCAATGAATCCAAGAAGTATTAAACCAAAACCCAATTTTAAATTATTAGCTAAAAATTTCTCAAAAAATAAGGGATGCGATGGACCTCTCCCTTCAGGTGCATCCCCTGGTCGGACAACATAAGTAAAATACATCATCTTCAAACAAGTAATAGCAAAGGTATAGTATGTAGCTTGATTTTCTGTATATTAGTCCCAATTTTTTTTATATATTAGTGATTATGTATGCATATATTTATTGGAAATATTGCAAGAGGAAAAAGCATGCCTCTATACAAGGTTGTATACATCCTACGTATAGTTCGCTGTGCGCAAATACACATCCACAAGGTCTCTGATAAAACTTGCACTATACAATATGCAAATGTAATTAATTTTATTGAGATCTTTTAATTAGAGATTGAGCTAGGTTTTTTCGCATAATTCAAAGCAGATTATTTATTGTTATTAATATTTACCTTCATTGTTTGGTAATAAAAAATTCTACCTCTTAGAAGGAAATCCAAATATTGCGGGGAAAAAAGTCTAATATAACTGGATTTTTTTCAATAAAGCAGAAAGTGTATATTGTGAATCTAATCTGTACCCCACTTTAAACAAAATGTTGATATCTCTTCAGTACTAGATACCACTTTGTGATATTTAATATTACATAGGCAGGTAATAAATTTCAGAATTTAGGATAAAGATTTATTAGTAATGAAATAGGATATTTAAATAGTTCAGACTATTCTAAGTTCCCACAATATTGCGTTATTTTAGATTTCAGAGTACTAAGTTTGTGTCTAACTTAATGACATCTAATAGGATTTCAGCCTATATATTGTAAAGTATAAAGCAATTAGCACTTTATCTGAGTATGTAGTCTGAAAATACTGCAGTTGATAAAGTAATGCTTTTATTTAAGCTTGTGAATTATTAAACATCGCTTACTAAAGTTGATATTGTGCCGCCTAGTATTGAGGAACGCATGTCTATTATACTGAGGTTTTTGATTAGAAGGTAGCTATCTGTAGACGACATTGCGGATTTGTGTGGCATGTGTACGTAATATATTGTAATATATATACGTAAGTAGACAAGTTGCCTAACGTAGTGTTTTGTCCATATTCTTCAAATACATGGCAGCTATCATAGACATGTGTACCAAAAATCTAGATATACTTTGGTAAGAGGAAGTAATTAAAATATATTAGATAGGTATTTTTAGTTTCCAGAAGTAATAATATAGGACAACTGTATTCAGAAATCTCGATCATTTCATTTAAAGAAATTTCGGGTGTTACTTTATATTTTCGATTTTAGTCAAATAGGAAAGGGAGAATGTATACAAAAGGGTATTCTGGTGAAGAGCCTATGCTCTACCATCAAGGAACCGGAATAAGTAAGGCTTCATCAAACCACTTCAATATGGCTGCTTCACAAGGAATGCAAGCAATGAATGATGGCATTATGGATGATGAGCTCATAAATGAAAGAGGTGAGGAGATTACTCCAATAATTACTAATTTCTCCTGTATTATGCTAAGATCTGGTACTTTCTTGCAATGTATTAGTTTAATATTATTATGTATTATGTATACTATCTTTGGAAATAGTGGATTTTTTACTTTTGATTTATATGGAAATGGTGGAACACTAGCAGAAGATTTGAGCTACTATGCAAGTGTTGCTTGTATACTATGTATGTACCTTGTGGGGGTTTTATTGTTGGCAGGGTTTCAAGAATTCATTGCTGATAATTCAAAGGCACCTCTTGGTTTCCGTGCAGGCTCCAGATTACTGAATACTGCCAATATTATTCAAGTCATTGTAATTGCACTTCGAATTACACAATTTTCATTTGCTTACTATTACTTCAATCAGAAATGGTATGGCAAGTTTAGTCAAACAAAAGGTGATTGGTGTTTATACAACTTTGGAATAGTTTGTGAGGCATTGAGTTTAATGATGTATGGGATAGGATTCTTTTATGTTGAATCTTATTCAGATTTTGGGGTTGGAGAACATTATGCTTATGCGATGCTAGGATTATTTTGTTGTGCAGGGATTACAGAGTTACTAATGCTGTTTACAGGATTTGGAAGCTTTTTTACCTTGATTCTTGTTCTTGCGTTGATAGCTACAAGTATTTGGGCATTTTATTTTGAGCCCCTATTAGAAACCTACTCTCCATTGCTATTTTCTAGAGATGTAAATGCTGATGTACTACCAAAAGAAACTTTGGCCGATGATGATATGAGCATTGAAAAAAGTCGTGGTGTAAATAATTTCCAACCAAACTTCACCTACCAGCTTTATGCAGGAGCTAATGGTGGTAACTCCTATGGAGTTGAAATGCAATAAATTAATGAATTTAATATTTACATTATTGATTAATCCAACTTTGTCAATTACCGAGAACTCATGGATATTACAGAAACACTGAATAAAGTGGTGTTTCTTAGGAAGTAGTGTGCTTTTATGCTTTTTAAAGGGGAATAAATAGATAAGGTCAGGGATGCCCAAGGGAATTTTACTAAGCAAAGGCTTCCCTTATTCGGTTTTTCACTGGGGAGTTGGATTGAAGTGTTTTTTTTAAATTTTGAAAGTGGCACAAGCTTGCATTGAAAATGATTAAGATCTCATTCAAATAGAAAGAACATTTTAGTGTAGTTCCCAAAATAGCTACTCTAGTTTTCTAATGAGTTTTCTAGCGCAAAGAATTGAGTTTGTATAAAACTAGTGTAAAATTTAGTTTTTATTGCATTTAATTGATTCTTAATGGTATACATTTTTAAAACTGAATCTATATAATTGGAGAAATTGATATGTTTTTTGTAGTGTCTTACTATTGTAAATTTCGCTATTTTTATTATTAGTAATATAACTTTATTAATAGGGTGTTGCGAGACAAATATTAGCATATACTCTATTAAAAACTAGTTATTCTATCAATTTGGACAGTTTTAAGAGATTAAAATATATTTCAAACTACAAATTAAAAAAGAAATTATATTGAACTTCGTCATATCTCTTTATAAGGAACATATTATAGCTTAGCTCATATTGTAGAAATTATCGAATAAAAGTTATATGAAGTACTTAAATAAATTTTTAATTGTCTTATTAATGATCACAATATATGGGATATTTAATAGTAAACTTTGATCTTAATCTACTTCTTTTTAAGAGGCTGTTTAATGAGACTGAGTGAATGTTTCAAGAATTACCTGAAAATTCCAATAAGCTATCTGTAAAAAATAATGTTTCAATTTAACTAGAATTTCGTGCTAGTCTATTTGTTAAAATGTAAATATTTAGAGAAAGTTAATCTTTTTGGTATAAAGTGAGGAAGATCGACTACTGTGGAGCATCATACTTTTTCCTTTACCAAAATAAAAAGTCCAATTCTATTTAGTAGTATAGTACATTTGTAGTTTTAATAAACTATGAACTAACTTAATATTCACACTTTATAGGCTGATATTTAATCATCTAATTTTGAATTATAATATTGCAATACTAAAGTTAGAGAATAAATATATTTAAAATGCTAACTCCAAAATCCGATATTAAACAAAGTTGGATTTTTATTTAAAGAGTATAGAGAATCAATATCTATACATAATCTTATTTTAAACATGTGAAATTTATAAGATTCCAGCAAACACTCCAAAGATTTTATAGTCTAAGTTTACTGCTGGAGTTTTTATAGTAGCTTTATATAAGTTCACTAATAATATTAATTACTTAATATATTGTAATTACAAATAGCCTAACAGCTAAAAAAAAGTGGTTTTGTTTAAAAAATTGGATTTATTATTATATTTATTTAATTTTGCATAAGTTGAAGAACATATCGCAAATTTAAAATATCTCTCTTCTCTACAGGTACTGACCTTTAAAACTTGCACTTAAAGGGTAATTTTCAAATATAATGCAGAACTTGATAGCAATTCATAACATTACTTTAGATATTTGCTAGATTTCGTATCCCAGTGTAAAAGATAAGTTGGCAATAAATTGGCAAATTTGTATTCAGCGGTAAGTACAGGTTGACAATAGTATGTACTAATACTTTTTTTTTCTTTCTCTACTTCTAGTTTCCCCCTCCAATTCAAAGTTAAGATATACAATGAGTCATGTTATACCAAAAGATTCTCAAATATATTTAGAATCGAAAAAGGCAAATAATATCCTTAAATATTCAAAAAATTGGGTAGAGGATGAAATGCTACGTACTTGCATAAGTGCTGGATTACCTGAAAACTATGATTTCGAAATAGGGAAAACAATAAATCGAATAGTAGAGCTTAAAGCAAGTAGACCAGAGGAAGATTTAGAGAAAGAGTTTACTGTATATCTTCAAATGCCTGAGGGGTTACTTATATTTTCTGATGCCTTATCTTCTATTATTGAGCATTTTGCTAAGGTTAATGTGGTTATTTTAGGTGATATTACTTATGGAGGATGCTGTATAGAGGATCAACTGATGAGATGTATAGAAATGGCACACTGTAGTGATATGAATTCTTCACTACTTGTCCATTATGCACATTCCTGTTTAATTCCAATGGATGAGCTAACAACCTATCAATGCCCAGATATACCAAATATACTATATGTTTTTGTAGAAATTCATCTTTCCATACAACATTTTGTAAATACTGTTAAACAAAACTTTCATAAAAAAACTAAATTATCCCTTTTATCAACTATCCAGTTTCACAGTACCATAATTAACGGTACTACAGAATTGAATGAACACTTTTCCAGTCCTGTTGAAATTTTATCATGTGATCCATTAGCATTAGGAGAGACTCTTGGTTGTACTAGTGCAATTCTTCCTGATTATATTGATGTGTGCATTTTTGTATCTGATGGAAGATTTCATCTTGAAAGTGCAATGATGCAAAATCCGCATGTAGAATTCTATAGATATGACCCTTTTTCTAAGAAGATTACATTGGAGAAATTTAACCACATATTACTTCATGAGAATAGAAAAAGTGCGATAAAATCATCATTTAATATAATTAAGGAAAAATCTAAATCAGTTGGACACAATTTTGTAAATATCGCCTTACTATTTAGTACTTTAGGGCGACAAGGAAGCTTCGCTATAAAGGAAAGACTCCAGGTATTAGTAGATGAACACAACAACAAGACTGTTGAACTCTTACCACTTCATTTAAGCACTATGATGCTCTCTGACCTTTCCACTGAATATATTAATGGTAAAGTTTTAAGTGGAGTCGATTTAGCTATACAATTGGGATGTCCACGCTTGTCTACAGATTGGGGATTATACTATGATAAACCAATTTTAAACTCATATGAAGGCTTTATTTTACTTGGAAACTTATCTAAAGGGAATTATGAATATCTTTTGACATTCCAAAGTTTGTCTAGCAAGGAAAATCCTAAATTTTTATATCGTGAGATTTATCCAATGAATTACTGGGCTATGAAGGGTGATATCTGGTGCAACTATTATGCTGGGGAGTCACGTAATGGTACATACACCTCAACTACTGAGCAAAAGCAGATAAATAGAGAGAAGATGAGGAGGCAAAAGTTGAAACTACTAAATCTAAAGAAAATAGACGTCAAATATGACTCCTAAATAAAAAGTGTGATTCAATACACTAAATATTTGTTAAAACCTAATAATTAAAAGATGTACCATAAAGTTGTTATATTTTAAGTAATACGGAGAAACTGGAGTGTATTTAATGTGTTTTAATGGCACAAATGCTTCTAATTTAATGTAATTATGGTCCAAACTTCTGAACTTCAATAGATTCAGAGAAAATTACACATTAATATCTGTATGTTTCTAAGTTACTATGTTTGATGAGTCACATGTATTCAAAATTATTTTTCATTGTCCAACTATTTATATCCTATGTGAATTTTTTATTATTATAGTAACTTTTCCCAGCATCTTTTGATGTATTACTTCACACTTTAATAAGCTGAATTACAACTATCAAAGTCATAAAATTTAGTATGATACTAATATCTTTGTTAGCATCTATTTAGAATCAGTGGTCAATAGAATAAGTCTTTTCTTTCGAGGTAACTTACATAAACACATGAATAATGTTAAGTAATGGAGATGATCTCCTACATGCAAGCTATTTGCTCATGATCTTCCTAACTATATATACTTACAGGCGCTTATGTATAATTAGTAACAGGTAAACAGACTTTCCTCTAAATTCCAATTTCTACTTAAATGTCTACTTTATTATAAGCTCAATAGCACTTACTAGGAAGTGTTTGGGTACAATATAATTGTGCTACAGATCTACTAGTACTATATATTTTCTATTTTCTCTCTTGTCTGAGTGCCATATATATCAGCTCACGGATACATAGAGACAAATAATGCTGTGATGGAATGGGTAACTCTGGAAAATGTATTACAAGATAGAGGTATTCAATATGCTAAGCATCAAATTCTAGATAAAAGCGCAAGCAAGCTAAAAAAAGAGATCAATCTTTTTTGCAAGAACATTAATTCTATAGATGATTTAATAGATATGAATCATTCACAATACAATAAAAATAAGCTAAGCAAGAGAGATAGAATTAAGAATTTTGAAGGTAATATATCCCCACATATATTTTCCTCAACACTAGGATCAATTGAAGGAGTTGTTGATATTAACAGTCAGCGAAAGTTACACACTTCAATACTGGATTGTATTGAAAAAGGGTATGTATCAGACAACATACAAATAGTGAATATAATTGATAACTCTCATCCTGTAAGATTGGCCACTAAAGCTAGTTCAAATTGTTATAGTTTAATATGGAAAGGGCGTAGTTTACCAGATTCTCATGATGTTCCAATGGTCCTAGGCGAGTATACTGGCAATGTGGTATATGTTGGTGAGGACGATATAAGTGATGAATCATACTCATTTCAGCTTACTTTCAAAGATACAGCATTTAAATATCCCAACTCTGTAGTTACTGGAAGCATACCATTACTTAATGAAAGGATAATATCTGAACTCAATTTAACTTATAAAAATAACAAATATCAGCCTGAAACTTGTGAAAATTCAAATATATTAAATGCTAGCGGCGATGTTTTATGCTATTCAAAACCATACTCAAAGGTTGAAGAGATAAAGAGGACAAATGGGTTAGTTAAAAAGTTAGGTGCGCGACTACTTCTTCCTCATGATAATGAATATATAATTACAGCTGATAATAAATGTAATGAAATGGCATTTCTTAATCATTATGAATGTATAATAAGTAATAATTGCAATCTCAGAATTAATACACAGTGGCACTCTGTATATATTGATGGTTGGCCTCACATCTTATTGACAACTATTCCAGGGATTGGTATAAAGAATGGAGATGAGCTTTCTGCTGACTTTGGCAGTTGTTGGTTTTCTAAAATTAAAAGAATATGTAAAAGAAACATTATAGAAGAGTTTATACTTTATCGGAACAAATATTTTAATTATTCTCAAAGTATAGAGAGGGGATGTATGAATAAATATCAGCATAAAAAAGATACAAATTTAGACTTTATAGAAAAGACAGCACTTAAGGATATAAGTGACAGTAGCAATAAGAAGTGTCCTACACTAGATACTAAAACTATAATAGAAAAGTATGATACTTATTGTAAACCAGAACTTCCCTATGAATTTTGCAAGGAAAGTGGAAAAGATATTTGTGAAATATGTCAGCATATTGTTCTCCCAAAAACATCCAAATATAATTTAAAAAAATTCGTTCCAAAGAGCATATCATATCAATGCTTTCCAGATATTCCTGATAATATTCAGTCATATGTGGTATGTAGTGGCTGTAATAGAGCTTATCATTGGCAATGTATTCAACGTCCAGAATTAACAAAATTATCAATGATGTTTAACCGATGGTATTGCTTTCAATGTATACAGCTTGCATTAGATATTCTACCTTTATTAATTAAATGCATCCCTGGAATAGACTTAAATATAATTAAAATTATAAATGACTTCTTTAGTGGAAATATATTCTACTCTGGAGTTGTAGATGTTAACAATAGACTAATTTTGCGCTCTAGTGAACAAGTTTTAAGAGAAAATCCAGGAACAATTAGTTTTAGACCATCTGAAAATTATATTGTAAATCAACGTTTTATAGAAGAAGATACTGGTCTTAAAAGTCTATCTTACCTAAAACCATGTTATATATGCTATTCAACAATTCAATTTTCTCGTATATGTAGTACTGGCATTGCACTACTGTGTAGGATATACAGGATGCACTTAGCACCAGATTACGATGAACTATTTAATACACTTCAATTCAATCAAGTAACAGATTCAAAAAGTAAAAGGAACTTGGCTTCAATATCATTTATTAATGGGAGCTCTGTATTCCAACCTCATTGTGAATTTTCTAATAATAGTAAAAAAAGTTTACTAAATACAAATACTGGGGACCAGTTTAGAGTAAAGTGTATAACAGAACGAAGCCGCAAGGTTATAAACTCTTTGAGGTTATCCTTATATCAGTCAGAAAATCACCGTTCTGAACTATTACTAAAATTAGAATCTTTAAGGAGTATACAAGACAAATACTTTTACACAATAACAGCAGGTAATGGACTAATTCCAGTAATATGTATAAAGCTTGGTGAGACGGTAATCAATAAGATATTTAATGGAGTGCTCTACGAAGGAGTAGTCACAAGATATTATCCTAAGGAACGATTATTTCATATAGAATACTCTGATGGTGATGCTGAAGATATGGAATATTCTGACTTTTTGTACACTTTTTATAATGATATTAAGTCTGGTAGAATTCCATTTGAGAAAATTTTAGTCCCCACTGAAGTGAACAAAAATAGTAACTTTCAAGTGACTGAGTATAATTTTGATGAAATTAATATAGGTGGAACTTTAAGGAATAATTCAGAATTTTTTGGAGATCGACTAAAAATTGATAGAGGCATATCAAAATACAATAAGTCTAGCCAAAATACGGAATCTCACATATTGAATGTGTCTGTTGATAATACCAGTGATAAACACACTATTTCAAAGTGCTCAATATTAGATATTATAGATTTCTTCCATAAAGTTTTTACCAAGATCTGCAAACTTCAATTTTTAATGAAAGGAGCAGTTAGACTTTTCGAAAAACCATGTTATAGATACATAAATGAGCCTATATGGTGTTGCATGGAGGGAAAATACAATGTCAAGAATATTACTGCGACTTATTCAATTGAAATAATCACTTCTGAAATTGAAAGAGTTAACTTAAACTTGTCTTTGCGCTCTAAAATATCTTTTGGGTCTATTATATTGAAGCGTGATATTCCTCTAAAGTTGGCCTTCGAAGATCTTGGAAATCCTTATAACTGTACTATAGACTTGAATAATGGATATACTTGTGTATCTTCTCGAACAAGAAGCAATAAAATAAATAATTTGGGGAATATTATGGAATGTACATCTGAAAGTGCACTTAAATGGATAAATGAGCGTATAGAAGAAATTTGTGATGCTGATGAACTAATTGGGGCAAACACTGAAATAAATAAGTATGAAAGTACTCATGAAACAAGTCGAAATTGCAAAGGAGACCTTAAATCAAGTACAGTAGGTACTTCTGATCTAATGACAAGTATTAATAATCTTATATCAGAAGAATGGATTAAACGTTGTAATGAACTGGCACAGATACTTGAACCTTATCCACCTGGTATAAAGTGGTTATCAAAAAAATGTGCATGGAAAATCACATATAAAAGTGAGGATGGAGAAAGAAGAAATTCAAAGCTGCAAGTTTACCCTAGTTCAGACACTAATACTGTGGAAGGATTGTATATTAAAGCATGTAATATTTTATTAGTGCAATCTATGCCGTTTGATTCTTTTAATTATATTAATTTAGAAGAGGGAAGTAAAGAAAACACATATACTGCTATTGAGCATACCCATAAGGACTTTATGAGTAGTACTAAAGATCTGAAACATTCTCAAACAATTTTTAGATCTTACAATTTTAGTGAAAATAAGAGGTTACTAGAACTAATAAGGGAAGAAGTGGATTCGATCAATCCAATGCCGAAATTTATCATTTGGGATGAAGAAAAATTGGCATTTAAAATTAAGTTTTCTGGGCATAGTGAACAACTTTTATTCCTAAGTGACTTTGATTTCCAAGTTGACAAATGCATAAACTTTGCAGTTAAACATTTGAAGTATATAAGTGCAATTAAGAGTAGTAAAGATGAAATTGGTGGGAATGAAGATTTACGCCCTATAAATACAGTTTCTGATATAGAAATAGAACACTACAAGAAGGGAATTAGTTACTATTCAAGTTTTTTAGACAAATCAGGTGTATTATCAAAAGATATTGACAATGTATGTGATAAACTTATAGAGGATACAGATAAATGCAACGACCTCGCTAAAAACTCATATAATTTGTTAGAAAAGAAAACAAAACTTAGAAGAACTAATTTAAAGGAAAACATACCCAATACACAGATAAACGGTGAAGTGGTAAGTCTGAAGTGTGATAAATCTGAATATAATGACATGAAACCTATAGTTAGGGCATCACCAACTCCATTGGATCCAGAGAGTCGTGCAAGAATTATTGAATATAGTAAGGAAGCTGATCTGTTGAGACCATTCCCACATGGTATTACTTGGTGTTATAGATCTGCAAGATTTAAGGTTCGTTATCGTAGAAGCACAGATGGAGGTTGGACTGCCACATCATTTCCTCCGTCAAAGTTTGATTCTGTGAAGACTGCACTAAACTTTGCAATGCGCAAATTAGCAATGCACATTGATGATTATAAAAACAGTATTACTATTCCAAAATTACCTGACCACCTAGTTTAGATTTCCTTTTCAGCTGAGATATAAAATAAGTTAGTTTAATGTAATTGCCAACATTCCTTAGATTGGGATATTTTAACCTAAATAATAATGTGGTCATTTTCCTAGAATATCTCATCAACTTTTTTTAAAATTTGAAATATAATTATTATTTTTGACTAATGAAAATATTAATTAACAATTTAGCAAAATAATTCCTTTTTTATAATCAAGTTTGGGATATTTTTATTTTAATTGAGGTTTACTTATGAAAATATTGGTAAAAAGGTATCATTTACCAGTAAAAATATCTAAGCTATTGAGTATCACTAAAACAGTGAAAGTATTGATCAATTCCCCCCCCAGTATCTAAAAGTCGTTGAGCTGCATTTGAGTCCCAAACACTTGAATAGTCACTCCATGGATACCAATTTGCTTCACAGAAGCTCATATCAGGATATAACTGATTATCATCAAGCAGAGAGCTTATTACTTGTGTTAATTGCGGTGTGATATTATTGACTGATGGAGCTGGAGACTGATATTCCACTTTAGAAGTAAAGTCATGACCACTATTGGAGTCGCAGGTTGAGGACTCAATAACACTAAGAGTTTTTCCTTGTTCTTCTATAATAGCTGTCAAAGGTGGAGTAACTGGATATACTCCAATGCTATTAACTAGTAACTCAGTTGCCGACATTTCTTGAAGCAATAAACAGGAACGATTCTTCTGATTTGGTGAGAGATTTGTGGAACATATATCTAAAGAGTCGTTAGATTTGTTAATTTTATCTTTTTCACAACTCTTATCAGGTTCATCTGTTTCTAATTTAGCCGTTAAAAACTGTGAATTTTGCTTTATTGAAAAGATATCATTTCTCTCTCCAGAATTGTTTGTGAAGCTGAGCTGTAATTCTCTCAGCTCATTTTGTAACAAATTTGGTTGTATTGGACTAGAGTAAATATAGTCACTTAAATATTCTTGGTTAATACTAGCACTGTTCCAATGATCTTCACTATATATATTCTTTCTTTTTTTGTTTACACGTTTTGACCTTGTAATTAAAGTAGACGTATTCTTTCTATTCTCTTGTTTCAAATTACTTGAACTTTGAAGGTAGTGAGGCACTACACTTATAAGAGGAGCATTAAAGATGTCTTCTATTTTGGTTTTGCCTTGGCTGATTAATCTTTGTAACTGATGATAGCGATTTTTAACTGCATGCGTCGTCCTACCAGGCAAATGTCTGGCGATATCTGCCCAACGGTTCCCCCACAAGTTCTGCTGATACAATATAAAGTGATCTTCTGATAGTGACCAATCACCCCTTCTAATTCGTGGATCAACATGTGATATCCAACGTTCACGGCATTGCTTTGCCAGTCTACTCACGTTCAATGTTGAATTAAGTAGCCTAGCTATTTCAGACCAACTCGATGATCCTAGTCGTTGCACCAATTGATACAATAACTCATCTTCTTCTGGACTCCATGGCTCTTGGGGCATTTAGCCAATATTCATTGACTTAAACCATCCAATTTTCAAAGGAAAAAGAGCTTTAATTTATATTTATTAAAATTATTATATGAAATCTCTGGTGGGGTGGGACATGTTAATCTACAACACGACATCTTATATACATAGCAAAATAACGACAGTACTTCTAAAGCTATCATGAGTAATTACAAGAGTTAGTTATATGGACTATCATTGCAACACCGCCATTACTATACCTGGAGAGTTCGTGATAGTTTCGTTTTAATAACCACAATTTGGCGGCTATGTGGGGAGTATATATAGTACTTAACTACTCCATATTTGTTAAGATATTGAAAAATATTAGAATATAAAACATTAAAATAAGGTACTTCGGAAAAGGTGACTGATCATAAACACATATTAAAGCTTCAAAATAAAAATAACGAATTATATTGATATATGTACTGGGAATATATTAATAATTAGTTCAGTAAAATATCAAATTATCTACTTAAACTAATATATTCCTAATAATCACACTAAGATTTCCTGGAATTGAATGAATTTACTACCAAGGGGTTAGATTATCTCCAAGATTAAGAAATCTGATAGTTTGTGGCGCCAAAATGGCGCCATAGTTTCCGTCAGTTATTGACAGAGTGAAATGTTAGAATTAAAATCTTTAGCTTATTGACATGGTAAAGAGCAAAACTAAAGTTGCTAAAAGAAAACTTCTGTACAATGATGATGTTGAGATAAAGATATTAAAGAGCAGAATTGTAATTGAGTTACCAAAACATGCTGAGAACTGGTCAAATCCTAACAGAAGTGATGACTCTCATAATGTAAAGAACCTTAACTTAGTAAAACATGAAGTTTCTAATCTAGCTAGTAAAATTAATGAGGTGCATGGACTAGATTTATTTTCAGATTTACCTATAAGTCGTCGTACACTCGAAGGTTTGAAGCATAATTCCTTCTGCCAAATGACGAAAATTCAGAAATACGCTATTCCTCATGCTCTGGCTGGCAGAGATATACTGGGACAAGCACGGACTGGGAGTGGAAAGACACTAGCCTATATTATTCCAATATTAGAAAACCTCTATAGAAGCAGTGCTTGTTCATTAGATGGCCTCCTGGCTCTAATCATCACTCCAACAAGGGAGTTGGCTAGCCAAGTTTTTGATGTTACTAGGGAGGTAGGAAAGTTTCACTCATCTTTATCAGCAGGGTGCATAGTAGGTGGTAAGAGTGTTGATTCAGAAGCTACGAGAATTAACATGTTAAATATTTTAGTAGCAACTCCTGGAAGACTTATTCAGCACATGGAAGAGTCTCCACTATGGAATTCAAGTAATTTGAAGATGCTTGTGATTGACGAAGCAGATAAAATGTTAGATATGGGATTTTCAAGAGATATTGAGTTAATATTAGATTATTTACCTTCTTCTAGTAAAGGAAGGCAAACATTACTTTTCTCAGCAACTCTAGATAACAATTTAACGGCGGACTTCATAAAAAAAAGTTTATCCAATGAAATAAATAAATTGGAGAGGATATGTATTGATCAAATTAGCGAAATACCAGAGTCACTACAACAATTGTATATTTCAGTTCCATTGGAAGAAAAAATAGACACTTTATTTAATTTTGTCAGAACCCATTTATCTTGTAAAATACTTGTATTTGTTTCTACCTGTAAACAAGTACGCTTTTTATTTCATATTTTCTCAGCTCTAAGGGTTGGTTGTAAAGTTTTAGAGTTATATGGCCGTCAGTCATTGCAGAAAAGACTAGAGATCTGTCATCAGTTTCATAATCACAATCAAGAGGAAAATAAAATGAAGAATACAAAAAAGATCGCAAAATTAAATATGCAAAGTGGTAATTTTAAAAGGAAGCTAAATTTCATTAATAACGGAGTAGTACTTTTTTGTACTGATATTGCATCTAGAGGTTTAGATTTTCCATATGTTGATTGGGTAGTACAGTTTGACATCCCAGATTCTACGGATACATATGTACACAGAATTGGTAGAACAGCACGATACTTATCAAAGGGAAAATCACTACTATTTGTAATACCTAGTGAGAAATACTTTTTGGATCAAATGTTATCAAGGCGAATAGGACCAATAAAACAGGTAGTAACAAATCCAAGGCAAATGCGTTTTACTCTTCATGGAGCCTTGCAAAGCTTATGTGCAGCTGACTGCAAAGTAAAAGATTTAGCTGAAAAGGCATTTATATCATATATAAGGAGTTTATTTATTCTTAAACAAATTGATCAGAACAATCTCTTGAATAACTTACCACTTAAACTACTTGCATCTTCAATGGGATTAGCAAGTGCTCCTATAGTAAAAGTAAGGTCTGGAGAGAGTGTGCCGAACATAGATAGTACAAAATCTATGACTAAACTACAAAAGTTTAAAGAGAAGCTAAAGCTAAAGAGGAACTTAAAAGCTGAAAACTGCAAGAATGAATTCTCTTTAAAAACCTTGAAGAGTCCTGAAACTGCAGAAAATGATATAGACATTCTTGTTTTAAGAAATGCTAACTCAGAGAGTAATAGTGACTTAAATACCAATACAACATCAATAATAGATATAAATAAGGCACTCAAAAAGCTGAGATTTCGTTCAGATGGAACAGCTAAATTATGTGGCTTGAGTAATACTATTAAAGAAGAAGTATCACACAAATTCTTTGATGAAAGTGATGATGAGCAATTGGGTATAAATAAAGTTACTTGCCACGATTCCACTTTTATTGATGACCAATATTCCCAGGAATGTAATTTAGATAAGTATAACCAGTACCTAAAGTCAATAAAGTCTCGTCTTAGTTCAAACATGCAGGTTGATACACTGCGAGATCGGCAAAGGATCCATGAGCTACATGTAAAGCGTCGAAGGAAGTCAAGGGAAAATACAAAAGGTACTGATGGGGGTAAAATATATCATTTTGATTATGAAGAGGATTACTCTGAAAATGATATATCTATGGATGTAAAAGAACTAGCTTTAGCGGCACTGGAGAAGTTGGGAGTTAACAAAGATGCTACTAGCGCATAACTTCATAAAGCAAACTAATTAGCTCCTAATATATTCTGCACTTTTATCAAAATTTGATAGATAGTTCACTTAACTCAAATATTCAAATTTTGTGAAGAATCAGTTTGGTGAGCTCTACATATATTAAATTACACTCCTTTTGGCGTAATATTAAATTAGTGGTACTCTTTAAAATTTTCTTGAGCTACCCCTATATGCGCTTGTAAATTTGCAGAGATATATAAATGTATTATTTTTAAATTGGATTCTTCTAAGATGAAATATAGGCTAAATAGTAATCTACAACTAGGTCTTCTATCTGATGCTTCAATTGACTGCAAAGGTTTTAAAAGGTCTAGATCAATAATAGTTCATGCATTTATTCGAGAATCATATGAGGTAGTTTTATTTTTATCAGCAATATCTGTCGTTTTTTTTGTTTTAAGTGGTTATGATGGTAACAAAAATTTGATTATTGCTAATTCAGTGAGATTAGTAATTACAATAGCTTGCTATTTAGTTTGTCATCGCCTACGCCACGGCAAACTATCTCTGGTTTTGTTATGGTTTGTTTTAATAATGAATTTGTGTATTTTACCTGATTTCAACATGAATATCTTTTATTTTCGTCTAATTGACTTATTAAGCTTTTTTTCTTTATTTTGGCTAACTGGATTTCACCCATTAACACTCATAATTACATCCATTGCAAGTGCAAGTGTCATGATATGGACAAATTTTAAGTTAACACACGCAGTTGACAGAAGTTTATATAATCCGACAGTCCTGTTTTCATTATGCGGAATTTTGTCAGTATTACGTCTATTTATTGGACTCTTGATATTATCAAATATATTTGTGAATTGTACAATTATCAGGGATATAATTGTAGAACCAAAGAGGTCACTATATAATACATTTGCATTAATTGAAAATGAAAAGAAACTAATATCACTTGCAAATGAACTAGATATATCATTGAACTATCTCTCTAAATTTAAAAGAAATGAAAATACAAGAGTTCAAGAGGACTTAAATAAGCAAAAAGCATGTTCAATTCAATCTACTTCATCTTTATTTCCACCTGTATCTGCACCGTCCATTACTATGTCATTAAATTCATCCCCTGTTGTGCAATCAGTGGCTTCTTCTTCAATGGCATCATCTTTATCAATGGAATCATCACTATCTTCTTTTATAACTTCATCTGAAGTATTACCCCACAGTAATACTTTGCAAGGTTTATACAGCAGACTCGTACAACGTGAAAGGAAAGAACTCTTTAAGGGGGTTTCATCCTCGCTATTTTTTACAAAAAAGTACAAATTTATATTACAGAGACTACTAAGGATTATTTGGTACAAGTATCAACATTTTATATTGTCGATTAGATTAGCAGAATTTATTGATTCAGCATTACCTCTTTCAACAAGAACTTTAACGCAGGTCTTTTGGAACCAGGAAATTGAGGGTCTATATTTGCAATGGGTACAATTTTATGCTTATGAAACATTTAGCTCATCTATTATATATATGATACTATCAAATTTTGTTTTAACTTGCATTTCCTTATTTGAGTGGTCACTTCTACTTGCTGTAGAGAAAAAGGAGGTCATATGTTACTATTCACGTTTTTCCTGTAGTATCCACGGCAAAAAAAATATGATTATTCTATTTTTTATTTTACGAGGAGTTATTCAGCTCACTGTATCATTTACTATTATTGGTATCATATATAAATTATGTAAAAAATACTCTGTACATTCTACAAAGCTAGGTGAAAGTATCTTGAGAAGTAGTGACTATGATCACTATAGTTATGATACACGTACAAAAGACAACTCTTTGGAAAATCTAAAGTCAAGAGGTGACTTACGTTTAATTTCTTCAGCACCAGTTCATGTTTGGGTACAATTACTATCTGTTATATTGGGTTCTTGGCTTATTATCTGCAGTATTGTTGATGCGGCACTTATGGGTAATGTATTAACAAGGTTCACAGGGTTATCATCAAGTATGGTTATTGGAGGTACATATCTAAACTTGCGTATACCAGGAACTATAATAGTATACACTATTTGGGGAATATCCTCATTTATAACTACGATTGCAATTTCTGGCAACACGGAGAAATATATTGCATGTATTTTGTCAGTTATAATCCCTGCTGCTACAATTATATTTTTACATACGATCCCATTAGATAGAGTTAGGCGTATCTTGTTCTGTCGCTATACTTTGCCCTATTTGCTATATATTCAGCATATTTATTTTGTACTGAAGGAATCAGGTAAAGATATAAAACAAAAATTTCAAAACACTAGAAATATACAGCAACTTTGCAGAAAGTTTTGGAAATAGGAATAATACCGATGAATCTAGTGTACTTGTTCTTAAAACAAAACTTAACAATGTAAATAGTTTATAGTAATATAATTTAGGGATTATTAAGAAACATAATGTTTGTTAGCGGTTCTTTTACACTTTATTACCAAATATTGAAGTGATGAATGAATTCCAGTACTCTCTACTTTTTCATACTTTATACCTTACTCTTTATATATATACAACAAGTCTCTGCATATATTAATAATGAAAATGGAGTCCATAATAAGGTATCATATGTAGGTAATATGATTATATATGAGACAACTTTTGAAGTCAAATATGAATTACTATTTACTTTATTAAATAATATACATAGTGAAGTCTTAAATGGATATTCTGTGTATATTTCATGTCCTAATATTGTATCAATCAAAACTACTCATCTTCCCAGAGGATTATACATATTTTTATTCTTTAAACTTGGAAAGATAAACTCTAAAGTAGCAAATGAAATATTATCTAGTGTACTCCTTAAGTTCTATAATCTTAGACATATATTTAATTTCTCGTCAAGTAGAGAATTCCAGACATTGGCTTCCTTAGATATTTCTGGGTTTAATACAAATTTAGTAAAACAAATCAATTGGTATTCTTTAAAAGACAACCTATTCTGGTTTATCCCAAACATAAAGCCTTTCCACATAAACAATAGTTCACTACAGTATATATACTTACCCTTAATTAATGAGTGTTCAGGTATTAACTTCTACTTAAAAAGTAACATAGTGAATATACCTATTGTTGATTCAAGGTTTGCATCTGTACAATGGACAACATATATTGATCAAATAAATCAAGAATGGAAGACAAATACAACTTGGACAACTTTTGGAACTAAAATTAATACAGACTTAATTTCGGGTCATAGCCAAGGTTCTTTCTGTAATTTCAAGAAATTACGAGTAATTAGAACTCTATATGGAAAAGGGTTACACAGAAATTTGGAAACAGAAGTTGAATTAATAGACTCACCTTTAATTGAAGACAAAATTTTAGTACTAGATATCTTTCCCAAAGAATACTTTATTAATTTATATGAGATTTTGGATTCTCTAAGAAACACAAATGCTTCATGTAATTTAATATTCCCATATCACAGAGTTGACACTGAGATATCGAGTGAGAAATCTGGAGCAATAATTATAACAAGCTTTTGTAAAAAATCATTACTACCAATACATTTTAGATATCAACCACCATGTAAAGGCTGTAGCTATAAAGAAACAACTTTTTTTAACCCTACAGTGGTACTATTTAAATATAACCCCAACGATAATAAGCTACTACACTGTATAGTTCCTGAGTACAGTTATTCATTTATTCTTAATGGAATTTTTAAATTTCAAGATGAGGTTTCAGTTATAAAGTTGAATATTCCTGTAGGGAATACTATGCATTTAAATTATGTTTACTTTTCAACTACATTTATGATATTATTAACATCTGTGATATCTGTTATTTCAATAGAAAGATATAAATCGGAATTTAGTTCTTAAATACGAGAGGTTTCTATTCAGAATATACTAAATAAAAGTAGTAACACTATAGAGATTTTATTTTTTTGAGTTCCACATAAAAACCATAATGATCGCTAAGTGTAACCAGCACATTAGATCCTACACATCCAAAACACCATCCATCAACTAGGACTCTAGGTTCTTTCAGTATAATTCGTGATCTATAAGGTTTATATAATGAGAATAGCTTCGCAAAATGTATAGGGGGTAAAAAGATGTGATCACATCTTTGCCCATGACAACTGCTGTGGGGTCCAATCGTATTCAATGGATTATTTGGATCCCATGTGAAGTCACTTGGCTCAGTAGCCTCTAAATTGTGCTTATTACTGTTTAAAATGTATGGTTGTACAGAATATGAGTCAGGTGAATTTACAAATGAATCATCACCATCTACTCCTACATTGGGTGTTGCAGAGACAACTTCAATATTAGATGAATTCGGTGAACAAGATGTTGTAAAGCCTCTCTTTGCAGCCTCAACAGCAGCCCTTGCAACTGCAAATGATGATACAAGTTTGTTTACAACTGCTACATCATTTGTTTCCTCCTGTAATATTGAAGGACTAGAGGCATCTTGTGTTACTACTGGTGTTAAATCAATATCTAATTTTATATAATTCCCATAATCACTATTTGAGTGTTTTATATTATTTTTAGAGTTCCCAATTCCTTCATTAGTATTAGTATTAGCATTATTGTCTTTTTCTATGTCATCATATAAGTCATTATTTAACAAAGTACTAGAGTCTCTGATAGTGCTATTATCTGAATTAAATGACACGACATAATGTGGATGACTCTTTGTAGGGAAGTGACTTTCTTTATCTATTACATTAAAACAGTCTCTCCAACCTCTATCAGTGAAACACTGATAATTACTACCACAACAAGTAGGTGCAGCATTAAGATCTCCAATTATCATAGGTATTTCACCTCTTCGAATAGCACGATCACATGCATCTAGTAGTTGTTCAATTTCTTTGTTTCTTAAATGTTCAATAATTTCTGATTCAGGATTAACAGCACCACTAGCCATATGAATATTAAAAAGTGTCAAAGGTGAGTTTTTCATACCTGGTAAATCAATTGAAACTTCCAACATTCCTTTATTCACAAGCCACTTTTCAATAAGTGTCACATCATTGAAGCAGGTAAACTTTGCATGTAAAATTGGATATTTACTTAGTACCAAAAGGCCATTGTGTAGTGCCAATTTATTTTGAATAATAGATAGTGGTCGCCACCTAAGTATTCCTCTAGACTTATTTCTATTATGCTTGGTTTCACGGGCATAAAATGGGTACATAGGTAAAAGTGACTCAATTAAATAATCTGAGTGTTTAGAATCAAAAACTTCTTGTAAAGCAACTATATCAGCATTAATATTCCTAATCGCTGATGGTATCTGTAACAATCTATGGGCTGTATAAGGAGGGTTCTGATATAATTTAATACCACATAAACGGTATTCAAGTAGGCCTGCATTAAATGTTAAAAAACTCAAACTTTCTGGAAGTTCATCAGGCTCCATCCACATCACTAACTTAATCTTCAAGTGAAATATATATAGCTAGTAAAGGCTAGTTATACATTATTTTAAATGATCTAAGGGGGTAGAGTAACCAAGAGATATAATTTTTAAGCTTATACGGGACAAAATTTACTTAATGTGCAAAGAGGAAGCCGGAAGGCCGGAAAAGCAAGCCGCAACAAGAATTATACGTAATTTTTTTTTTCTTTGACCTGATCATTACACTACTTTTCTCATCTTTTTTCTTTGTTTTCTAAATGAGAGATTATGATTAGGTCTATATACTACCTTATAATATCAATGGCTCTATAAATACAATTTCTTACTTTACATTATTACTAAACTGCCATATTATACTTCAAGTAAGAATTCTATTATATAACTGAATGAGATTATTAAGTCTTTTTAAATTCGCTATTCGGTTGTAATATTTTATAATTTTTAAATTAGTAGGGTTGCAACTAAATGATAACTACTATTAGGGAAGGGCGAAATATATTAAATTTCCCGCATGCAAGCAGTACTCAGTACTCATTTATAAATTTCGTCTTGAAAGTTATTTCTTTTTATCTTTAAAAAGGATATATACTTCAAACTATAATACATGGCAGAGTAATTTATTTGTCTATATTTATATTGCAAATGTTACGAGCTAAACTATTGGACCAAAACTTAACTAAAGGGATCTCCCAATGTAAAGATAACCCACTTCATATAGGAAAAAATCCAAATTTCAACATTATAAGGCCTAAAGAAGAAGTTATATGCTGTAATTTAGGTAGTTCTATTTGTAATACTTACCCCACACTTTATGAAAAAAAAGGATTAATATGTGAAACTAGAATTGAATGCAACTTTAACCATAATTGTATACATATATCAGGCGTAGGCTATGGAGAGACAGTAGATAAAGAATATCCCAAATCTGTTTCTAATGATACTTTACTATTTTCTAAGACATATTATACGGAGGATAGGCCTATTAGGTCGTGCATATCAAATTTTTCTGTATTTGGCAAATGTATAGTTTATTTAACCGATAAGTACAGAGTTTATGCTATAAGTGATAGTGAAACTGTACAGATCTACATGCCTAATGGTTTTGAACCAGAAAGATTAGCTCCAACTATTGATGGAATAATGATCATCGGTAAATATAAGAAAGGGATTGATAAATATAACTTTTTACCTATTACTAGACACCCAAGACAGCCATTCTGCTCAATAGAGGTGAATATTTCTGATGGCATATTAGAAACCTCAGGGGAATATTTTCTAGCGAAGTCATCGCTTGATATTAGATGGATATCTTCCACTTTACCATTATTAATGGCTTATAGTTACTTCTACAAATGTCATATTCTAATTTTGTACAAATTAACTAAATTCAATACTTTAGGTGATATAGTCTTTTTTGGGAGTGAGGTTTGGAGGGAAAATTCTGAATGTGCCAGCGAAAATCCATGTCTGGCTGATACTGTATATATTATTGAACCTTGGATTGGTCCTAATAGCTTCCTCGTATATATCATACCTCAACTAAAAGAAGCCCGTTTTATAGAATTCAACATAGAAAAGATGAATGGTTTCACTAATTTATGCAATTGCCTACATGAAAATTGCAATTCATGCAATTCTAGTTTGGGTATCCTGAAGGATGTGCATGGAGCTGTAGCTTTAACTTCAACTAGTGATCTGACACAACTTATGCCTTTCAATTCACCAATTTTTAATGGCTTGATATATAAACGGAAAGCCTACCCTTTGTTCAATGCTGAAAAAATATTACCTACTCCAAATTTTCTTCTTGTTCTGAAGGGAAATAACAAATTGGCACTTTATTGTGGGATAACATTCATATGTTATGTAGATATAAGTAACTTCAACAATGGAATATTTAATATTATCCATATTGGAAATGCAGTTGCAGACAGGTTTAGTGTTCTTTTCGAGATACCTAATCATAATATTGCTAATGGGACTTCAGAATTTAAGTCTAATAGGTATCAATTATCAACACTACCACACGATCTTTTGGTAAGGAGTACTCTTTCAATTATATTTGAAGTGGCCAAAGCTTGTTTTTCTACTGAAATCTTAAGAATAATATTATTATGTGACAGCTCACTACAATGGGAAAAGATTTGTTTTACGATACTTGGTGAGCATGTACTCTCTTCTATTAACACATCACTATCAATAAGCCCCCAAGAATCAATAGAATCACCTTCATTTAGTGGTTTGCAGAAAAAGTTAAAATTAGGTAGCAAAATTACTGATAGTTCAACTATGAATGAAGGTAGTGGATGGAAACAAATGATGTCATTTTGGAGAAATTGGATACAAAAAAACTCAATATCCCCATTTCATCGTTCAGAGTTTTCTTCAATGATAGTTAAAAATACAATTCCTCATATGCTTGTTCTACCAAACAATAGTGAATTAAGTGAAAATAATTTGCATGCAGACAGTAGTAATGTCATGTTAATATATTTAATGCATGGATTACTTGAAGAATTTTCTCTATGTCCTGTTGTAGGAATTTTTGAGAATACAGTTCATAGGCTTAGAAATGATCTCCTATTACCAATGTCAATCTCTCTCAGTTTACCAATTTATACAGAATACTATCAGCTAATGGGAAATGGGCTATCAAAAAGAACATGTTCTCAATTAAATAATACAGATAGACTTTATTCTCCCCCAGTTCTAGTGGAAAAAATATATTTAATTTTACATGGGCAAAGGGATTTTCAACATGATGAAGTAGTAGATTTTCTACTTGATATATTTCCCCTCCAAAAGTTCGCAATTAATGTCTATAATCTGGTATTACATAAAAATTCACCTTTAGCGTTGGTTGATTACTTAGTTGCAGAGAATTTCACACCTCGAAATTTCCCACTACTGCACCCACTAATAACATTTCCTATACATCAAACTATAACAAAAATGTCAAAGTCACCTTTACCTTTGAATTTATCAAAAAAAGCATATATTCTACTTGAAAGATATGACTTGATTGTATTGGAACAAAAAAATATGTGCTATAGAGATTATTCTGGAATAGAAAGTGACAGTTATTTAGAATATGATTATGAAATGAAAAGTCTTAATTTGTCAACTGTTGTTCTCCCACATGGTAGAAATACTGTTGATGATCAAAAAAATATGCTAGAGAATCTGCAAAATTATTATGATAATAAATTGGATATAAGGAATAATTCAGTTCTCCAGAAACGTAGTATTAAGGAAATTTGGTTAAATAATCTAAAAGAGTATTGGATGGAAGGGCCCTTTTTATCTATGGAATGGTGTTTTCAGCTATTTTCAAATAATGTTGAATTTTGCAATGTCTTGCAAACTCTCTCATTACAAACAGCACTACCTATCATATTACAACGGTCATCTGGAGCATATCCTATTGATGAAGAATCATGGGATGAATTTCAAAGACAAAGAATAACTGATGCTATCCAGCTAGTATTAACTAATATTTTAGGAAGAAGTTCATGTATCTTTAATGGATCTCCCTGGGATTTTCTTTCTGATCATTTTCGTCGCCAGAGAATAACAAATAAGGTGCATGAAGTTGCATCTAATTCATACTTATATATAGATAATGAAAGATTTAAAGATCTCTGTTCCGATAGTTTATTATGGAATGATTTTCATATCGGCATATCAGACGTTCTTCAAATTAACTCAAGTGGTTTTTCTTCTTGGTACAAACTATCTGTAAATGCTCGCAGAAATTGGATATTGGAACAATTAAAAAATTTAGAAGCTCAATATAGTGTTGCATATTTATCAGGTATATTCTTTGGACTTGGTTTAAGAGGTCTTTTAAATACAGAGAAGTTGAACCTGCAAGTCAAATTTCCACTAATACTTGATAGTAGTGATATCTTCAATTTGTTAGCTAATGATGGTCAAACAATAAGAACATGCTCAATATTACTGGGATCTGCTGTAGCAGCATTAAGAACACAAGATAGAACTCTAACAAGACTTTCACTAATGCATATACCCAGCATACTACCTACTCCTTATACTAAATCATTGCAAATATCAAATATAAACCAGTATGCAGCACTTTTATCACTAGGACTTCTACATGCCCAAAGCAACAATTCCAAGATTATTCAAATATTATATTGTGAACTATTTAGATCAATGTCCGAACTTGATGATCAGTCTTCTATACAACACACAGTATATGCCACATCAGCTGCTATTTCATTAGGTCTGGTAGCCCAAATCGGAAATCAACCATTAGGTCATGGAAATACCTCTAGTACCGTATTAGGAATTACAAAGAAGTTGATACAAGCAATCACAAACTGTGGAGAATATACAAAGTGTCTAAATAACTTTGATACTGGGTTAAAGTCAAAGTACATTGAATATTTACCATATAATTTGCAATCGGAGACTCCAATGGAATTTTTAAACATAGAAATGCCACCAATACTTAAAGATGAAACAAATTCTGCAGTTAATTTTTGCTTCAATGACCTTCAGCAAATCCCTTGCTCAAGTAAAAGCTACTTTAAAGAAAATGTAGATTTCACATGTGTTAATATTCCTGCAATCTTGTCACTTGCAGTGATGCACATTAAAAGTGCTAACCAAATGATTTCGTCAGAACTTCCAATCCCATATGATAAACCTGATTATTTAACTAATTTTAGACCTGAAATACTGATATTTTTGATGATGGCTAAAATTGTAATTGAGTGGGATACATCTGATAATCCAGATTTTGAATATATAAGGAAATTTATACCGCGCTATTTATGGTTTCTTCCCCCAGATAAGATGTATCCCTGTCCAATTTTCCATAAAAACAGAGAATATAACAGAGATATAGTTAATCCAAGTTTGATTAATTGTGTTTCTAGAGGTTCTCTTGATTGGATACATTGCATACAATGTCGATCAGCAATGCTTGCGGGTGTTATATGGGGGTTAGGGATAGTATATTCGGGTACCAGGAATCAATACATTAAATCTTCAATGAA
Source organism: Cryptosporidium muris RN66 (assembly GCF_000006515.1). Taxonomy (NCBI): domain Eukaryota; phylum Apicomplexa; class Conoidasida; order Eucoccidiorida; family Cryptosporidiidae; genus Cryptosporidium; species Cryptosporidium muris. The sequence continues at coordinate 118,510 of NW_002196573.1, read as the reverse complement.
ATTAATACTTGGATACCTGGAAAATATACCAATGCTGCAGATACCCTTAAATATAGCATCAACAATACGTGATGAATATACATGTAGTCTACATGTTACAATTGACCGCTGGTCACGTGACTTATGCATCAGGACATCACTTACTAGCTTGTCTCTTTGTTTTTCTGGGAGTGGTGATAGTTATGTGTATAGCCAAATCGAATTTTTCCGTACAGAACTCTTGCAGTCCGCTCAACTTTTATGGACTAGCTCAACTGCAATATCTGCACATAGTATTTATACAATACCTTCAATGGAACATGTTTATAGTCAACTAACAGCATATAATAATGCACTGGGATTTCTGTATTTGTCTGCTGGACACCTCTCATTTAAAAATAGTGATGCACTAAATTCATCATTTTTACTTCTTGCTTCGTATCCTATCTACGCTAGAGACCCATCTGATATATCAACACCTGGAACTATTTTTCAACCTCTAAGGTTCCTATATGCAATTGCAGCACAAGATGGTAATTGTGCTATTATTCCCAAATGTTTTGAAGAATCTTCAGAGCTACTAGATTTACCCCTGTATTGTAGCTCAAATTTTAAAAATAAACAATTACAGCACTTCATCCCAATTCAAGTTGAAGCATCAAAGATGAATTCCAAGAGCTACTGGATTTTACCCGATATTTTGCCTTCTATAGATACTATCAAAAAAGTAACTATTTTAGGGACCAATTATTACTCTTTAGAAATAGATTTTGAGAAGATTGAATGTAATAACAAATTTATTCATTTATTGAAGAATGGAGTATTACCAGTACAACTTAGACCTGGGAGCCAACCTTATACATGGTATGATGCAAACTATATTATTTTGCAAACTAAGAATTATGAAATACCATCTACATTATGGTATTCAAGAGGAGTATCTGCACCTGGGAAGCTTGATATTGAAATATTCACTAATAAACACTTGGAAAAATTTGCAAAAAATATTAGATTAGATGGATATATCTTTAAACTGAAAAAAGTAGACAGTAGACTAAATTATTTGGAATCTGCAAATGAGGATGGCAATCTAAACTACAAACATATCTTACCAATTAATGAAACATTTACAATGGACTCAGTTTTAGATATGTATATAAATAATTTATTAGAAAATTTAAAATTCCAGCTATCTGAATGTGGAATTAAGAGCTCACTTTTTTCACCTCATACTGTAAAACTACTCAGAATAATACTCTTACTTGAGAAGAGGGTCAAATATGTTCTTTTAGTTTCATTATATATATCTGAGTTCTTTAAGTCGCAAGCTAAGACATTGGTACGCTGTATTCGCCATTATTACAACCTTGTTAATTCTGTAATTGCTCCCTCTTACGAAGAGAGGAATATATTTAGGCTATTTCTCTTATTTCATAGCTTACCAGTACCTTCTTATTTCATGAATATTGCTAATATTATTCTTTGCAACTTAGAAACTGCAGATTCTCCGCAAGATAGTTCAAAGGAAGAATTTGATTTTCTGATACCTTCGCTAATGCTATCATTTCCTACAACTTCTTCTCTAGGGATTCAAATTTTAAGGACTATAATTGTCGACATGTATTATACAAGATCGAGAATTCAAACGGGAGTATCGACTGCAAGGAAGTTCCATACAAAATCAGAGTTATATGCTTTACTAAGCGCATAAAGTGAAGCATATCTATGAAAAGTATTGGAATTACTTAGAATGAAGTTTTATATTCCATTACCTAAAGTATTTTGGCTCCTTAAACATGTATTAATATATTATTATATTAATAACTTAAATACATAACTCATTAGTCATTAGAAAAAAGAAAAGTTTAGTGTCCTCTTTTTATGCATGATATGGCGCCCACTTTCTCGAAGTGGGCTTAGGGATCTCTAGACAAACATTTTAAAACTAAACAATTGAGGTGTATTACTATACAAGGAAGTAAAATGCAATCTAATATAAAGATACCCTATTTGATTTTAACTGCAATACTATGTACATTATCAAAGGCTTCAACTATAAAATCTTTAATAGACTCTGATAGTAATATACTAATGGTGAAACATAATGGATTATTGAATCTGAATGTACAAGATCCAGTTGATTGTGAATATACGGATTTCAAGTGGTCAAACTGTATTTGTGATAAATTAGTAATAATTGGAACTAGAGAGTTAGTAGGAAACTCGTCTATAGGCTGCAGGGAACATGTAACTACAATAGAATTACCATGTGATGAAGTAGCATGTGGGCAGAAGCTTCTACACACCTCCAATGGTATTGCCTGTCCATCACTAGCAAATGTTGATGGTTCTTGTGATGAAAGTCAGGATTATATAACTCAAGTAAAGGCTAAGTCATATGAAGCTTGTAATTCGTTCTGTAATACGATAATAAATTGTTCTTACTTTGTCCTTGATTTAGATAACTCCATTTGCAAATTATATACTGGATCGAGAGTTTGTGGTTCTACAAATACAGGACGTGTAACTGGTCTTTATGGTTTTGACAAAATGTCATGTACACAGTGTTTAGTTGGAACTTGGTCCTCCTTCTCACCTTGTGTAGAGTCACAATATTCCATCTCTAAAACTGGTATTTGTGGAGAGATGAATAGGACAAGACTTGTAGCAGGAGGTAATGTTATGGAGTGCCCATATAGTAGTGAAACATGGACTTGCTCACTAGTGAACTCTTCACCTTGTAAACCAACAAATTCAGAAATAAATGATACTGTCATACTCAAGTCTCTAGGTGAAAGTAGTCAATATACCGGGGAGTCTAAAGTTAATGAGGGATTATCTAATAGATTATTTAAAATAATAGAAATTTCGTTAATCTTTGCGGGTGCTATAACTGCTCTTATTATATTCTTACCATTATCACTAGTTTTCCCTAAAATTGGAGTTTTCTTTTATGGAAAAAAACTTTACTGTATTCTTTCAGGCAAACAACTTGAGACTATACATTCAGCAGATGGTTCTGAAACTACTAATCAAGATGTTAATGAAGAAAAGTGGGAAGAAGATGATGATTTAGACGTTGAGTATGAAACAGAGTTCACAATTGATGAAGACAGGCACTGAGTTCACTTTTTTTAAAAAAAAAATTACTTTTACTTTATAGTACACTAGTAATATACACATGAAGTTTATAATATATAAGTATTAATTTAAGGCTGCGAATATAACTATTGCAGTGTCATAATTATCGCTTTAATCTTTTCTTAAAAGCTCTTTTTTTTGAACTAAGACGGGTTACTATCCTTGATGATTGAGATGAGTCGGAATAATTAGAATTTGATTTGCAGGAGTTTCCACTTTCTTCTGAAAAGTATTCAGGGCTTCTTTTCTGCTGTCTTCTCTTTATGACATATTTACAAGTATTTGCTTCACTATATTTATCCTCTTCTATTTTATTTGAAAAAAGCCCAATGTAAGAAGTCGATTGTGCACAGATCTTTGATTTTTGATATGAGCTTTCATTGGAAGTATTACAAGCACTTTGACTAAACAAAAGTGTAGACTCTGTAGAATTTACAATTTCACCCATAATTTTGTCAATTTGAGTCTGTAAAATATAACGAGGTAATCTCTTTGCTAGAATGAGACGAAGTAGTTCTAGTTCAATATATCTTATTGCTCTAGTTAAAACATTATTATCTTGGTTAAAGTGTTCACAGTTTACTCTTAAAAGTCTTACATCAAATATTAGACTAAGGTCAGATCTGTAATAACTAACTTTAATCCTTTCTATTATATCTTCAATACAAAGAGGTAAGGGTATTTCTCTCCAGTAATAAAGGACCCATTTATCGCTAGAATAGCCTGAAGATGCCTTATCTTGTCGCTTCATAGAATATATTGGTACTGGTTTCATGAATAAATCAACAAGTGAAAATGATGAGCAGTGAGATCCTTGAGAGGCTATCCATGTAAAAATCTTCAGTAGTTCCTTTCTTCGGTCATCTTTATTTTCTATACTTAGTAGTGGATCCTTAAAGTATAGCTCCCATGGATTAACCCATTCATCACTTTCTTCAGTAATATTCATTGGATCAGTAGATAACCATGATATTTTGACCATTTCCCATATAAAATTCTTTTCAATTTGCTTAACAATAGCTTCATGCCAAGAACCATCCACATATAGCCAGCAGGGTGACCCAACCATATTGGTTGTTCTAAATATATCCAAGCTCTTATTTACGCACTGTTCCAGGATTAAATAATCAGGTCCCTGTACAGGTAAGTACCTTATTTGCCAGCTACAATCTTCTGCCAACTCTGTATCTGAATAATTTTGTCTAATTAAGCCAAGCGTTAATATTACTTGAATTTCAGGATCAACAACGTTATAGAATGCATATGATATATTAATAACTTTGCACTTCAAATATGTATTTTTATCAAGAATTAATCTACTTCTCTTGTTATCTTCAATGCAGCTACTCACTTTATTTGTAATAAATTGTTTATAGAAGCTGTCATCCGAAAATAAAGCTGAGTGTCCTATAGGGAAATAGTATATTACATCATTAATTTGCGGTACATAGCACGACCATTTGCAACTATTCAATAACCATGCTCTTCTGCAAATTGACAAGTCATCATTGTTTGCAAAACAGTCCCTTTTTGAGTACCCCTTCTGTTCTTCATCTGCTTTTGATATAATGCACTTTGGACAATAAAATGAATTATATAGACAAATATCAGCCCAATAATGACTTGATTCCCTTGGTGATTGAAAAACAGATGATAAAGAGGGAAAAGAGTGATAGATCATACTGGTGCAGATATAATGATATCGTCTGCTACAACGTTTGTTATTACATTTTATGGATGCTCCATAAGTATGACAAAAATCACAATTAGTTAACAGAATATTATTTTTAAATTGGAGAGAGTTAGTTGCTAAACGAGGTACTGAATTTGGTTCAGTATCTGGCTTGTACAGCTTATATATAATATCAAACATATTTGTATAAATGTACTCTTTATTAGCGAATTCCCAATGTAAGTTAGGCAAGGTAATTAAACATCGGGAATGAATGTAAAAGGGTTTCTGCACTTTATTATTGCTTAATTGATTACTTGAAGTATCAACAAGCTTAATATCTTTTGAATAAATACTGCTCTCAGCAAAAGAGTAATCAAATGGACCTAATATTGAACCCATATCAATGGATCCATTTACACCATGCAATATAGGAGCTGGTATATTAGCTGTAAAGTCTTTACTATATTTGTCCGTTAGATCAAACCCCAAAATACAAGATGTAGATCTTGTGCATAAAATACAAGTGAAATCAGCAGAATGATTAAGTTTAGTACTCTCATAAGGAATCCAGTATGAGTTAATAAGTTCAAGCTTGTAATAGTGGCAGTGGAAAGTATTAGAATTGTCTTCATCAAGTTTAAGGTCTAATCCCAAAGCCTCATCACTTCCAGTTGGTTCTTCAATATTTCTTCTACTTCTTGTTATTCTATATCGTGTTCTTGTCCTTGTTCTTTGCCTTATTTCGTCAAATAAGGAATCTTGCGATGTTATATCTCCCGATCCATATTCATCACTTGATAAAGAAGGTGATGTAGATATTGCCCTATTGTTTGATCTGGTCACATTCCTTATACGACGTCTTCGTGAATATTGTTGAGATAATTCTCTAGTTGTACCACCACTATTCGGTGCAAAATCCTCATCATTAGTATATTGAGACGTTCTACTACTTTCATTTCCTTCACTTTCATAACTTATACTAAAAGTTTCAGCTGCTATTGAATTGTTACTAGGTGACAAGATAGGTAAAACATTGTTGTGCTGATTAAGATTAAGACTTTGGCTTCTGTTTGGCTGAGGAAGTGCCGACCATATATTTCCTGACTGATTTACAATATTTTGCTTCTCTTTTTTTTTGTATGAAATTCTATATTTACATCTCTCTACATAGATATTGGACTCACTAGCCACAGAATCTGAATTTGCCCCTACTAATGGTAAGTTTATAATCATAGGTAATCTATCTGAAATTCTGCTTATTATATTTGGATATTTAAGATCTTCCTTTGTAAAAAGACTTCCTAAAGGAGAAGCTTGAGGTATAGGAGGTTGAATTAGTTCAGGATACATCCTCTTTTTTGCATCAACTATAACTGATCGTTGTAGTAAATAAATTGGTTTTCTAAGATTCGGATCAATAAAACCCCATGTATCATGTTTGTGTACCTCGGAAAAGTCGCTTAAAAAAAATTGTTCGTATAGTGAATATTTGTAAGATTGAAAGATACTTTTAGTACTGGTCTGGTAGTTATTTCCTAAGTAAAAAATTGTATAACAACCATATTTTTGTGAAGCAACAAATCCAATTCCACTAGGAAACCAGCAAGCATTTAAATATGGATTTTTAATATTTAAGTAGTGGTAAACTATATTTGGAGATGATGTAAAAGGCTCTGAGCAACTACTTTTTTCTTCATATGAAGTTTTACTTGTAGTTCTGTTGCGATTCTTAGTATTTTTTGAAATAAAAATTTTGGCATAGTTCATAGCATTGCATATTTTTCTTTGAGATATTATAAATATACTTCCATTGTATGTTATTGCCAAAATAATATGAGGTAGTTTAGGATGAGCTTTGAGACATGCAAAACGAGAATGAGTAGCTGGAAGTACAACATCAACTATTCTACGTCCATTCAGTACTCTTGAGAAAAAAGAAACACAACACTCAACACAGTATACCGAATTCAAATTACGTTGACGTTCTAAGGAACTCTTAGACACAGCCACGTGGGCAATACAAACCATAGAGTCATTACAAACCCACTCAATGCTATCAATTAATTGAGCAACATTTTGCTCACTAGTTTTCTCATTTTCAAAGTTTTGTATAGCCTGTTTCATAGTATTACGTGAGTTACGGAATGGGTTACGCCTATTTACCTCACTATTAGAGTAGTCGGTATTATTGAGCAAATTAGTATAGTCAGAATCATCTTCTGACAACGAACAGTCAGGAGTTGCATTTCTATTGACATTTAAATTAGCTAATCCACTATTTTTGCGTCTAGAATAGGCATTATTTTCTATTCGCTCAGATATATAGGTTTTTAGATTTAGTGATTTAAGAATATTGTATGAAGAGAGAATCCACATAATCACTACTCCATCATCAGAAGCTGTAATTAAGTCGTTAGAATTATTTGCAAATGAAACATCAGGGTGGTCACAATGAATTTGTGGCATATCTTGGATCATATAAATTGATGTTTGATTACTTTCTTCATATGATAAGGATATGCAAAATACTAAGGCATATCCATTTGAATTGTTTATACCTTTAATCTCATAAGTTAATGTAATTGATTCCGAATTTGTGACTTTAATCGATATATTCTTGTGTGTATAATTCGGCAATAAATATGCTCCTACTGAAAAATATATAGAGTTACACCATTCATGTTGTTCAAAATGTGCATAATGATGCATTGGGGTGAGACAAATGTCAAAGGCTCTTGGTATCAAAGGATGGAGATCTATTTTGTATAGAGGGGAAGCCTTATAAAATATTGATGAATTTTGCAAGGGTGCTGAACTACTTAGTAGACAATCTTCCATTTTTATATTAGAAATTAGTTTCGAGATTACTTGTTTTGTCCAATTAGATTGAGATTTATAGTATCTCCAGTGTTGCAAACCATGCTTTATTAAATCAATTACTTTATAGATCGATACAATTGCATTATCTCCCGCAGTTAGAAGTAGTTCTGAGTTGCAGAACGACAAATTATCATTATTTGTTTGATTTCTTGAACAAGCAAATTTTGAAAATGTCATACGATCAGGGTTTTCAATTATAGCTAAGGGTATCCAGTTATTTCCACAAACAAATGTAAGCCAAACATATCCTTTCCCACAGCATGATACTATTAAAGTATTATTTGAGTTAATATCTAAGTCAGTGATGTCTCCCATATGCCTTCTGATAGACAATATTAAATTTCCAGTATTAGTATTCCACAATCTAATTATACCATCGTCACCAGCTGTAATAATACTATTGCCTGTTTTGTCTATTTTGACAATATAGATACTAGCAGACTCTCCACATGTCCCAAATTCCGTATCTTCAATATGTTGATGCCCATATACTGAAAGTAGGGGATAAAAAGATTTCCCAAAATTCTCAAAAAACAAATGAAAATCTTCATGGGATGTCAAATTGTTAATTCCAATCTTTTGTTTATAAAAGTTTGAAGTTGGAAGATCAAATACCTCAGCATTATTTACACTTAAGTACCCATTCAATTTCCTACAAAACTTCCTAAATAAATTGGAGAACTTATCTTTTATACTAATAATACTCTCTAAAGTTACAAAGCCATTATGGTTTGAAGTACAAGCAATTAGAGAAAAGAATTCATCAAGAATTTTTAAGACAACATTTGGACATCTTAAATAAAGCTCCTCTTCTATAGCTACAGTTTCACTGCAATCATAATTTATGTTTATTGGCAATGCAGATTTCTTTAGTAATTCATTATATAATACTGTTGAGGCTTCTTCTAAACCATAATTTTTAAGGATACTACACAGAATGTAGAGTGATTTCAAATACATATTTGCTTACAAGCCCTGTAGGAAAGGGTTTTTGTATTCATCCATTACTATGTTTCTTATTTATTAAAAAATAAATAAATAAAAAGAAAAAAAGCAAAGAAAGAAAGTGATCTTTGGCCTGTATTAAGGCAGGCGGCGGCCATTTTAATAACTTAGACTGCCTGCAAAATAAGCGTGATCAGGCTACTAATACTCTGCTGAAATGAAACTCCATAAATAAACAATGGCTATCTATTAACATAACTCTAACTCTAAAGATATACTCATTGTTTTGAACTAACTATTATGTATATTATACTTTCCATATTATCATATTGACCCCCCTTCCTATAACAATCAAATATTCATTGTATAGAAACCATCTAACATAAGCCTAAATAGGATTAAATATTGATATAATAGCCTCTTTACTTTTTGTTTATATATTTATTAACTCAAAACATTTATTTAATATATTTAGAGAGTACTATATACAAATATATATTTGTAAGAGAATACTTAGCTATACTTTTTAGCCTGCATATCTTTAGTTTTCAAATAGAAAGGAAATAACAAATAGAGATATAATCATCTGTAGTGTGAACCTAACTGAATCTCGAGTGTGGCTATTGTTACATTTTATAGAAAAAGTGTTAGTGTAAAGGATGCATTGTGGGTCCAATTTATAAAGTTTAAGTTTTCTAGGTTTAGTAGTATTATATTGACAAATAACAACACTTATTCAATAATTTAGCTTTTTTCAAATTAAAATTTCAATTTTATAACAATATTTTTATTTTGTTATAGTTTAGATTTTGTTCCTTTTTAACAGCTTAAATTTTTCGAAATAATTAGCAAAATTAGTACATAAATGGATTCGGACTAAGACACCACTCTAAGTTATTTTAAACTATAATAAACCCAAATTTTCAAGAATAAAAATATTCTTCTAACATATTATCACCTATTATATTAATATAGGAGACTTTTACTAAAAATTGAGCACTACGATAAGATTGGAAATTTATAGATGCATACAAAAGTATTAGTTATCCCCTAAGTTATAGTTAATTACATAACTTTATACTTCTGAATATATATTTTGTTTACTTTAAAAGTTCAAAGTCACTTGTTTTTCTTATAAATTGTATTATTAGTGAATTTATATAGCCCAAAAATATTTAACATGACAATTTTTTATAAATGTGAATTCACAGTACCGTTTGTGTAGTAATAGCTTGTACTATGAGAAGTTTGTCTCATTTGTGCAACAATGTTTTTGATTATATACAGGTAAATTGGTATCTAAAGAATTTACATACATCAAGCTCTGTGAGAGGAGAAGAATAATAATTTATTTATTTAAAGTTAACGTCAAGGTTATACTTGATTGGATTAATTTTTATATAGCGATATACAAAGCTTAATATTTCTGATTTTTTTTAAAATCATATCCAAAATAAAGTTTTAAAGAAGTTACTTGCTTTTCATTCAAAGAAAAAATTCAGTTTGTGATCATATATTCAACTCATTTTTGCTTGTTAATTACCGATAATAATATTTTCCTTAATTTAGAAATGGAATCTTAATATTGGTATATTTTTATTTTTTAAGTGTAATTCTTTTCTTTTAATACCCCCGAAGTATATATAAACCTTATTGATATTGTACTGATTCTTTTGAGCATTTCATGAGTATACTTACTATCAAATATTTCAAAATATAGCTTGTATAATAATAAACAATTTATTTGTAAAGCAGTGCTTTCTTATTTTTTGATATCTAATTTAATAAATATCAAGTAAACAATTGTCAATTTCATATCAGCTCTAATATTGCAAAATACTAGAAATTGATTATCCGAACTTCAAAAAATCTGATACTTAAACCTTAAATTCAAATCTTACAGAAAATCTTGAAATTAAATAAAATAGTTTACTATACTTGATTGAACTATACTCTTGTGGGTTTTATTGCCTTATTTTTCATACTATTCTCAATATATTAACTGATAAAAAAAGTATTTAGATTACTTGGATTTTTACAACTATATCAGCTGTAAATATTCTTTTGTGAGAATATTCCTTTGAAGGTATTCTATAAATAATATTAATTTATAGAAGTAGCTAATTTGTAACATGAACAACTATTGAATGAATATTTAATAAATCCATCTATTGATAACTATATACCTTTTTACTAGTAGATTTAAGAATAATGGGAAGTTTGAATTTTTATAAATACTAAGCTGAGTAAAATTTGGCTAATTTTGCTATTTCAGTTTTTTAAACTAACACTAATAGTTGCAAATAAACATGGTTTAGCTGTTCACATAATAAAGTATTAAATATTTCAATTATTAAGATTTTGTGCTCAGCTCCTAATAAATTATTAGAGATGTTATCAAATATCCCCATATTTCACTTCTATATTCTCACTTATTAATTATCTGTACGAAGATACAATCAGTAATCGTTTCAAATTCCAGTACATTACAACCTTCAATATGATGTGAACTATTAATAACAAATACTATCAGCATTAACTTTACACAAAGTAATAATTTAGACAAGTTGAAACCGATATAAAGCTTAATATTTAACTAAGTGAAACTACTTTATAATTTAAGATAACAAGTCCTAATATATTCAATATTTATGGTTTATAATATTCAGTAAGCTTCTAATATTACTTTTTTGAAGTGCTCTATATATGTATCCTATACCCGAACTACTTACTGACTTCGATAAAATCTCTTTTTTCATTTATAGGTATGTAGATTTAATATATGAAAATTTAATCCTTAGAATTTCCTGAAATCTACTTTACATATTAGGACTTGGTGCGTTAGTATTACTGGGAATTTTAGTAAAGAATAGAATTTGAAGATTCTGGTTAAATATAAGACAAAATTTGTAAATTTAAAGTCCTAACAAGCGATGAAAAGCTACTTTTATTTCATATTAGCTCACATCACACTTGATATACCTTTATCTTCTATTATACATCTTTTAATAGTAATAAATGTTTATTTTACAATTACACATTGTTAAAACAAAAATATATAGATTTACATAAAAAAATTAGTTCGGAAATTATACTATACATTCTAAATCTCTCGGTAATCTTAGCAATCAGCAAAAGTACTCTGAAAAATAAATATGCTGATTGTACTTATTAAGTTCTGTACAAATTTCTCGAACTAACTCCCTAGTAAAAAAAATATTCACAATTTTCATTGTGATAATAATTCATAGCATTACATAGTTATCTTCTACATCTTTGCATAGATGAAACTTGTACCTACTTGCTGAAGTACAAATTTTACATCGGAAATTAGTAATATGAAGTTTATTTAGCAGTAACAGACATTGTCCCTTGAGAAACTCCTTGGAAGATGAAGTAGATTTTTTTAGTTAAGGTAAGTTCACTTATTACTACAGAGTTTAGCATTATTTGATAAGTGTCAGTCCCGGTTACCTTCTTCATCTGAGTTATTAATTCATTTCCTAATTTTACAGAAGATGGGAGATCACCAGTTGTTTTCATAACTCCATTGACTGCAACGTAGAATTTATTTGATGTTGTAGCTAGCTGGAATTCTGGTGCATCATACATATTTGAGTATCCGGATATACTGAAGGAGAAAAAATCCTCAGGGACAGTTGATGGAAGGTTAGTAGTTATTGTTAGGTTGTCACTAGCACCTTCCTTAAAACTAACCATACTGCTCTGTGAGCAACTTTTCGAGTCACTTTTAATAACACAAAATGAACTCTTTGTAGCTTTGTAGTTAACTAGCTCAAATGTTGGTATTGGTTGACTTATAGGATTAGCCACCATATATGGTCCAGCTATCAATAGGGGAATTTCTGCAAGTTTTGAATCCTCAAAATAAATAGCAATGCTATTCTCTAGAGCAACTAAATAGAAAGAAATGACTGAACCAACACTCACAGCCCCATTAGGGTATGAGGCATATGTACGAATTGGGCTGACACCACTTTCCAATGAAAAGGAATCACTGCCAAAACGTACATAAGCAATAGATTGGAACCCAGAATTGGAAATTTCAAATGTAGCACTAGGAGATAATACTGCAGAAATTTTGATAGCTTGTCCAACTTGCAATCCACCTTCTATAAATGCAAACTGACTTGAATTACACTGAGTTAGATTATCAAAACTCAAACCGCATACTTCAAATGATAGTACTGAAGTTGTAAATCCTAATACGTATATCAGAAAAAGCAAAAAGTATAAATTTTTCATTTTTGCAACTACTTCTCACTTCAATCTATCACTTCAAATATTCACAAAAATAACTATAAATAACTATAGTAAAGCTATAATTGAGTAATGTCACGCCTTGATTATCATAATCTTCTCTCTGCCTGCATGTTTGTGGTATACGTCTTGTCCGACTTTCATGCACCCTTTACGTAGGTAGTACTAAATATACCGCCCCGTGTACAATATATACTTCTAACTTTCTTTTTATCTTTCTCTTTTCCTTTTTATTGATCTCTTATTTACAAGACAGGTTTAAAAGGTTTATATGTAAGTCTTACATCTTGTAAGTATCTTTTTGTAAAAATAAAACTACTAGTTTATATTACACCTATAGTAATACTCTATAATATAATTATGTTGTATAATATTCAGGTTTTATAATTTTAAGTAATATATTTAGTAGATTTCTCGAAATCACTTTTTTTTAATCCCGATATCTTTCTTTTATTTGCGGTATAAATGCCCATACAATCTCACGAAATATCCTTTTATATTGACACTACCGCCTCTTCATATACACTGTCTTGCAAGTATCGTAGTAAAACACTACATACTTCAATAATGAAATCTAGGAATAGAATCATATGTAATAGGTGGATTCTGTTGTGCTTATATTTGTTTATTTCAATTGGTGTATGTGGAATTGTTGCATCATATACCGCTATACTACCACTACTCCGAAAGGCGTGTATTCTAACCAATTTCTGTCGATGTGATCCTTCATCAACCCAGTACTCAACTAATTGTGAAGATCCAGAAAATTTTGATGCGATTGTATTTGGTACACTGCAAAACTTGAGTAGTTGTAACCCTTTAGGATGCAATATTCAAAACCTGTACCACAATTCAGCGTGGAAGGTAGGACTTAGTACACCACTAATAATTAGTCCAATAGCTGGTACTATTGCAGATATTGTAGGTCCCAGAACACTTGGAGTTCTAGGCTCAATAGTAATTTGTGCCGGCTTGTTAATTTGGATGTTATTAGCAAGTTCTCTATCGGTACATCCACTAGGACCACATCTCCTCAGTACAAGTTGGTTTTTTCTAGGAATTGGGCGTGTTTGTATCTCATATAGCATTGTTTCAATATCTTCTTTGTTCAGTATGCAGTCACTTGTAATTTCTATAATTGGGGGGTTGATCGATGCAGCTATCTTATTACCATTACTTATTGGTCATATCCAAATAAAACTCTCTTCTATAGTTGATGAATACACTGTAACTAGATTGTTTATCTATATATATATAGCAGCTGGTATTCTTTCTTTTATCATCTTACTTTTAACCCTACCAACTGTGACATTTGATAAAATAAAATTTCTGATAAACGAGGAAGAAAGTGACACAGTTGAAAATAAGCTAATTGGTAGTAAGAACATTCTCCAAATAATATATGATAAAGCTCATCTTAAAAAAGAGTGCTGTCACTTAGCTATTAAAGATTTTGAGGCTGGAAAATCTAAATCTGTTGACTTAACACCTAGGCTGAAAATGAACTCCATAAGATCTAAGACAGCTTTCGACATTCCTATTGACTGTTATCTGCAAAATTCATCAGCTATAATGGGTGGCTATAGTGTAGTATGCTCTCTAGCTAATTGCTCAAAAAACATTAATTATATGAGTTGTAATAAAACTTTGCCAACTTTGGGATTACAACCAAAAATTAAGAAAACAAAATTTAGAGAAATATACAATGTTGATCTATATGAGCAGATTTTCAGCTGTGAATATTTCGTCTTCTTAGCATTATTTGTTTTTAATTTTTGGAGAAGTTCAATATTAGTCTCTAAGAGTGAGTATATAGTTTCTTTAGTACTAAGTAGCAATCAGTCAGATGTTTCACTGATTGAAACTTTACCTAGAGTGATGAATATCTATAATAGTATAATGAGTATGGGAAGTATATTTAGTATCTTTTGGGGAGCAGTAGCAACTAGATATGGTGTTAGTTTTATGATTGGTATTCTAACACTGTTGGGATGTTTTGTCCATATAATACTACTTTTCCTCTCACAACTCCCATTTTTCTTTCTTTATATATATTTTGGTACATTTGCAGCTTTAAGATCTTTCATCTTTGGGGCACTTAATTGTTTTATTGGGGATACATTTGGGTTTAAAAATTTCGCTAGACTTGCTGGTACACAAGCTTTTGTTTGTTTTGTCTTTTTCCAAATAATGAACATTACTACATCTAAATATATTGATACGCTTTCATGGGAAAAGATTAATCAACTATTGATAATCATAAATATAATCTTATTGCCTGCACCATTAATATTAAATGCAATGCATAATCTTCGAAGTTAAATATTTCAATGTTTAATCTACTTGTTCAAATAATGTAATCTCAGTTATTTTGCAACCGCGCTGTATTACTGTGACACATTTGTAAGGCATTGATTTTTTTGTTGATATGCAAGAGGCTATTAGTGAAATTAGAGATGATAAAAAAGATGATATAATTAAGCACTGTATATCTGGTGGATTAGCAGGAATATTTGTCGATATGGTATTTTATCCACTAGATACTCTTAAAACAAGAAGACAATCTTATTTTACTTCAAATCATTACCTTCCTTTATATAGATTGAATAGAATTAGAACACTTTACTGTGGGTTTATAACAGCAGTAATTGGTTCATTTTCAGCTTCTGCAACTTTTTTTGGGATATATGAATATATAAACCGATTGATGGGTGGTAAGGAAAGAAGAACTCGAGATATTATCCTTGCATCAGTTATAAGTGAAATATGTTCATCAATTATTAGATACCCCTTTGAAACAATTAAACAAAATGCTCAAGTTATATCTGATACATACTCTCTTCGTCATTTATATAAATTTAAACAAATATTTTTAGGTATACCTAAAGATCTGCTTAGCATATGGCATCTTAGGTCTAAAAGTTATATGATACAATATGGAATATTTGCACTATACATCAGGGATATACCATTTATAGCAATTGAATTAAGTTTATGGGAATATATTAAAGCCTACAGCTTACATCGGGAATTCTATAGTTTGAGTACAATGGCAGGAGCTCTATCAGGTGGGATAGCAGCAGCACTAACAATGCCAATGGATACTTTGAAAACTAGAATATTGACGTCTAAATATCCAATAAATAGGAGTGATCAAGTAATATCTATAATAAAAAGTATATGGAAAGTACATGGAATTAAAGGTTTTTTTAATGGAATGAGCTATAGAATTACTTTGACTTCACTAGGTGGATACTTATATTTAGGTGCATTTGAGACATTCTTAAATAAAATGAGTGTTTAAATTAAGAAGTTATGCTATAAACTAATTAAGACTGTTTATGTTAAGAGCAATATTTGTTAATATTTGCAATTTAAAAGTGCTTACTTAAATACTTATTTTACTCTGTAATATCTGGTATAGCTAGTATATTGTGAAACTGATTTTCACCAAGCATGGCTATAAATATCAGTGAATACATTGCTAAGTTACTAAAATATGATTTCCAGTTTATATTGCTAAGGATTTGTTTTACATCTATATCAGTTCTACATAGTCCACAATGAGTATCAGTTTGACATCTCTGAATTATTGATATGAATGTAATAGGTGAAACTAAGGAAGCTGAAAAGTGGCATATCACAAATTTCAAACTTTGAAGTGCATTACTGGTTTCATTATTTGACTTTTCTAATTTATTTGTTTCATTTTCTGTTATTTTATAACCTTTCTCATCAAAAAGTTTATATTTAACCTTTGAAAGCAATTTCATGGATAACAAATTGACTGTATCTTCAATAAATTTTGAAGCAAGATGTGTTGAAATTCCATTCCATAGTGAAAGTAAACCATGTTCTGATTTAGTAGAAAGGCATATCAGTGAAAGGATGCTTTTAGTAGGTGTAGATAGATAATTAGTAATATTACCAGGTATAACTTGGCAATCTTCCATCTTACTTAAGCTACCTCCAAGTACTTTAAGACTTGGTTCATCAAATATAGTTTGTTGTGAAGCTATAGTGAGGCAAGGGTATGCTAGTATTTCAGCAATATATTTTGGAAAATAATATATAGAGTATGTCCCAATTATTTTAGATATTTTACTACTATTTGAATATTCCTCTAAGTATACCATGTGCTTTTTAATCCAATCCCTTAGAAATACATAAATGAGTGAGGGAATATAGCCCCTGTATAAACCCCAGAATCCTTCATGGTTATATATTGCCTTCAATAATTTATAACTAGAAATTACATTAGCTGGGTTGAGGGAAAGTGCCAATTTTTCATTTGAAAGTATATCATTAATTTCTGAATTATAAGAGTCCTTCCTAAACTTGTTTCCTTTATTCATATAAGGCCGACATGCCACACGAAGTTGAGCAGCATAAAGTGGATAAGATATGAAATATGATGGTGGAGAGTACTTGCATATTTTATTCTTAAAGTCGCACCACTTTTCAGGCAGCTCGGTAGATAAGATATTCATTGATTTGAATATCTAAATCATAGCTTTAAAGGCGGTTGTATCTACAGAATATTAAAACCTTAATATTGTAAAGCGTGACTTTTTATTTCGATATATTCTAACTTTAATCTGAAATATCGAAGTTAAATGCCAGTACTCACTTTAGTACATAAAGACATATATTGTCTATTGACTTAAATATTTTAATGCTACTTTTTTTTTATATTCACAACAAATTTTCTACTTTCAAAAAGTACTTTCAAATTATTTTTTTTTTTATCTTAAATAATCTACTACATATATAGTAATTAGACTATTTTATTTTAAGGGATTTAATTATTTTTTTTTAAATAGTGGAACTCTTTTTTTTAATACTAAATATATGTATATAACATGAATGTGCAGATTAGCTATTGTTTAAAGAAAGAAAACTAGCAAGTGATTTTTATTGGAGATACTGGTCAAAGAAAATTACTTATTTGAATTCTGTATTAATTCAATTATATAAACAATCCCAATATATACTTTCATATTTCTTTAATTAATTCTGAATAAATTGGATATTTTTAATTATAACCTCTAATAATATATCTAATGAAAAAAAAAAAATACATTATATTGTATCAGTTTGTAGCAGTTTTTTTTTTTTTTAAATCAGAATTATTAAATAATTTTTTTTAGATATATATATTACTATTTATAGTAAATAATATACTACAAGATAACTTTGAAAGTATAAATAGTAGACATATGCAATGAAATATTGATTTTTCGTGTTTATAATAAAGTAAATTTAGAAGATCTAATCATTCCTTTGAAGGTAAATTGGCAGCAAACAAGAAGTATTAATGAAGTATCAAAGTAATATCTCTGCAATGAAATATTTAATTTGAAAGCATAGTATTCACAAATATAAAGTTGTCTTCTAGTAGACTATTTGATTAAGTTACCTTAAATATTAAAACTATCTTCTGACTCTAATTTTCCTCAAAATAGACATATTTCTAGATCATAAGGTCATCTCTTCCGAGTCTTATTCTACTAAATTTCTGATCCAGTGATATTCCAATATTTTATTTATTTTGCAGTATCAATAACACATAATAGATACTATTGCAATTCAGGGAAATACTCCTTAAAGTAAAACTTTAACCGCTGTATATTACAAATTGAAGTCTAAATATATTGAAATATTTCTGTTTATACTTTTTTTTTGTGATACTGATCTACTTATGGATTTAATTAGACTCCATGGTAGAAAAACTTTGTTATATTTTCTAAAGAGTGTGTATGAATCATGCAATGGGGATAGCCTACCTTGCCATATATTTGTGGAGCCATCTATTTCATCACTCCTGAGTTTTACCATAGATACTGCAGATTTAAATGATCTTGGATTTAAAAATATACATACACTGAGTAATGGATTGAACTTTACGGATCTAATATATTCAATTATTTGTGATATACCTTTTGAATCTCAAAATAATGATTCTAAAATACAAACAATAGTTTGCATATATATATGTCGTCCATCTTTTGAATATGTAAAGATTTTATCTAACTATCTTATAACATTTCAAAATTCCATTCAACGTATTCATTTAAATTTAACTATTTCAATTAGAAATATTATAGGTTTTATTCCATCTTATACAATTTCAGCTCTTCAAATGCTCCATAAACTTATTACACCATATCATATCATACCAGAATGCTATTCCATACACGTATACTGGGTACCAATAGATGAAAATACACTGTCTATGGAGTATAGAAATATTTTTGTTGATTATCACCTTTACAAAGAAGAGACGTCACTTCAATTAGCTGCAAACAGCTTATATTGGTTGCTTAATTATACAAATTCTTTAACAGCTCGTATATATGCCATAGGATCTGCTGCTGCTTCTCTTTTAAATTATTTTTATGAAGTTAATGAAGCAAAAACAACAATTAGAAATGATTATAAACCATTTACTTGGTCTAACTTATTTGATGTTTCGAATGTTGACTCTACACAAAAAGTAGTCTTGCCAAAAAAAAATGTTCTTGAGACTGCTATTCCAATAAAATATTCATTTTGTACTAAATCAGTAGTGCCTGTTACTAGCTATGAAAGTGGATATAACAATAAGCTGGATGAATGCCCATTAAGTTTTGATCAAGTAATCATATTAGATAGAAGATGTGACATGTATACTCTTATGGCAACTCCTTTTGCCTATCATGCACTTTTAGACTTCACATTTGGTGTTCAAAAAACTTATGTAGAAATCCCTACAAATAAGGTAGCTCATGAAAATATTAGATCGAATTCATGGAAATTAGCTTTAGCTGGGGATACTCTCTTTCCTTCTCTCAAAGATCTGCGCTTAAAGGAAGTTGGAATATATTTACACAAAAAAGCACATGAATTACAATCTCTTTATCAAGAAAAGGATGGTCTAAGAGATATTGCAGAAATAGGGGAATTTGTGCGCAAACTAAAAGGAAAACAGAGTGAGCAAGGGACTCTAGCAAATCATGTAAATGTTGCAACATTCCTCAATGATTACTATACAAAAAACTATCTATCAGTAAAACGTCTTGAACTTGAAGACTCAATAATGGCCAATTCACTCATTAATTCTTCAGTTCCTGGTGTTGTAAGGGATATCAGTAATCGCCTTGGTGAAGCTCTTTCAGTTGGGTCCCAAGTAGAAGGTCCTTTAGAATCATTGATAGATCAAAAGGGAATTGAAATAAATGAGGTATATAGAATTTTATGTTTAGCATGTTTAGTTGAAGGTGGTTTCAAAAACAAGATGCAATTTGAAAGAATAAAAAAGCAAATTATTCGAGTTTTCGGTTTCCAAGAGCTGAGTCGACTCAACTTTTTGGCTACTCTAGGACTTTTAAAATATGAGGCAAATAAATTTTATTCATGGTCTATATTGAAAAAGAATCTCCGATTACTTATGAATGAGAAAGAGTCAGAAAACGATATTAGCTGTGTATATAGTGGTTATGCACCAGCAAGTGTAAGGCTTGTTGAGCTATTATGTAGTGAGTCTAATAAACCAGTAAGTGTAATGGAAGATAGTATTAAGGAAATTTTAGATAATATATGGGGGCCTTGTGTGGAAGTTAGATGTAATGAAGTTAATTTTAAACCACAATCATGTCTTGTAATTTTTGTTGGTGGTGTTACTCTTGGGGAAGTTACATGTCTAAGAAAATTACAATTTCTTATAGGGAAAGAGATATATATTGGAGCAACAGAAATATTTAATCATAAAATATTATTTGATTCTTTGAAAGCATATAGAACATGTTGAAGTGAGCCTCCAATAATACAAAATATTCCCTATTACACTGGCGGGCTTTTACTTTTAAATGCAAAGGCTGAATTTTTTAGGCAATTCCTTGCGACTATTAATTACTTATAAATAACCCTACACTAATGGATGAAACCTTAAATATATCTATTCCAGGTTTTGTGTTAGATGAAGGTAAGTTACAAAAAAATACCCGAATATTTATAACTAATTAAAATTGTATATTACAGGTATCCAAAAAAATGAAATATTAAAAAAGGTTCGAAACTATTGTGGTTGGAGACAAGATACTTTCCCAGGTTCCCAACCAGTTTCACTGAACCAACAAAAGCTTGAATCTTGTATTGGTAGAAATACATATGTTGCTTGTGAAAAAACTGATGGTATTCGCCTATTACTTTATGCAGCTAGTCGACGGGTTTTCTTAATTGATCGTAATCAACAAGTAAATGTTGTTAATATGACTTTGCCAAGTACCTATTGGTTTACAATAGTAAGTATCCAAGAGCACTTCATAAATAATAATGAGACTTCTGTAACAGAAAATGATAATACAAAAGATCTTAACTTTTCTTCTTTAAATAAAGAATTGGTTAATTTAAATCCAAATAATGAGCAACATATGACATATTTTCAACAGAATACCTTATTGGATGGAGAATTAGTTAAGGATACATTTTCTATTGACGACCAAAAATTAACAATTTTAAGATATTTGGTATATGATTGCATTTCAATTGAAAGAGATGAGACTATAAAATTACTACCACTTTTGGAAAGGTTAAAAAATGCTTATTTAAAGGTGATTAAACCAAAAATATTATATGACAGAATAATAAAAAAATTTTTTGGTGAAATGAAACAAATTAAAAGTGACCCATTTGAAATATATATTAAGGATTTTTTTGAAGTTACCGATGTGCCTGCTATTTTAAACTTCTCAAAACGTCTACCTCATTTATCAGATGGAATTATATTTACCCCTCTTCACCTGCCTTACATTCCTGGAACCTGTCCACAACTACTAAAATGGAAACCACCACACTTGAATACTGCTGATTTTGCTGCTATGTTTTACTCTGAATCAGATGAATATGATTCCCCTATATTTTTGGAATTGTTAGTTGGAATACGTGGTGTTAGAGCTAGTGTTAATTGCTTTTGTGCTCCAGTGGGTCCTTTGTATCAATATCTAATAGATGAATTTAGAGTTTATAGAACATCTGGTCAAATACTTGAATGCTTCTATGATCCAAATGTTGTCTATTACAAACCTACAAAGACTCACAATGGTGCAATTGCTTGGGGTGAACCATTAATTGCAGTACAAGGTGGATGGGTAGTAGAGAGAATTAGAACGGATAAAAATACTCCAAATGATATAAATACAGTAAATAGAGTTTTTGAATCTATAAGAGATGGAATTAGCAGTGATGTTCTTATTAATACAATAAATTTGTATCACAAGAGTGGGAAGAAGTCTGTTGCAGAATACTGTAATCTACCAGATTTCGTCAAAAAGTTTCAATCGAGTTTATTAAGAGAGAATTAGGAGATTATTTTACTTTATAAATGTTATATTTCGTTCAATTTATATACTATAAATCAAGAACCAAATATTTTACTTTCTTAGCTTTTCCTTATGTTTTTTTTACTCCCTCTAAATTTAGGACGTATTGATATTCTTCTAGATACTGAGTTTTCTTCAGCTTCAATAAGTTCATTTATTCTTTCAAGGCAAATTGGACAACCTATTATTGATTCTTTAGGACTGTTCAAATTTATTAATAAGATTCTAGCTCCACAGTTATTACAATAATCATTGGTTGTTGAAACTTTATGACAATGTTTCTCTCTAAATTTTAGTACAAAATTGCAGTTGGAGCAATCGATTCTCCAATTAGGTGCTGAACTCAAATCCAAGGTCAATACTCCATCTTTACACTTTTCTACTGGGCAGTACATTATAAAAGATGAATTATAGGAGTGTGGACAAGTTGGGTGAGGACACTCTTTACAAAGAATGTTTTGAATAGCACTGTCAAAGGGTGGATCATTATAACATCTTGGGCATAGTATCATATTCTTCTTGGTTCTTAAGCTATTAAATACTAGGAGTTCGTAGTCGTCTAGAGGACATTTGAGCTCTTTATAAAGTTTTAAGCTACCACCACTTGGCAATTTTAAATTTATCTCACAAAAAGAGCAATATAATTTTGGAGGATTAGTATTAGAAATATAAGTCATGTATCGTTTACACTGTCCACATTTACTTAGACGTGTACCACTACTTGACAAATTAGTGAAACTGAGTTGAAACAATGATTCAAAAGAAGTAATATTCTTTACAAAAAATAAAAACTTTAGTTTAAAAATTGCAAGAGTATGTTTAAGTACATTTCCTGCATTAGCCTTTCCTTGTGAAATTAGACTGATGTATCTTTCCATTTCACTTCTTATCATTGGATAAACTAGTTCTATATCTATATTCATATAACCATGAATTAGCGCATTTCCAAGCCTTGTAGGCTCTAATTTTCTTCCATCAATAATATTTACATACTTTCTTTCAATTAATTTTTGAATATGTACAGGCATTGATGCATCTGTCCCAATACCATTCTTTTCCATAAGTGAAAGTAAATTACCTTCACTAAGTAATGGAGGAGGTTTAGTTTCACCATTACATATCTCAATAGACTTTAAATTCAACTTCATACCTAAATCTAATTGTGGGATAGATATCGAATTTATACTCTTGCTCTTATATATTATAGAAAATCCATATTCATTAATTCTCCTTCCTTGAAGAGTAAATTTCTCACCATTTATATCAAATATGACAAATTCATTTGTAAATTTAATATCAGGAGATATAGTTGCTAAAAAGTGGCGAGTTATCAATTCATATAAACGCCAATTATCACCTGCTAAGTCATTAGATATAACACTGCGTATTGGTACTATAGGTGGGTGATCACCTACATCTATGCCATCTTGACGTGGATTAGTGTAATTTCGAGCTAGGATATCACATGTATATTGACCCCATAATGGATGATCCTTATGAATCTAAAAAGTAATCCACAATAATATTTCACAATAAAAATTTAATGTTATAAAAAATTACTTACCGAAGCAGCTTCTTTCGTATCAAATGATTTTGGATATTTCGTTGTTTCTGTTCTAGGATAGGTTATGAACCCCGACAAATACAACTTTTCTGCAATATTCATTGCTTGAAAAGGACTAATACCAAGTATATTTGAGGCTAGTTTGAGCATTTGAACAGTGTTTAGTGGCAGTGGTCTGCTAATTCTATCAGCTTTCTTCTTGATATCAATAACCTTAGCAATTATAGGATAGGTAGAATTGACAGTGTTATAAAGGCATTGTATACTCTGTAAATCAAATATTTTCTTCCTCTCCCAAGTTGGAGAAAGAATTATATCTTTATATTCAATTGTTACATTTAGGTAATAGAACTTCTCAGGAGAAAAACCTAAAATTTTGTCCCTTCTTTGAACAACAAAGAATAATGTTGGAGTTTGACATGGTCCATAAGATAGAATTGAATTATTAAAATCTCCATATTTCGTCTTTAAATAAGTTGTCTGAAACCTCGAAAATGCAACACCAATTTTTAAATCTAATTCTTGGCGTACATCTACAGCATCAGCTTCATCCCTATTTGGTGACTTAAGGTTGTTCATAGCTTCAATCACATCTTTGGGTGCAACAGATGAAAATCTAGCTCTAAATATCCAAAGAGATTCATTTCTTCCTTTAGCCATAACATCTTTAACAACACTAATTACTTCAAAACATATGTTTTCTCCTTCCCTATCACAATCTAGCCAAAGAACTAAGAAATCACAGTTCTTCGCTTCCCTTAAGAGGTGTGCTATCATTTTAGAAGATGATTCATTTTTTACAGTAGGGAGATCAAAGAGATCAACTGGATCAATTGATTCCCAATTACTGTATTTTGAAGGGAAATCTGTTTCAAATACATGCCCAGAAACTGAAGTAACTTTAAAAAGTGCTCTTTTATGCTGAAAGTAGGCCGTATATTCATGCACAGGAGTTTTACATTGTCTTGTATTTAAATTACCATTTGACAGTACTTTTGCAACTGTCTCAGCAATAGAGGGCTTTTCAGCCACCATCAAGACTGTCGGTACCCTCATTGGAATACTTCTCGAAGTTACAACTAAAAACAGGATTATATTGTAAAGGTGAAATTCAGTAAAGAGACAAGACATTTTTCCCAATTTTTAAATAATTCAATTAGATAGAGATTATTATATACTAAGTAACTAATTTTCTTTTCATTATCAAAGTATATTATCTACTTGTTAACACTTTTTCTTTGTTGATAAATTAAGTCTGTCTTTGTAGTCCCTAAATTTACAATCTTAGGACAACCATCTCTATCTTTTTCGCACATTGTACATTCTTTGCAATAATAGGCATCTGACATCCCGATAGATCCACATATTATACATCTCCCCTAAATAAAATATTCAAAAAGGAAGTGGATTTTAGATTGATCTTCGCACATCTTGATCTAGCCTACCTGTAGTGAGCCGTAGTTGCATTCATCACATATTCTAACAATTGTAGAAGGATTAACAAGTGAATCACAAATAGGACATCTGCCATCACATTTTTCACATAAGCGACCAATGTGTATTCCAGGTTGCTTTCTGCACATAACCAAGTCAGGATCTAGAAAGAAAAGTAAAAAAGGTATATACAGATATAATTAACACAAATAAAATAACATACGATGACGAGACATTTGACTGCTAATATTCCCCTTTTTGAGTAGGAAATATTAATCTAATTAGTTACAATAGTTAAAAGGGATATGGAATACTAAATAAAGTTTGTCTAGCTGCGCCAATTATTGGAATTTAAATCCTGTACAAGCACTGAAATTAGTAGCAATTTCTTATTTTCATAAAAATTTGTAGTAATATTATAATTATGCAGGAGTCATCCATAGAAGTAAATAAAGTCATAATTGTTTTAGTATCAGCTAAATCGAATGAAGAGGCTGAATCAATATCTTCAAAGTTGGTTGCAGAGGAGTTGTGTGCTTGTGCATCAATAATTCAACCAGTGAAAAGTATATATAGATGGAAAGGAGAAGTTTTAAAGAGTGATGAAGTGATAATAATTATAAAAACTTCTAAAGACTTAATTTCAACACTTACAGAAAGAATAAAGGAGCTGCATTCTTATAATGTACCAGAAATTATAGCTACAGTTATCACAGATGGTAATAAGGATTATTTAGAATGGGTTCTTGATTCCGTTACAAATAAAAAACATAAATATACTATCACTTAAAAAAATTATCCTTAAAATTAAGAAATCCAAATATACCTAAGTCATGGAAAGCATAATTAAAGTTTTCAAAATGATCAGGAATATTGCTATAATTAATAATATCTATTTTATTAAGGACTAATTTGAGGACATTACAAAACTCACAGTTTGTGTTTGAACTTCTTTGCGTATCTACTAAAAATGAGAAGAGATTATTACCCCATAACATTATTTGATCAATACTAATGTTTCCATTTAAACCATCTCCATAAAGAAAGTAGTAGAAAACCATTCCAAATACACACCTATCACAATGTGGCATAAAGAGGAAAACTCGCGTTGAAAAATTCCCAGGCAATTTGTAGCTAATAGAAAATTGTGATATTTTATTCAGTGGAATACTAATATCTGATCCACTAAATACTTCAACATGAACTTTTTCATTTGCAAATATTTCAGAAATTAATTCACAATCAAGAAATGTAAATGCTGGATCACAAATATAGATACTTTCAAATTGGAAGTGATTATGAAGAGCAATAATTGCTGATAATTGATATATTGATGGTGAATTACTAGAATACATACCTTCAAAGCTACCAATACCAATTGCACATAATACATATCTATATATAGATGATGGATAATTTATATCACCTTGTGGTAATTGGTTCCATAGATTTTCCTTCATAGTATCAATATTTTTTGAAACATATTTCCAGTAATTACTCTCTTTAAATTTATGAGCATTATTATAAACTCCAAACTTAAGAGAGCTCAGTAATTCTAATTCATCAACATCACTGTACTTGCAATCATACATTAATGCCAGATTGTACCAATTTTGCTTACCCTTAGGTAAAATAACCTTGACTTACCGCTACTCACTTTCTTAGCTTTAAACAATCTCAAAATGACTCAAGGACAAATAAAAAAAAAAGTCTCAGCATCGAAATGTACTAAGAGACATAACAAGCCAGTTTTTTCAAAAAAGTCATACTTGAAAAGTAGTAATAAGAAAGTTAGGAAGGTAAGGCGTCATTTATTTATTTATTTCTTTAGATAATCAAACTACTTATTTTCAGGGTAAAGAAGTGGTTAGCATTAAACAAATTGAGTCTTTAATAGCTGGAACTGCTATATCTGGAAGTGAGCACATAAAACTTTTATCAAGAAGTATAGGGAGTAAGGGAAATAAATAAATGGTATATACACCCAAACTACTACCCTATTTTAAGGAAGTTATTATTGCAGGATATATATAGCAATTCATACAATTACTAATAAGTGAATTAGTATATAGGTCAAATAGATAATAATAATATACTAGTGATTGCTACATATCAACACATTCTAAGCTAAGAACTAGTAATTATGACGCTATTCTTAATATCATATTAGAGGATAATGATTGCCTCAAGCTATTCTATTCAATTTCTTCGAAATTCTCTACAAGATCAGGAATATCATCCTCTTCGTTAGATTGTAAATTCGGTGCATTACCAGATTGTGAATCTTGGAATAATCTTCGGAATTTAGGATCATTTAGGAATGCACTTAAATCCATCTGATTTACTTGCCTTGGTAAATCTTTAATTTTCCTTTCTTGTCCATTTCCACTAATAATGTATGTATTTGATGTAACAGATGCTTGCAACTTCGGATTTATGAAGTGTAGGCAAGTGCCATCACTTCTCATCATAGTTATATCACCAATAGCTGGAAATGTCTGGCATCTAAAACGATTAGTTATTGTTTGTAATTTCTTCAAATCCATACCACCTGCCGGCTTTTGAGTACGCTTTTTCCTCCTAGCAGTACCTTTGCCTCCTACTTGAGTAGCAGCACCAAATCTTTCACGCAACTTCTGACGAGCAACTTCAATAGCGTCCTCATTGAGATTCAAACCACTCATTTTCTGCACTTGCCTATATGCCTTCTTAATACTCAAAATGTATTAGTGAATTGTCTGTCTCGACTATTCTATAATTCACTTATAAGCGTCTCTGTTCCAATAACAAAAACCGCTCATATAGAAAACCGCTATAAACAAGCATTAATAGTTTGTTTCCAGAGGGTATTGTTGAAATCTGATTATCCCTTTGCTTTAGAAAATAAATTAGTCCAATGTAATTATATGGAACTGTTCAACTATTTGCAGTAGTCTTCTCTAGAATCTCCCTTATTTAGGTTATCTTCACTATATATAAGAATTGAACCAAATCTTCGCCTCAAGACTTCTTTCTTGCGAAGTTCATTTGCTTTCTGAAACAATCGAGTACATTTCATTACTAAGGGAGCTTCTTCGTGTGACTTGAAAATACTATTCTTGATGAGCACACATATAGTAACTAGTGAAGCTACTTGATGAGCTACTAAAACGAGAATTGTAGCTATACTCACGACAATCCACGATCCCCAAGTATTATATGTAATTCCGGGGTATATTGTTACTCCTAATTTAACGACAACATAACAATTCATCAGAATATACAGAATTGATACAATGAAGAGATTTTTTTTTGATAATGAGGAAAATATTGATATTCTTATTGTATAGTCAAAACATAGATACACTAGACCTACACCATGCATCTGAATCTCCCATAATATAGATCTCCATGGTTCTTTTGGATAAACAATTATCCAGAAGAATGGAACTATTACGCTTTCTAGTGAAATCCCTAATTCACGTACAAGTAAACATACATTTATCAACAGAAGAGGCACATGCTGTTCTTTAAATCTTAAGAGGTCAATTGCAGTTGCACTGATAAAAAATATTAGTACTAAAGTCCATCCCCAATTTGTAAGGTAGTAGAAGAAACTAATATAATTTGGTCCACAATCAAAAAACATCCACAACCATAAAGTTGCAAAGTAAAGGGCAGAAATGATATCATAATAAATCCTCCGGTTATATTTTAGACTAGTTACCTTTTTATAAGTGTTTTTGTATAAAGGTTTTTCCATTCGAAGCTTCTGTCAAATACTAGGAAATACTATCATACTACATGTGAAAAAGAGAGGCGGGACAGAGTGGTCGGGGAAAAGGCGCGTAAGTCACGTAGGAGGCTCATAATTAAATCTAAATAAATCCGTTGACAATTAAAAGTTTCAATAATCAAAAAGAACTTAGTATTCTATTTTTATCAAAACTTTATCTATTAAGTGTGAACATAATAGAATTCAATGTAAAGCTGGTTCTTAAAATGAAATTATTTTTTAGTCGCAGTTCGATCTGATGACTGAGAACAGATAGATAACCTATGACATGATTCTGGAGCTGGCCTTTCACATGGCTCTAGCCCCCATATTAAAGTTGCATATTCCTCAATTGTTCTGTCAGTAGAGAACTTTCCCATAGATGATGTAGCTTTTATACAGGTCTTTACCCATTCCTTTTTGTTCTTGTAGGCTTCATCAACTTTCTCTTGTGCTTTACAATATAACGGGAAATCATAGCACAATAAATAGTGATCTCCAACATATCCATTGCCATTAGAGGATATTCTATCAATTATATCGCAAAATTCACCTTGAGCTTTCCCATCTCCAAGCATTATCCCCCCAGTTCGTATGAAGTTAAAAACTTCTTGCAATCTCTCATCAATGTGGTAGTTACCATTTGCTGCCTGTGCTCTGATTTCAGATACTTGATGCTCTAGTGCACCAAATATAAATATAGTATCATCTCCACATTCCTCTTTAATTTCCACATTTGCACCATCCAAAGTCCCTAGTATTAAACCTCCATTCATGACAAACTTCATATTACTTGTACCAGAGGCTTCTGTTCCGGCAGTTGATATGTGTTGAGAAATATCAGAGGCTGGAATAATAACTTGAGCATTACTCACATTATAATTCGGTAGAAATATGCACATTAGGTATTCCTTGGTGTCAGGATCATTGTTGATCACAACTGAAAGGTTATTTATCATTTTAATTGCTGATTTTGCGACTGCATATCCAGGTGCAGCTTTTCCACCAAAAAAGCAGCACCTAGGAACTACTTTTTTCCTTTCATTAGTAGAAAGTTTCTTTAGCATTAAGTATCTATGAATAATATAAAATACATTAAGTAATTGCCGTTTGTATTCATGAATCCTTTTAACTTGTATATCAAATAGCATATTCGTATCTACTTTATATCCAGTATTAACCTCAACCCATCTTGCAAGTCTCTGTTTGTTATGTAACTTTACTTCAGCCCACTCTTTCTGTAACCCTTCATCATCAATATTGTTTTGTAAACTCTGTATCATATCGAAATTTGTTAACCAGCTATCAGATCCAAGCCAACTTGATATTAAGTGCGATAATTCAGGATTTGAACAATTAATCCATCTTCTAGGTGTTACTCCATTAGTAATATTGACAAATTTGTCTGAAATACCTTTCCTAGAATAATATTCTACGAAATCAGAAAAAAGGTCTTTTTTAACAATCTCAGTATGCAGAACGGCAACTCCATTAACTTTAGCGCTTCCTATTACAGCTAAATTTGCCATACGGATTTTCTTATCCCAACCTTCCTCATAGATGGACATCTTTGATATCCATGGACCATCACCCATAACATTACGTACGTCATTCAAAAATCTATGATTTATTTCATTAATAATCATCAAATGTCTAGGTAATAGACGATTTATTAACGCAGCACTCCACTTTTCTAGAGCTTCAGGTAAAACTGTATGATTTGTATAATTAAAGCATTGACATGTAATATCCCATGCAAAATCCCATTCTAAATCCTCAACATCTATCAGTATGCGCATCATCTCTGCAATTGCTATTGTTGGATGAGTATCATTTAATTGACAAGATACCTTTTTTGGTAGGTCTTTCCAGTTAACCGATCCAGTCTTCTTAAATCTGCGTAATATATCTTGCATAGTCGCACATACAAAAAAGTATTGTTGCTTTAGTCGTAGTTCTTTACCCTGGTCTGTATTGTCATTTGGGTATAACACAGCTGTAATATAATCTGCTCTTTGACGTCCACATACTGCATCGACATATTTACCTTCATTAAAAGCTGAAAAATCAAACTCTTTTGAAGGTGTTGCTTTCCAAAGACGCAGATTTATGCAATTATATGTATCGAACCCTGGTATTGGATTATCATATGCGACTGCTTGAATCACTTCACCATCTACCCATCGATACTTCTTCTTTCCATACTCTTCAAATTCACGAACTTTTCCATAAAATCTCACCCCATATGTCACATCTTGTCTCTCTATCTCCCATGGATTTGATTGTACTAACCAATAATCAGGATATTCAAATTGGCGACCTTGTACAATTTTTTGTTCAAATATTCCATATGTATAACGGATTCCATAACCCCACCCAGGAAAATTCTTTGTTGCAAGAGAATCAAGAAAACAGGCTGCTAAGCGACCTAATCCACCATTTCCCAATGCAGCATCATGTTCGTTTTCATATAAATTCTCCAAACTATACCCTAAACCAAATAATGACTTTTTATAGTTATCCTCAATATCTAAGTTTACTAATGCATTCTGCATCGCTCGTCCCAGCAAAAATTCTAAGCTGAGGTAATAACATCGTTTGCAGTCTGTTTCAGTAAAATATTCATTAGTATCATTTAAATTTTCAATGAGCCTATCTCTAATGCTGAATGCTGTCGCTCTATAGGCAGCATTATCATCAAAATTAAATCTTGTACATGCTAATGTATACTCAACATGATTAACAATTGATTTTTGGATAGACTCACTATCAGTTGGTAAATAGATCTGCATTAAACGCCACAATTTTTCTCTCCTTGAATCAGCAGTGGGATCAAAATCATCTTGATACATACCAACCATTCCTCTAGGAACAGCACCAGTTAGCTTTGAGAATGAGGCCTTTCTCCTCATCTCGAAATTGTAACCTTCATGAACAAAGACGCTATCACCCATATTATTTGTTATTATTTAGTATCTCTTAGTTATGAAACCAGGTTAAATCTAAAGTAATTGCATGTAGTATTAATACTCAGTAATGCATACAAAAAGAAATAGATCTCGAATTAGCGCTCAACTCCCCGAGTTATCGCGATATTAAGTAATAATAATAATTGAGTATTTATATTTAAATATAAGTAATATATTAGACCTAGACAGCAATATTAGATCTCCTGTCGCATACTTTCAATTAGACATGTGGGGCGGTAAAAATGGCTTATTTGACACCGCTTATGGAACAAAGTAGCGGAAGTACTAACTGTATAATTTTTGTGCGCCTTTATACTATTTTCTACTACTTTAGATGTCTCAGTGTCTCTATTAGGTGGGTTTTTACTAGATAAGACTTTGAAGTATAATACTACCTAAAGTTATTTTGTGAATTGAGAAACAACAAGTTATGCCTCATTCTTTCGGCTATCGTGCAAGAACTCGTTCAAAATTCTCTAAGGGGTTTCGCCAAAAGGGTGTTCCTTTACTCTCTAGATATTTAAGCTCAGTACGTGTTGGTGACTATGTAGACATCGTTGTTGATTCATCTATTCACAAAGGTATGCCATATCATTTTTACCATGGAAGGACTGGGATTGTTTACAATGTGACTCCTCGTGCAGTCGGTGTCATTATCAATAAAGTAGTCGGAAATCGCAAGATTGCAAAGAGAATAAATGTGCGCATTGAACATATTAGGAAGAGTCGTTGTAATGAGGACTTCTTAAAGAGAGTCCAGGAAAATGATAACTCTAGGCATGAAGCTCATTTAGCAGGCTTGCCTTCTCCAGTTACAAAGAGACAACCTGCTCTCCCACTACCTGGAGGTTTTGTTGATTGTTCAAGTATGGAAGTTCTAACTCCTCATGTCACTATACCTATATGTTAATTTGGGGGTGAATTATACAGAGAAGTTATAACTTTAATATCACTTTTGAGGAGATCCCTAGTCTCTAAATAAGTCACTATGTTCTAAATCTTACATTTTCTAAATCTTGTGTATTTCGACATAAATATTGAAGTCTTATTTATGGATTCCTTGTTAGAAATAATGTAATTTGATATGGTAGGTATTAATATACAGTAGTAATATTCAAACAATGCTCTGCTCTATCCTATCTACAATATTCTTGCTATATCGGCGTCTTGCATACCTTGATGAAACCTTCTTGTTTAAGCTAGTACTTTGAACTGCATCTAAAACAGCTTCTTTAACAAACGATTGGTCAATAGGTTGTTGATACCCAGGATTTTCTTTATCAAGTGCGAAGGTGCTTAGTGTTATTTCAATACATGCCACAGATCTATTGATGATCTTGGTTGTAACATCATCTAGGGAGTCACCAGTCTTCTGAATCAATTCATGTGGAATACTTTGCAAAGATATATCTGTCTGTTGATGTAAGTTTGGAATCCTCCTTTTAACAATTTCACAGACAGCTATTGCATTTGGAATTGCTCTTCCACTTGCTCTTACTCGTATACTCTTGAATCCATCTTTACGGAACTTTTCTGATGCTATTTCTACTAAGTCTCTGATTGAACGAGTTTGTTGTACTCGGATTTCATCAGGACATCTTTCAATAGGTTGCTTAACAAGTGGTTTTAAGTTTTCAATGGTCTTTCCCTGTTCTCTAGTTTCTATTGTATCCTCAAAGTTACTGTTCTGAACCTTGTGAACTACCATTTCTATAGATGCATAAAAAGTACTTTATAGGTCAACCATAATATAGTTTATAGTTGATCGAATAGGAGTATATCGTAGCAAATTGGAACGAGGAAATAGTTGTAGCGAACTCGAGAGCGCCTCGTCCTCAAGACCTTAAGGTATCTGTTCCTAGAATTACATGTATTCTGGATGTTAAGTCCTGCTCCAGTAAATTTACTATAGTTAACACTTAAATATGGATGTAATTTACAAGTATCTAATTCACTTGCCTAATCTTATTAAATTTTATGATAAACAGTATAAATTAAATATAAACTGTCTATTATTACTAGATCTTAGAGGGAATATTGTCATTTTCTACTACTTGACCAATCTCAATAATGTAGAATAATGTAATCCCAAATATAAATAAAGTAATTATAGGATATAGGATTGGGAAAATATCAAATACTGAGCCAATACTGCTATGCACTTTAGAAC
This sequence comes from Cryptosporidium muris RN66, assembly GCF_000006515.1. Classification (NCBI taxonomy): domain Eukaryota; phylum Apicomplexa; class Conoidasida; order Eucoccidiorida; family Cryptosporidiidae; genus Cryptosporidium; species Cryptosporidium muris. Next base: position 84,359 of record NW_002196573.1, on the reverse strand, counting down.
TTACTTCTTCAGAACTTATATTTAATGGCTCATGAATAACATCAATATTAAAGGTACTACTACTTTGAATTAATATATTATCTACAATTTCCATGGGTAGAATCCATCTATTGTCCCAATAGTAATCTTCCAAAAATCTCACAACATTCTTCTGATCATAAACATTATTGTCATAATCTGAAGTACTTAAATCATTTATATTTCCCAATATACTGTTTGTTATTACAAATGGTACTGTGTTAGGCTTATAACAAGTAGGACATAGACCTCTTGGTGGAAAACTAACTTCAACACCTATATATGAAACAGCTTCAAATTGTTTTTGTTCAATAGATCTATAAGTACTTTCAATGGCCACACGTGTTGTTATAGCATTATGTACCCTAAATAACCAGAACACAAGTCCAGTAGCATCTTCAATTTTTATTGGATAATTATCAATGTTTTCAGGAGGTACTAGTATTAATCTATCACATTCATTATGTTCGAACATAGATATAAAGTGATCTCTGCAACTCTTGCAAATAAAAAAATTATCAACAGTCTCTTTTATACTATTAAGAACCTGTTGAGGTGTTATAGCAGGTCCTAAATAGTGATTTTTTGTATTAATCTGAGTTTTAGCTCCATGTAGTACTGCAACTGTCCAAATATGAAATAATATCCAGACCCCACAAAACACCGATCTTTTACATAAATAGTACGTAGGTTCAATATTAGAAACAAAAGGGCCAATCCCACCAACACTAATTGATTTAATAAATGAGTTCCACTTTCTAAAAGTTAGCCCTTTCCCATTTATATCTTTAGTTGACTCTAATTCTTTCTTATTATTATCTGTAGTAACGTTGAAGATATCTGAACTAATACCAGTATTCATATCTATAAATTCTAAAATTTTTGTTAGACTTTTCCTTGCTTGACGGCTTGGTAGAAGTATCATACTAGTTTGAACAAAACGGTATAATGCTAAAATTCTCTTTCTATCAAGAGGTTGATCAATATTACTAAACTTACTCTCAATAAATACCCACCTAGATAGGATATAGAGTTTCGAAGTAATTGCGTCACGAACTAAAAGGGAAGGATCTACTTTTAGACTTTCTTCACTCCATCTACCTAAAGGCTCAGTACTACTAATAGTAGTTAAAGTTGCTGGTGGCAATGCTGTTAACATAATAGATGGTAAAGGTTTATATATATCTTGTAAATTGAATGCACGAATTAGACTACAAATCATAAATTTCTCAGAGTTTAAAATAGGCATTGCAACTGCTGTACTAGTTCCTTGTATAATTTGAGGTATATCTACATCACCTGGTTGAAATTTCTCCGGAAATTTCAGATTTTTTTCATGTTTCCTGGTACAACCAATAGAAGGATATTCTTCATAAGAAAGGATGGCTTTTAAATCAACTTTTTTATGTTCAGGTGGAATCAATCTTAAAGTAGGATATTCTTTTACTGACCAAAGTGAGCACTCAACATAATTAATTTCACATTCAAAGGAATAAAATTTTAAACCTGTCTGGTGGAGTGATTCAGCTACTTTCTTGAGAGTGAATGATGATAAGTGACAGTATGGACAATAAGATGAGTAGAAAATAAAAACTTTAGCTTTGGATGTATTGGATGCCAGGATGTCATATAGAGAGGCCGTCGAATTTATCTCGTTGATAAATAGACTTTTTTCATAGAGTCCAGTACTTTTTTCTAGCTGAAGTAGATGTGCACCGACAAACCAAGTGCAGAAATACCATAATATCAGTAATATACCACTATATAAAAAATTAGGTGAAATTGTTTTGTACCAAATATTAGAAACTTTGCTATCTCCTCCAAAACTAGTCCTATTTTTCCAACAAAAGCGATTCATTAAAAAGTCAAATATTTTATAAATTAACACTTTCCAGAGTTGAAAGTAACCTATGGCGCTCACATTTAGTTTGTTATTTGTACTTTTCTGATACTAATATTAAGCGGTATATTCTCGGTTCTAGATTACCATTAGCTTAAACATTAATATTTGTTTTTCCCTGTAAGCATTTAGTTCACTCAATATACCTTACTATTATCTATATATGTGGATTCTATCATATTGGAATCATTTATAAGCGTAGATGGATATACAAGTGGCAAATCATAAGAACTTCTCTGTCAATGAAACGGAAGATGTATTGAATACTCTTAGGAATAAAAGTGAATCTAATATACAAAATATAGTTGATGGAGGCTCCGAGAAACCACTTACACTGGAAGATGTATTATATGAAACAACTTCTGCTGCTTCTGCATATAACCGTACTAACTATGGTTTATTGGGTATTTTGAATGTTATTCGTATGACAGATTCTGATTTAAACATTTTAGCACTAGGCACAGACTTGACAACTTTAGGTCTAAATTTGAATTCATCGGAATGTCTGTATATTAACTTTGATTCTCCGTGGAATAACAATAATAATATAGAGAGTAACAATAGTGAAATAATAAGAGCATTTTCTTACTCTCCTACCTATACACCACAAATGATAGGTTTAAAATCTTCATACGTACAGAAGTTTGCTCTGGAAACCCTCTTTTACATATTTTATAATATGCCACAAGACCTTTTACAGGGATTTGCTGCAGTAGAATTGTGCAATCGTGGTTGGCTTTACAACCCAGAATTATTTCTTTGGTTTACCAAGATAAAAAGGAGTGAAGATAATAAATGTGAATGGTTTGTCTTTGATATTAAGAAATGGGGTAAATTCCCAAGTTCAGAACCACTTTCAGGAATTTTATTATCTATTGATGATATTAGACCAAATGTAGAAGAAGGTGTACGTATCCACTCTAAGTGGATTCAGGAACAAAATCAAATTTATCAGATGATGCAACATCAAATTCAACAGCAGCATTCAGCTGGAAGATCAAAGCAAGCCGAACTACCTATTCAAACAGGGAATTCAGCTAGTGCTGATTTCTCAAATATACACAATAATCAGAGAAACCTTCAAACAGCCTACTCTCCAGGTGGCGTTCATACTTCATTATCTAATATGAATTCAAATTTTAGACCAGAACATAGACCTGCAACAAATTTTTCTAATCGTTAATTTTAAATCATTTTATTATTTAATATTTAAATAAATGTAACTATTTTTGAAGTAATTATCACTAAAATTTTGGTAATATTAAGAATAGGATTAGTTTTAAGCTTAACTATTTAGGATAGAATTTGTTGCTACTTCATAGATCTAGAGATTCACTAAATATTAGGGATTTCCTATTACTGGCGCATAGTTTTTAGTAAGGCTGCAAGCATAAATATAGGTTTCTTTTACAAATGAGCTCTTTAGATGAAGATTCCACTACTCTTAAAAAACTCCTTGAAAAGTGTTTACATGAATATTTAATAATATGTAAAAGTAATACTGATGCAACAGCTAATGCTCTGAGACTATACAACTCTCTAACTATTGCAAAATTTACAGAATATGAAAAAGCTTTGATTCATGATGATACTTCAGATATTTGTGAGTTATTTATATTGAGGAAGGTGCATAATGAAGTTATAGATAATTATATTGAGTATAAGAGGATTAAAAGTTGTTTATTGAAATTAAAGAGTTGTAATTACTCCTTAGAATTATATGCAGGGATCCTAGAAGATTACAATATTGAGATAAGTTCACTAGTAAATATGTATTCAAATTTTTATATATTAAATAAGATTTTTTTCACAAGTAATGAGGATTCAAGCTCACATAGAGTTGATTTTATTCATCTTGGTATGTTTTCAGAATGGATGGAGAAGCTTCATATGGATGGTGTTTGTCTCCATACACCAATATACTACAATAATTTCTATGATGAATATCCAAGATTATTAACTGCTATCCAATATAAGATTATTTGCCTTTGTAAAGATAGATATGGAATAAATGAAGATAACATTGTAGAGAATGTAGATATAAATTTAAATAATATCTTTGTTGGATGGTATCAATTAAGATTTTTGCTTATTTTATTTAATGGAGCAATTTTTGAGCATGGATTTGGAGATTTTGCAGCATTACGTTGTATTATGCAACTCATATATAGAATACCCGAAAACATTTCAAATATTATTTATCAATGGTTCGTAGAGGTACCACTTGTATTTCTGGAAAATTGTGTTTCAACAATCCAACAAATGTTGAGTGTAAGACTATATGAATTTTATGATAATATGGATAGCGAAGAATTAGATATTATGAGATATTATCAACAAAATCAGATTATCGGTATTATAGCGAGACTAAAACCAAAATTTCAAAATGATATCAAACTGGCTTTTTCACTTCTTCGTATTATATATAAAGCAAATAATACTAGAATGATGCTATATTCTAATTCAGATTTATTGAATATAAATAATCTTGATATTTCTAGTTTTTATAATGAAGCTATTAATTCTGCTAAGGCATTACTACAACATGAACTACGCCAATGGCTCTTAAACCCATCATTAAATAATACAGACTTTGAATTGTTTTCTAATCCATATATTTTGCAACCATGGGCTAAAGCTCAGGCATTACAACAGGATTCTTTACTCCAGCAACGTCTAGAATTCCAAAGTTCAATAACACATGCTTTAGGATCTGTTGAATCACTATTTACTCCTTCAACACTAATAGAACCATTTCTTTTATTGAGAATACGCAGAGACTCAATAATAAGAGATTCTATGGAACAACTATCGTTACAGAATAATTTGAAAAAGCAGCTTAAAGTGACTTTTATTGGTGAAGAAGGTGTTGATGAGGGAGGTGTACAAAAGGAATTTTTTCAACTTTTAGTCCAGGAGATATTCAAAGTAGATTTTGGAATGTTTATTTATTATGAAGATACAAGGCTTTTTTGGTTTAATATGGCATCACTGGAATCAGACGGGGAATTTGAACTTATAGGAGTAATTCTCGCATTAGCAATATATAATGGCATTATTCTTAATATTCACTTTCCACTTGCTGTATACAAGAAATTATTGGGATTCAAAACAGGAATTAGGGATCTTTATGAAATACAGCCAGACTATGCTAGGTCTCTAATTTCCCTACTTTCAATTACTGATAGTGAGAGATTCGATGATTTATGTCTAACATTTTCTACAACCATAAACAATTTTGGGGAATTTCAAGTAATAGCTCTTTCTCCAGAATCATATAGTGCAGATGAGCCTGTTACTATTGAAAATGTTCGGATATATATAGATTGCTACATTGATTGGTTTTTTAACAAATCTATTAAACGTCAATTTGCTGCATTTTATAATGGTTTTCACAGTATATGTGGAGGAAGGGCATTAGAACTTTTTTCTCCACAGGAACTAGTACAAGTTATTTGTGGGAGTTCTGAATTTGATTTAGATTCACTTATTAATGCAACTAGATATCAGGATGGTTATACAAAAGATAGTGAAACTGTGAAGTATTTCTGGGAAATAGTTAGAGAGTTTGATGTTGATACCCAAAAAAAGTTACTATTTTTTGTTACAGGTTCAGATAGAATTCCAATGAAAGGTCTTGGTGATATAAATTTTATAATTGGGAGATTCGGTCCTGATTCTAATATGTTGCCGACAGCTCACACTTGTTTTAATTACTTACTATTACCTGACTATAACAATAAAGAGAAGTTGAGGAAGCTACTACTTATATCTCTTGAACATTCTCAAGGATTTGGGTTAAAGTAAGGCTTATTCATGATTTACTTAATTTAAAAGTAGATTTAATAATATAATTTCTGATTCTTTTAATACTATATCAGTATTAATGAAATATCCTGCTTTTTAAAACTTATTCTAACAGTAATACAGTGTAATAATTTTCATATTTACCTTTCAGCAAAAATATTACTTTTATACCATTAATTGTCAATAATTAAATGTGCCAATTAGTGAATTTCATTTTAAAGATAGATAAAACCTTTAGAATTTTTGATGCAAGTAATATAAAAGATCTTCTAGAGTGAAGATCAAGTAGAATATCCTTGATTTACTTTAAAAAGACGAACTTTAATATAGTATAACTATTTTAAATTATAGTTTTTTTTCTAAATAATTAACTAATGAAAAAATTTCAGTGTACTATACGCTAGTATGACATAACTCAATATGTAGTCAAAAGCAAATATTTCAATCAAAAAGAGACCCCTACACATTATTAAGAGAAATGACTATTAGGAACATGCAGAAAATTAGGATCTGTAATATGTTGCATTTTGGCTTTGTAATTAGCCAATTCTTGTTGACTGGCCATATTATATTTTGTTTTTTTAAGCAATGAAGTGCATTTTATAAATTGAATAATGAACAACTTTATTTTCTGAGATAAGAAGTATGAAAAGTTAAAGAATTTGTAAAGATAACCTAAACAATAAAAATAATTTAAGAAAACACTTAAAGTGCAATAATAAATGTATCAAGCCCTTATTAGTAATAAAATTTGTTATTCATAGCGTTTACCTTTAAAGATATAAGGGTGATATTGCGCATTCATATTAAATTTAGTTGTAGAGTATCATTGATAATAAGATGATGGATCTAAGAATTAAAGTTTTTAGGTTTATTTGGGAATATAAAAAAATTTATAAAAAAAACTTTTACTTTTAAATAAGTTCTAGCAAATTAAAATAATCACTAATAATGCTATTAATCTGTGAAAATATAGCGGTTCTAAAAAGAGCTATTAATATACTTCAGAATTTACTAGTTAAAATGACTTGTATTTGCAGGACATTTGTGAGACAATAATGCACTTATGGATTTTGAAAGAAGTAATATATTTATCTGCTCCTAACAATGCAATATACTGCTCTGTAATCTTTTGTAGAGAAATATATATGATTTTTCGTTAGGATTTAAGCTGTTGGTGAAACTAAGTGATGAATTCTGTATTATTTACCTGAGTTCTAATATAATAAATAGTACGAGAAGAATAGAGGCTGTTGGACAGTGTGGCCGAGTGGTCTAAGGCGTCAGACTTGAAATCTGATGTGGTCTCCACGCGCAGGTTCAAATCCTGCCACTGTCGCCTTTTTAATTTTTAACTTTCCTTTATCACGATTAAAGAATAATTTAATTGGATTCTATTGGATTTGCAACTTTTCAAATATTATATTAGTAAAATGAGTATACTAATTAATATAAATTAGGAAAATTTCGTGAATGGACTTATTCCTTAGTAGCCTTAAATAGGAGAAATGTGAATACATTAGATCATTTAGTGTTGGTTAGGTTGCCACTATTGACTACAAGTAAAGAAATGTCAAAGGATATTTCATTGTAATAGCCTATATGATAAAGATACTGTGAATAATTACATATGGAATTCTGCATTTGTATTTGACAATATTCTATATAAGTAAATTTATTAGCTCATCTTTACTGATAGCTCTCTGAGTATTATAGCGCACTATTGCAATGCTTCCTATATTTTTTGAAATATTACTCTATAAATATTCCCAGTTGCTGTACTTTTTGTAAGCGCAATCAATTCTTGTTATGGAAGTAATCTAATGGTATACATTTCATTATTACTATATTATGTGGTTTATATTTCAGTTATCATCTTTAATATAGGTAATATACTGCTTAAAATACAAAATATAGCCAATAGCTTACCTGTACAGAAATCTAGAAACCATGAAGATATATCGCCAAAATCTTTGAATTGGACAAATAACTACTCTGGATCCCACTTTTCACCTGTAATTAGCCAAAATTATTCATCATATTACCCCTTTGATATAATTAATAATCAAACCTCTGAAACTGCTATACAAGAACTAAATCTTGAAGTACAATGCAATAGATTATGGTTATTACAAGCTTTAATTCAACAAAGCTTATTATCTATAGGAAACTTTAAAATAAATATACCCATTTTAAGGCATGAAAGCAATGTATCCCTACAAAATGACTGGTCACAAATATTTAGAACTTCTTTAGACGCATTTTCAAGGCATAGAAATAAGTTAAATGAAACGCTGCATCACTTTGATAGTGTAATATTAGCTGGAAAACATTATGGATATTTGACTAATAGTCACAATAAAGAATATTTCGTTTTATTGATACCTTATAAATCACCGGTATTTAGTCAAATACAACAATTTACTGAAGTCTATAAAGGCCTAACAGAATATATATCCCATACGAAGTACTGTAGTTCTTATAGCCCAAATATTACAAAAGGTTTTGTAGATAGTTTAAATGCTCTATATATGTTTAGTATACTTACGGGAAAATCGTCAATAGGTATAAATTCTCAATATTTAGAAAGGTTTTCAAAGGAATCTTCAATACTTCACTCTATTGAAAAAAAAGTTCCACTTTCAAAGCTTTTGATAAGTTTCCAAAATCACTGTAGAAATGGAATGGATACCCCTTCTAAAAATAATAATACATTTAAGAAGTGGTCAGAGAATAAACTAAGAAAAGTAACGGCAAGTATCACTCAAATTGAAAATCTCGCAAAGCAGTATAGAAAGAAAGTAGAACTATTTTTAAACTGCATAAACTACTTCGAGAATGTAAATGATATCTTGTCACTAGCAGAAAATACTTTTGAATCGATTGGGGTTGAAATACAAAAGCATATTGCAAATAGAAAAGAGATATTATCTTTGTTTATTGCTAAATATAATGCAACTGTTATAGAGTCAAGCATTACAAATAATCGTTCATACTCTTTATGGCTGCAAATACAGCAGCTACTATTAACTATTAGAGTGGCAATTAGCGGAATTCTTATGAATAAGAATAAAAGAAGTTTTAAAAAACTTGGTAATAACTTGAGCTATTCTTTATCTGTCTCTGCAAATTGCTCACATGTACTAAGGTATACAGCCACAAATTGGAATTTAATATTTTCAATAAAAAATAGGGATATTATTGAAAGAATTAAAAATTATATACTGGTAAATTTGAATAATTTAACTTATACTGGAGATCAATCTTATCAAACTGAATGGCATTGGACCATTCAGAATGAATACATCATTAAAACATATGCGAACTCATTCAACAATATGTGGAAAAGGGAAATTCATGACCCACTGGTAGAATGTGCGAAACCATTAAAAATGGTCTACAAGCAAATTAATTTGCAACATACTAAGAACAATGAATCTAATACAATAGAATCATATAAAAATTATATAGGGACCCTTGTACCTTTTATTAAACGAGTAATTAATCGTCAAAAACAAAATTATGATCGTTTCAGCTCTTTAAAGTCATTATTTGTATGGCCTCATATAATAGTTTCTTTAGAGAGTGCAATTTCTATATTTAATAGAACCTGTATTCTTGAGGAGGCAATATGTCAAAGTAATCAGAATTTTGTAATAACACAAAAATCTCGTTTAATATGGTTACAGAGACTTCAGTCATTATCAAATACTTTAAAAGAAGTATATAAGCATATATGTGAAAGATCTTACTGGGATCTATTGTATTCATATTCAAATTTTGGATATTTTAATTCAACTAATATTAGAAGTATTGACAAGTCAAACTTCAATTTAGATCCAGAGAACATTCTGAGAAAACCAAACTCAACCCCTGTACAAGTGGGTACTTGGATTTTGAAATCACTTGAAATATCTCAGCTATACAATTTACAGAAAAGTGACTTTTTGTCGATAGTTGAACCTGGTCTTCATTTTCGACTCCAATTTTTGGAGAACTGGATTTATGTACTTGAGATTAGCATTAAACATATCATAAACCCTATTGCTTTACAAATAAATAGCTTTGCTGAAACTATACTATTTCAATCACTTCAATATCAAACCCAATTGGCTTCTAAGCCTATAAATAGCACTTTAAATAATATGAATAATATATCTAGTTATGTAGAACAAATTAATACAGTTCTGAATTCTTTATATAGAGAAAGCAGCTGTATAGAAGTACAAAACAATACGAGTTCAAAGAATAGTTATTCAACAAGATATAGTGGTGATTTTCCATCTTTTTTGTCAATTCAGAATTACGTTGAGGATTTGTTGAAAAGAGTAACTGAATTATCAACTGAAGTAAACAATAAGCTCAACAATTTATCATCTGATAATCAATTATATAATAGGAACTGTCGTTACTTACTGTATTATACCAGAAGTGCTAAAGAAGAATTACTGAGTAAGTCACAAATTTTAAAAAAAATTTATACAGATTTAACTTTGCAGAGAGCTGAAATGATGAAATTATTTGCAATTGTTGAGGAATGTTTGAAGTATAATGAGGTAAATAAACGTGCAGAATGTTGGATTACTAATCAATGGTTAGAACTGCCATTAAAAAGAACTATAGAGGTAAGAAAAATAATGACCCAATACTTGCAAAGTATAATTGATGGCATACTCAATATAACGAATTTTGTTGAAGATTGTTTGTCAAGTATTTTAAACCCTGTTAATCAAAATAGAAGACTTCTCAAAGTAAATAAAAGTGATTCTGATCAGCAGGGTTACACTGGATATATTACTTTATTAAATGTATTAGTTAAGCCAGTTGATAATATGCTAAATTCACTAAATGAAGAACTATATACTCTTGAAGTCAGGTACCCAAATGAGTACAGAAAACAGATAAATGGGATTTATAAAGATTTGGAAACTGTATCATTTGAATTCCTAAAATTAAAATCTTTGAAAAGCACAATAGTTCATTATTATGGAAAACCTAACTGGTTCCAAAAGATATTTAAATTTCCAAAAGTAATTTTACGACGTGAAAAGGTTGCTGAACTTGACAGTTTGCTGTTAGGTTACAATACTTCACTAAACAATGAGTCACTATATGCACTGGAAGTAATTGATTATACTAAAGAGAATTTAAATGGAACTATAATAAGTTGTAATAATATTAAAAAGTACTATGATGCACTTTTAGGGGCAAAAAATCGACTTCGATGTATTATTGGAAAAAGTGGTCAAAAACTAGATAAATCGAAAAAAATAAATGAAACATTGGGAAATGGAACAATGATCATATCCAACTTTAAAAAATTAAGTATTTTAACAAATTTACGTGGTTTGAAAAACTTAGAAAATAATATTTCTTTACTACTTAAACAAAGCCAAAAAGTACTAAACCAAGTTAACATTGAGCATTATAGATTCTTCACTGTTCGAAATGAAACAACTAACATGAAAAATAGATTATCTAAGATTATTGTAGAAATAGTAAATAGCCAAAAATATATAGAGGATTTGGAAAGGAATCTTGCTAACTCAAATTGTTTCAGACTCTGGAAATGGAAGAGACGTACTAAAAGTAGACAGAAAAAAACCAATAAAAAACAAGTTAAAGGGAATTTAGATAAATTAAGGAAATTGACAACTATACACAATAGTAATAAAAAATTAAGTAATGGAATTCCAGTAAAAACTATTAAGTTGGACTTCAAATCTAAGATAAGTGAATTAACAAGTCAGGCAAGTAAGGATGTATACATTTCATCGGAAACAAGTACTATTGATGTAGATAGCTTTCAATTTGATGACTTGTATAAATTTGATGATTTACCAGATTTATATAATCCTAAGAAAAGTGGTAATATTGAGGATATAAGTTATGATACTGATCTGGGTGGAAAAACAGACTATGGAGAACAAAGATACATGTCCAAATTTACTGAAAAGGTAAACAAAGCTATTCAAATGGGAATTTCTATAGGTAATATAATTCGTGATTTTCATGCTATTCGTAAAACTATTTTCCAGAATAATACTGTAGGTGAATCAAGTACGATGTTTATGGCAGGTCTGAATATCTTAAATGCTCTTACAAGTGGAAATATAAATGAGGGTAAATCTCTTTTTAATGATGCACAAGATACAGATTTGGCAACACAAATTTTTAATGAGGCAGATATTTTTAAGGAATTGAACACTGGTGATAATCCATTACAAGTAGATTTTAATTTTAATGATAGTTACTCTAATCATGAATTACCTTTAGAAGTCGATGAACTAGATCCTTCATATAAAGAATTTAAAGAAAAAATTATAAATCAACTCCAAAATAAGGGATATGATTTAGACTCTGAGCCTGAACATGAGGATTATACAGAATCACTTGACTTGGATGATAAATACTTCTAGCTTAGTAAATCAAAATTTAACTGGACTATATATATATTACTATAGCTCTATATAGAATAACTATTATAAAATTGTTCAATTTGATATCTTATTTATGATTTTATTCATATTAGCAATTATTATTATTATTATTATTATTATTATTATTAAACCTTTTTAAATTTGTATTACTAATAGGCTATTTTTAATAGCATAGGAAAATTAATCAATAAAATTGCTTTGACTTTTTGTTCAAATAAAAAGAACTTGAATTGGAATATGGTTACAACAAATTCTATATTTTTATTTATAATAAGTTATTTAGTTGAAGTATAGTGGAATTAGAGAAAATAATATTTAGAAATTTAAATTATCCTATATTCCCCTTATATATACTAGTCAGTCATTCCTGGAACTCTGTTTATAGGTTTCGCCTTCTTTGCATTAAGCCTCCTATTACCAGTAGGTTTGTTAGTACTTTCATTGTTTGGAGGTAATTCTTGTAACAAATCCGTCTTTTTCTTCTGTTTTCCAACAGTATGCCATTGTCCATCATCATCTTCTAAACTATTAGGTTTACTACTTATAGTAGTATATGTATTCGGAGTAATCGATTGTTGATTAATAACTTTCTTTTCATTATTTAATTCATTATTGAAGTATATAGTATTAGGAGTATCCAAATCCTTCATAGACTTAGATTGTTCATCAGAAGTAGTTTGAATTGCATTATTACAAGAACTATCATTTTTTTTAGTAACCTTTTTAGATCTCTTCTTTTGTTTTCTTTTTTTTAGCTAAAAATCAAAGTAATTCGATGTTAAAGGTAGGTTATTTATAATATTGGAGTAGAGTGAGTTATATTAAGAGCTTACCTTTTTTTTTGAGGCTTCAATATAGCAAATAAATGGACATAATATTACAAAGGATAAGAAGACAAATATAAGGAATATTGCAGTCGGATGTCCCATTAATAAATTTTCCTTTAGTTGTTTTATCATTTTAAGTGAAGTTTGTTGTACGATTCGCATCTTATCAAGAGAACTTTTTGCGCGAATATATTGTTCAGTACTGCCACATTAGTGACGCAATATTTAGATTAAATAGATATTATCTGAATACGAAATTGGAGAATTTTCTTTTCTTTTAAACTTAGATACAATAATATGGATTTTTCAGACTACGAAAGTATTATAGACAATAATTATAATATAAATCCTAACAACAATGAAGTATGCTTATTTTCAATAAAAGATGAAGATCACAAAATGTTAACTTTATTAAAAATCGCACTTGAAAAAAAGGAATTTTCAGAAAGAGTTTTTAATTTAACCAAATGCATTATTGACTTCAATTCACAACATTATACTGCTTGGCATGTAAGAAAGAAATGTATAGAAACAATGGTCAAAGAACTAAGTAAAGAACCTGTAGATATTTCTAGTCTCCTGAAAAATGAGATGAGCTATGTTCATGCAATTACATATGATAATCCAAAGTGTTATCAGTTATGGTGGTATAGAAGGTATATTTTGAAGTTAATTGGAAATGATAATGAAGATCTAGTATATGTATCTTGCTCAATTCAACAAGATGCAAAGAATATGTCAGCGTGGGCACATAGGGTATGGTTAATAAAACAATTTTTTAAAGATAATTTAGATATATATACGACTGAGATAAATTTCACTTCTTCATTGATTAGAGATGATTGCAGAAATAATAGTGTGTGGTGTTATAGACACTTTATTTTCAGGTTGTTACTTAGTGATGAAACTAGAAAGTTAGATTTTGAAGAAATTATATCAGAAGAATTGGAATTTATTATTTATTGGCTAGAAAGAGTACCTCATAATGAAGCATTATGGAATTATATAAGAGTTATATTCAATAATCCACAAGTAGGTCAAGAATTCGAATCAAAGACAGAATATATGAATCTCAAGACAATTCCTTCATTTTTTGAAGAGGCTGTCAATCATATTTATGAAAAATATAAAGTCACTTGTCATCAAGCCTCTTATTTCATTACATGTTTATCATATGCCCGTGGTAATATTTGCAAAGTCCAAGATTGCCTGAAGGCACTTGAAATATCTGATCCCATTCGAAGATATTTCTGGAATTGGAAACTTTGCAATATTGTAGATAGAAAAATAAATTTATAATCTTTTAAAATAAGATGTTCTAAAGGGATGTTTATATTAATGACTACATAGTACTATTATTATTTTTAATATTCACAATTAGAATCTAAATATGAAAGAGAAAAAAAGGTTCAAAATAAGTTTCTATTCTATTTATATTAGAATATAGAATTTAGTATATAAAAAGTAATGAAAATATTAACATCTATTCATATCAATGTAAGTATAATTTACTAATCGTTGCAATAAGAAATAATTCATTATTTTAATTTGACATTGCTCTATTCTGTAAATTGATTTCCTTCATTGGTATAATAAGATAATGTAACCAACTAAAATTAGTTAATACATCAATATTTTTTTTAAGATTAAATAGTTTTACAATACATTGTTGGTATATTTTTTAAGAAAATAAATGATTCCTAAAGTCAAATATTTGGATTTTATTCATCTGGAGTTTCAAAAGAAAAAAAAATCTCAATAATATAGTATTTTAAACTTTAGAGTGAAAAATCTCTATATGCCCAATATCTTCATTATTTTTTAGGTTTTCGAAATCTATAATTCCACTAGTAGACTACAACCCTATAATGTAAAACAAATAAAATAAGTAAATAAGAAAATATTATCTTACCTCAGTTCTACCATGATACTTAGCAATAGTGTATGTTCTAATGGCTTGAATAAGGAATCTAGCACTTGTTAAAATTTGTTCAATAACATCTGTAGTCTATAAGTCAAATATTACTATTATATAAATATATTTCACTATCTAATTATCATATTTGACTTACTATCTGCTTTTTGTTTAATTTCTTAATATAATTATACATAAATACACGTGAAATATCTCCATTAAACAATAAGAGTGTTACACATGTCAGCATTATACAGAAATCAAAAAAATTGTGCTTAAATATGAAGTATCTATTACCCATTAAAAAAATCTTTATTATAACTTCAAATAGAAGAAAGGATGTAATAAATACTTCTATTACAGTACTAATAAAATCACCACATTTGTTACCAATAAATCCTCTAAAGAAGACAAAGATATTAAGTAAAAAAATAGTTAAATATACAAACTTTGAAATTTCAGAGTAGTATAAACGTTTTGCAATAATTACTGTGATCTCCTCATATGATAAAGTAGAATTGTAATATTTTAAGTTTAACTGAGATGGATTATATTTACTGAGTAAGTGTTGTATACCAAAATAATTAGAATCTTTTTGAAATTGACTATCCATCATAAATCAGATCACAATTCTAAGATATATTCATATTAAAGTATTTACAATACCGGTGATCTCTATTATTAATTAAATCATGTAATAGCACAATTTGTCAGTTACCCTTTAGGCGGTGAATAATAGTTTTATTATTAAGTTAATTAACAAAAAATATTTCCGAGAAAGTTAAATAATTAGTCCAATTAGAATATAAAAAATAATTAAAATATGTACAAATTTAGTATTACCTAGAAATAATAAAAGATAAAATATTATTTTATTGTCTCAAAGTGTTTTTTTTTTTATGGTAGACTTAATTAAGTTGGGGCAATAATAATAAAGATTAGAATAGCGCCTAATATTATTATTAAAGTAACTAATTAGCAACATTTTACATATATATGGATTATCTATCACCTAAAATACAGAAATTAGCTGAAAAACTTAACAACAACAATAGGTATGTAAAACCTATTGAAGTAACTAAAAAAAGAGATAAAGAGGAGTCAATTTCGGATAATACAGACAAAGTGAACAATATGCATATTACCTATTTGGTAAATATAATAAAGTTATACTGCAATATTAGTTCATCATTAACTAGTAGATTTGTTTGTCTCTTATTAGATCGTATTGAAGAAATTAAGGATACTAAATTATATAAAAATTTTTTTCTAAAAAAAGTTTGCAGAAGATGTTATTCAGTATTTCTTCCTGGAATTAATAGTAATTTTAAGATAAATCCTATCAATAATAAGTTGAATAGAAAATTAAAAAAAAAAATTATAAGAGACATGAATTATGAAGATGATAATGTGAAATTTAATCGCAAGTGTATTAAGAAGATTTCCATTTTATGCAAGAATTGTAATAAAAGGAATATGTTATTTGTAAATCTAAAGAATACAAGTAGATCGAATATATGTAAGTCTGAAAGTAATGAATTAATGTCTTCTAAGAAGTATTTGAATAATAGATATAAATCTAATAAAAGTGTTGAAGGTACAACTTTAAAAAGAGTTTTATCTATAAAGAAACAAGATAAATATAAAACCCAGAATTCAGATAAATTTGATGTAAAATTAGTACAATTAGATGAAACTCAAACTCCTGAAGTAAAGAAACCAAGGTTAAACAGACGTTTCTTTCAAAACTTTAGTAGCAATGGCGCTAGTGATTTTAATCCTATTAACGATAAAGAGAGTTTAACACAAACAGAATATATAAAGGCCTCAGAAGGCTCTAGTTTTTATGATATATTAGCTAAATTAGAATAAATAATTATATAGTATAATATTACGTTGTTATTAATGTATTACCCAGTAGTTTATATATTTGGAACGACAGGTATATTTTCATTAATTAATAGCACTAAAGATTAAGTAATAAAAAATAATTCTTTACAGCTTCAGGTAAAACGCGTCTTTCAATTGATATATGGGAGGAATTAAATAAAAAGGTATGCTGATATTGCGACATTATAAAATGAGATTTTTTAAAAATGTAATTAAGGATATAAAATCAGAGATTGTAAACTGTGATAGTATGCAATTATACAAGGGATTTGATATTGGAACGGGAAAGGTATCTAGAGATATTAAAGATAGGATTCCACATCATTTATTGGATATATTAGAAGATACTGATGAATGTACTGTTTCAAGATACATAAGTATTGCTACGAAGACTGTAGGTAAATAAATGATTTTGGATAAAGTCAGATCTTATCCATTATATATCTTAAATTATAATCTTTTTAGATTGATGAAATACATGCTAGAGATTCAATTCCAATAGTTGTTGGGGGTAGCCATATGTATATTAAAGGACTCATTTGGAGATCTTTGATGGATCCAACAGGCCAATCTCCTAAAATAATTACTAATCTTGAGCACTTAAGTAATGATGAACTTTTTACAAGATTACAAATTTTAGACCCTAATAGGGCAAAACAATTGCATTGTAATGATAGAAGAAGAGTTTCGAGAAGTCTTGAGGTAACAATAATTTGTCTTTTCAATGAACAATTAAATTCTGTATTACAAATATATTCTTATTTTATAATACTAGATATTTTATGAAACGGGTCAAACTTTTAATGAAAATATATCACAATATGAATTTAAACTAAGATACTATCCAAGTATTTTAATATGTATAGAGAATTTACAAATTGAACACTATATTAATTTAAGAGTACATAATATGGTCCAAGTAAGTTTATGTTATTGTATCATTAATAAATATGTTTGATGTATATGTATTTATAAGGATGGTATTTTTAATGAAGTAATTTTACTTAAGGAGAGATTAATTAAAAATGAATCATCTGGTATATTGCAAAGTATTGCATATAAAGAATTTAAACCGGCTATAGATATTCTAGAAACACTTGAAGATACACATAATGAGGTGGTAAAGCAATGTATTAAAAAGCTTCAATTAAAAACATTACAATACAGTAGAAAACAAAGAAAATATATAAAAAAACACTTAATGAATACCAGCACTCCAGTTCATAAATTAGTTTACAAAGGTACTATAATTGATAATATTAGCAGTAATATGGATGCAAACTACTTGAATGATGATTTGATGTGGTATAATGATATTGTGATGCCAGCAATCAAGCTTATTATTGATATTATATAGGATTAAAACACGGAGAAGGGCTTCTTGATAATGAATGATAACTTTCACTATCAGGAGTTATTTCTCCATCACTATGGGATATTGTTCTACGATTACTTGATTTCTTTATTTCAGTATTCACTTTTATTGAATTATCTTGAGTTGACCATCGTATGTTATTAATATTACTTAAAGAATACCGTTCATTAAATTCACTTATTATAATTGGTTCATTAACTTGTAATTTTTTTTTAGCTATATTTCCACGTCTAATCTGAGAAATTTCTTTATCACTCCTTCTAATGGGATCATATTCTCTTAATGCATTTCTATATTTTTTGTTTTTAAATGGTATTCCTCTATTGTAGTAAGAATGTTTATATCTATGTGAAGCCTTATTCTCTCTTCTAAAT
Source organism: Cryptosporidium muris RN66 (assembly GCF_000006515.1). Lineage (NCBI taxonomy): Eukaryota > Apicomplexa > Conoidasida > Eucoccidiorida > Cryptosporidiidae > Cryptosporidium > Cryptosporidium muris. Next base: position 65,813 of record NW_002196573.1, on the reverse strand, counting down.
CTATATTCGGTCTTATCATCGTAATTTGTCGCTGCATTCAATTTTATCCACTCCCGCAAATCCTTAGCTTGTTTTCTAATAGCTAGATAACCAAGATGTATTTTACCACTGAAGTGGTCATTTAATCGTTGATCATTATCAGTCTCAGATAAGAATGCAGCACAAACTTCGCATGGATGTAGTTTCTGCTGATACATCCCATTTGCTACTTCTTCTCTAGTGGCTATAATCTTTAATTTTTGTTGATTCAACCTAGTTAAATCTTCCATCTTTTTAAGAGATCCATCAATATCTCCACTTGCACCAAGATCTTCAATTTCTTTCATAATTAGTGTAATTTCTCTATCAACGCTCTTGATATTTTCATCTTCCAATTTTGAGCTACCTGATAATTGAGCACGTACTCTATTCCTTGTTATCTTCTTGTTACATTCATCAACCATACCTTGCAGAATTAGATAACTTTCCTGTTCATAGTTGGTTGGGATAAAATTAGGACTTTTTCTTTCCTCTAGATAACGCTCACGGAGTTTCTCTGAATGAATTTTTGGACAAGCACCCATATAAAGTTTTGTATTTTCAAAAAGCTCGTGAGGACATAATCCACATAGGTATAACTTACATACACTCTCATCATGTACACTTTTTTTCTCAATAGGGGACTCAATCTCGCCCATTAAGCTCTCTATCTGACGGCGAATTTCATCCATCTTTAGTATACTTAAAAGGAGTATTATAGTAAAGTAGTGCAACACTACTCCAAATTTAATTGCGCCTTTAAAATGTCCGGGAATGATTATCTATAAATGAGAAGATGAAAAATAGATAATATCTTTACTCTATAGAATTTGATTAGAACATTATTAATATATAGATTATGTGATACACTATAGTATTAAATTTTTTAGTAGTTCTTCTATCTCCTAATAGTTAATACTATACAATCATAGTTAAACCTGCTATATTAGCCTAATCTATAATATAAAGTGGTACTAGTATACAGTAAAAAAAAGCTTACTAATTTATAACTCCAATATAACTAATTCTATAGTAAGTTATAGAAAAGATTTAGAAAACTACAAATTTGAAAAGAATAATTTGTTTTATTTCCATTGGTAACGTCTATAAATATCTTTGAGCGCCATAATTGAAGCTTCCCCATAACCTATTTTACAAGTTTATGGGCTGGAAGAGTATTAAAAGTCGTAATTAAATCCTCATTATAGCTACATAATTAAACTTAAAGAATTAATTGGATGCTTTGAAATAGGCTAATTTAATATTTGAAAGAATTAAATATGCGTAATGTGAATTTTTCACCATACTCTGCCAATATTAGCAATATCAGGAATTATATTGACTCAAAACTTGGTAATAAATTAGTAAGCTCAAGTAATACTTTAAAACCAAATGATGAATATACAACACGACATAATTTTGGAATGGACTCTGCACATTATAAAGTTTTGCAATCTCCAATTCAAACAAATATGTGTAGATCTAACACTCCATTTAATACAACTAAAGTGACTCCTTTTATAAGAGAGGAAAGAAGATATCAGAATTCTTTATTAGAAAAGCCTATAATGGCAATCAATAGGGTTAATTCTGATACATATTCAGTAGTTAAGGGTAATACTCCAAATTTCAAATATTCTCATTTAGATCATAGTAACTTTTTGAACGAAAAAACCTTGAATATACCTAGCAAATATTCAAGCTCCAAATATAATATCTCAGAATATTATAATGGAACTATAAATAGTGGGAATTCATATAGTAAGTTTGGAAAGGAACCTTATGGTATATCTACTTGCAGGAAGCGGACTTTAGAGTGTATGTCGAATACAGACATGAAAAGTGCAACTTTGAATGATGAAAGTGAGGAATTTTATGATGCGATGAGTGATAATGAATACGGAGATGATGACAAAGTTACTTCCAAAATTAATATTCAGCCTCCTATTAAAAAACCCCTACATGTTCTTACTCCTTCAACAGCTTATTCAAGTGGTCAATTAGGTACTAAACAAAATACTTTAAAGGGCCGTTCAACAACTTATGGTATACCTTTATCTTTAGTTGAAAGTGATGATACTTTCTTTCTTGAATCTAAGAATCCAGAACGTTCTTTGCAAAGTGATATCTCAACTCCAGTAAGCTATATAAATGAAGTTAAGTATTCCCATCCTGATATTATATCTAGGAATTCTATACTCCCACCGTCTGCACTAGCAACTAGTAATATTAACCAACGCCTACGTACTCCACTTAGGTATAGAAATACTCAAATACTTAATAAACCAGGTACTTGTTCGCGTATACTTACTGCAGCTGAGATGAAGCAGGCATTTTGTAGGGTAAGGAGACCAGTTGGTGTACTTCGTGATTTTACACCAACTATTTCAGATAAAAGCTATGCTGATAACAAAGCCAGCGAAGTTGATGATAGCAAAATAACTAATTCTAATTATGATAAGATAAATGCGGAGATATTAGAAAATTCTGCAATGGCGGAGAAGTCAATAATGAAAAACAAACATTCTATAAATGCTACTATAGAAACAAAAAGTGAAGCTGCAGATTCAGACTTGGCCACTTCAAGTAAACTTGGGGACTCAGAAAATTTATCTCAAATTAAGAATATCTTTGGTAAGTTTATAAATAATAAAGAGAATGACAAGGCTTTAGGTGAATTAGACAACTCAAGTAAAGAATATAGGACCAATCCTAGTGGGTTGAATATGAAGGATAATGATAAAAAGTTTGGACTTGATACTGATATCAAATGTCCAGCAAAGAATACGAAGGTAATTAATTCTAAATCTTGTGAGATTATTGAAGAGGCTAGTAAGGATATTAATAAAGAGATTAATAAGGATACCAATAGTGAAATTAATAAGGGTATTAATAAAGATATTGGTAAAGAAACTACTAAAGAAAATGGCAAGGAAATTAATAAAGAAGTTAATGAAGTGTTTAAAGCCAATAAAGAAGATAATGAGGAGGCTATAAAAGAAGTTAATAAAGACATTGTTCCATGGTGGTTAGCTAATGCTGATAAACCGAACATGGTTGCTATTGAAGAAGATAGTGTTTTTGCACCAGATTCAGATTCTAGTGACGATACGAAAAATAAAGATATTAATGATGAATCTAAATTGCCTCTACCTTCATTATTTAAAGATAATTCAAGTAAATCATTACAAGTCAATAATACAGAGAATACAGGACAATCGAAAGAAGTGAATACTTTACATGGAGTATTTGAAAACAACTCTTCAGGTTTAGAATCTATTACAAAGCCATCAAATAGATCTATATTTTGTATTGGTGGAACTGAATCATCCTTACAAAATGGAGAAACAAAACAACTTAATGCGAATTTTATACACCAACCTTCAAGTTCAGCAAGTATATTCTCAGTTAATAATGGAAATAGTGGCAACTTTGCAAACTTACCTGAAGCTCCTAAAACAATTGATTTGCAAAGTAATAGCAAGAATATTTTAACGGAAACCCAGACAAATATTTTTAAAAACAATTTATGCACAGTATCTTCTAAGGATTCTAGTGCTTCTAATTTATTAAATAACGATAACTTATTTTCTTTTTCCAATACTTTGAATAATTCTAATGAATTAGGTCAACTAATACCAAATTCTTCGCAATCAAAAGATCTAGATAATTCTATACTCAGTAAACCTGTATCTCTCTTTGGTGCTACAACTCAGGGTATTACTAATACTAGTGATTCATTATTTAGTCAACTCACAAAATCTCCTGAGAAATCTGGAAATTTACTTAGTGATGCAGTTAGTCCTCAGAAAGACAACTCAGTAACTTTATTTTCATCTACTCAACCTTCACCTTTTAAGTCAGTAAGTGAATTTAAAGATAGTAATGTTACATCAAACTCCTCAGACAGTGCTAAAAATTTAATTTTTGGAGATACTTTTACAAAAAAACCTGAACTAAATTCTACAGGGTCTATCTTTGGAACTACATCATCATCATCATCATCATCATCATCCTTCATCCCATTTTCTTCTACTACACTGAACCCTGTACCTTCTGTGGGGACTAATCCCAGTGGATCAATTTTTGGTTCAACATCTACAACTTCACAATCAAGTACTGTTACTCCATTATCAGCTAGCGGAGGTTTGTTCGGTGCTCAGTCCACTTCTGGTTCTGCAACTTCATTAATTACAAACAATTCAGGTAACAATGGTAATTCTCTAACATCTACTGATAATAAGACATCCGGACTATTTGGGCCATTTTCAAATAGCTCCTTTAGTAGCACAAACATTGGGACGAGTAATACATACCTTTTTGGTCAAAGTGGAGCTTCATCTCCATTTGGTACATCACCAATCCAAAATCCCCCTGCAACCAATATATTTGGCTCTGCTACCCAAAATATCTCCCCAGGTGCTCTAGGCCCGAACCCTATACTAGCATCTAACTCCAATAATCCCTTTATTGGCCATGCCTCCAATTCAAATAGTGCAACATCTCATAGACGTCGCATAGCTAGGGCTAAAAGGTCTCAGTAGCTAGTAATTTATTGGAACTATATATCTTAGATGTATTAGACTACTCGAAATTCTCTTAAACTACACTATAATAAATTTCTACATTATTAAATTGTCCCTTTTAAAAGTTCGGGTTTGCCCAGGGTGAGTCTGGTGCAAATTGGAAATTGCTTATTTGGGACAGGACTCCATCCTTCCAAATTCCTTCAATTACATGACCCATTGCAAACCTTAGGATCCCATTACCCTCCTTACGACCATTAAACCACTCTCCTTCATATACATTGTTATCTTCTGCACAGAAAAAGATACCTTTGCCATGTCGGCGGTCATTTTCCCAGTATCCTTCGTATCTATTTCCATTTGCATAAGTATATATGCCAAAGCCGCAGGCGTGATCTGCTACCCAACTCCCCTTAAATCTATCATTATTTGAATAAAATAGCTCACCTTCCCCATGTTTTTTAGCATCTAGCCAATCTCCAACATATTTATCACCACGACTATACGTAAGAGTTCCCTTACCATTTACTTTACCATCCTTCCAATATCCTTCATACTTTTCTCCATTTTGATATGTCAATACACCATATCCATATTTTAGATCATTGACCCATTCTCCTTCATAGACATTACCATTTGGAAAAATATAAGTTCCTTTGCCATGCATAGATCCCTCATACCAGTCACCTTCGTATATTGCTGAATCAACAAATACATATTTTCCATGTCCATGCATCTTACCATTAACCCAATCGCCTTCATATTTCTCAATAACTTTATCTCCACTACTGCTAACATACGTTACAGTTCCCTTTCCATGTCTTTTATCATCACGCCATTCTCCTGAATATATATCACCATCGGAATATTTGTAAACGCCTCGTCCATGCATGCGACCATCTAGCCATTCCCCTTCATAAATATCACCATTATTATATATTAATTTACCATATCCACTAATCTTCCCATTTTCCCACTGTCCTTCATATATATTTCCACTAGAGAAGTGAGCTTTCCCCTGCCCATGGATTCTATCGTCAACCCACTCACCTTCATAAACTGCACCATCCGAATAGGTAAAACGTCCATATCCTTCTCGTTTCCCTAACACAAAGTCACCTTCATATTTTTCATTTTTTGAATAAACTAAAATTCCACGACCATGAAATAGTCCACCTTTTATATCACCAGAGTATGAATGACTAGTAGTTTCCATTTCTGTATATCCAATGAGTGCTACGTCAACTACGAAGCAGCTCTGGTATGACTATCTACAAAATAAATTAGTCAACTTTCAAAAGTTAAGTTAATCAACAATTAGTTATAAACTAGTCTATTTAAAAAGTAGACTAGATTGTCAATATTTTCCTTTGTAGTAATATTGATATTTCCAATGAGACCTCAAGTTTGATAAAATTCCAACTAGATATATTATTGGAGGGAAGTCTAAATAAGTAATTATAACAAAAGTAGTTAATCAAGAGATAATATCCTTCAGGTTTTCACAATTCAGCTAAAATAAGAGATTATAAAGTCATAAGGCAAAGAGTAAAGTTACATGTTTTGATAGTCTTCCCCACATAGAGCGCCAGCTTTTCCTTTTTTTCTCCATTTTTTTTTTCCTTTTTCTCGTCATTTTATTTATTTTATCCTTAGATAGTCACCAAATTTTAAATTAAATATTATAGTTTCAATGTAATGTGAACTTTGCGTATAACGCAGCTATATGAGAAGTCCGGCACCTTCTTGTATTACAAATATCATATACAACTTGATTTGATTTATATTTTTATGCTACCAACATCCTTAATATCTTGTTTAGAAAAAACGAAACATTAAATCCAACAATTACTGTATTTACATTGGAAGTAGTCAAGAGCGCCATACATATTTTTTCAGCGGGCTAGTTTTGGTATTTTAAATTTGCAGATAGGCAATTTCTCTTTTAAATAAGAAACAGTTAAATTTCTATGAACTAATTATTGCACAGTATCATCTTTAAATATGCATATTTCAATACCTCCACCACCTCTTTTACAGTCAAGTACTAGGATAGCTCGTCCTATCAAAGAAAGTATAGTTTGTGATGTTAATAGAGTCTCCGACATCACTATTAAAGCAAGTAATCTAAGTCATGGCAATATAAATGGAGCTGCTAAATTAAATGAAGATTTTGCATATAAGTCGGAAGGTATAGTAGAAAGTCCTCCCAATAAGCTTCCAGAACAGTATGATCAAAAAACTTATATATTAGGGAAACTGCAATCTAACCAACTTTTTAACAACACTGAACAATCTAATTATACTTATTCCCATATGGAGATTGAAATGGGAGGTAATAATCGGAGTAATAGTTCTGATTTCTCGACAGCATCTCTACCACCTACAAAATTAAATATGGATAAAAGTAATAGTAAACCATTTCAGAATACAGAAATAAATACTGTTTTTTCTACTTTAAAATCTGAAAAATATCTACATGGAAATAGAAGTGAAGATGAAGCAAATGTCAATTTTGATTGGCCTTCAATAAGTGGACATAATAAATATGAACTTCCATTGAATAGTAGTTCTAGCAACGAAATTAAACAAATTAGGAATTATGAAACAAATACAACTAATTTAAGCAGGATAAATAAGGAGCAGAGTAATGGGTTCTTTGTCACTACTCATAATAGATTTTGTGAGGGAAAAAACTCGAATATACCCTTGAATGATAAATCTAATTATTTACTTTCGGAAGGCACTGTGAACTTAGAAGAAAATCATTCAACACGCCATATACATGGTAATTACATAGCTGCAAATAATCTCAAGGAATTTGGTTTGAATAGTGGTGATATAGAATTAAGCAAATCTATAAGTTTAAAAAATAGCCATACTGGATCTAGATTGCCTCCAAAACTACCGACTATTTCTACAAATATAGTCCCAACTCCTATAGATTATACTGAAACTGATGTTAGAGATACTGGAAGTTTGGAATTTCCTGATTTTAGAAAAGGAGGTCATGAAATCATACCAGAAAGAGGAAAGTCATCTACTCGTCCTCCAACTGCACCTATATTCTCATCAGTAGACAATTCTATTCATTTAAATCGCAGTATAATATTGGAAAATATACAAGATTGTAGATCTCAGATATATACTGAGAGTGAACTTGTAGATATAAATGAGATATCTTTAAAACATGATATATCACAGGACTTACCAACTTCTTTTCAAGGGTTATCTTTGAAATTAACCTCATCTCAATTACTTCCTAATAATGTTTCCCCTTTTATTAATAAAAGTAATTTAGATACTGATAAACTAAGACCTTCTCCTTCAGCTTGTGTAGGTGTCACTCGTCCTCCTACAGCTCCGAACAATAGTTTAGGACCACATCCCAAGGTAGAAATGTTGATGAATTTAATGGATCGTACAGTTGAAAATAAAAGACGTGAATTTGAGAAATTCAATCGTCTGAAATCTGCCTTGTCAGAATTAGGTGATTTCAACAAGCGTTTACTTGAAGAAAATATTCGATTGAAAAGTGCCAATTTGAATACTGATTGTGAAGAATCTATTAAATCTAGAGTTGTAAACCAAAAAGTGTTGAACACTAAATTATCAATAGATAATGACATAGATAATAATTCGAATAGAGAAGTGGAATTACTGCAGAATGAACTATATAAAAAAGATGAAGTAATTAGGAATCTTCAGAATAAACTAATATCTAAGAGCTCATTCGACAGATTTAGTGCAGATCAGATGACATCTACTTATATGAAGATGTTTAAAAAGATTGAACAAAAAAGTTTACTATTTAAGGAAAGTGTTGATGATATAAACAATTTATTGTCAAACATTATTGGATTAGCTAGGAATTCAGTGGAATTACTTGGCAACAAAATGGTAGAAAATTTAAATAGGCTGTCGAGCGATATTATTCATCAGATTGAATTTAATTATAGTGCTTTAAAGGTAACATTGAATCACTTATCAGATCGTCAACAAATTATACTAGGCTCTATGACACGAATTGACAACCTCGAGATATCTGATAAGAAATACTCAAACATAAATATTGAAGATAATAGTTCTGCAAATTTTGAGGGGAATAGGTCACCAACTTACAAATTTAATTTTGAATCCAATGATGAATGTAACAGCAATGTCATGGAAGAAGCAAGTAACATACTAGATTATAATGGTAAAGCTAACACAAGTTATAGCCATAGCATAAATGGACTATTCTCACATACTAATGATGATTTATCTACAACGGGCAACAATAAAAATTTAGTAGATATAAATTTACCAGATGGTGATGCATGCCATCTAGATCAACTGTCATACAGTCAGTCACAATTTGATTCAGTATCTTTAGAAAATCAGAAACCACCGGTAGAAACGGTATACAATGATGATTCTAATACAGGTTGGAACTATGATCAGCCATGTGACTTAACACAGACAATAAGTGACATTGACTATATATACAACTATAATGCAATGCAAAATATATCATCTAGTAAGGCAACTGTATAAGTATATAGTCAATATCAATAGTATATATCGATTTAATTTAGGTGTTCAAATATAGATATTTTCTTAGTTTTCCATCTAATTGTTTAACTTTCATGAAATTCTAAATATTTATTTTAACTATCTATAGGTAATGCCTCTACGGAAGAAGGAGATGATCTATTATATGGTACCCAGCTAAAGTAGTCATCATACAGTGGATACCCTGGCCTTCCTGTGTGCTTAATAATATTCTCTAAGAATTTAAATTCACAATATAGAAGTTTTCGTTTGTAGAAAGTTCTAAGTATTCCGTTATCCTCGAGAGTTTTCAATACATCTTCACGTCTAATTCCAGTTCTCCTAATTATACTTTCTATAGTGATCCAATGTTTTACACTACCAATTGCCTGTTTATTTAATAATTCTTTAGATTTCATGCCTTCTAGTAAGACTTCAGGTATTTTAGCATTCCACCAACTTTTATATATAGCTCTGCCTAAATCAGATAGAGGTCTTTCGGGATGACCCCACTTTCCTTCACTTATTGATAATCTGTATGATAAATCTACCAGTAATTTTCCATAACCTTTTCTTTGATAACATGGTAGAGTGAGTATACATGCTAAATTATAATGCATTAGTGATATCTTCTCTTTGGAAAAGTACCCTACAAGATGACAACCTTCTTCATCAACTTCAGTAACAATGTAGAAAAGAAAGGGTTCCACATCATATTGAAGTGTTTTATGATCTAAGAAAAGCTTTGCAAGATAACAAAGATTTTCAGCATAACGTTTAGCTAGTGCTCCATCAATTTCAAATATAGAGATATTTTCTTTTCTATAAATTTCATTACCTGGTGGATGTCTAAGGATACAACCCTTAATATGGCGAATTAATTCACCCTCATGTCTAAAGAACTCTAGACAAAATTCACAAAAATGAAGTATTTCTAAATTCTGGTATTCATCAGGAAATGGTGAAAAGTACCATGTATCTAAGATGTATTTCCCAATCCTAATTTTACTAATAGTTTTTAACCGTGTTGTCTCTTCATGTACCTGTAATGCTGCATGATCCATCCCCTCATGCTCCTCTGGATCTTCTCCATCAGATATTTGCAATTGATCAATAGTCCTTTTACGAGATTTGGTAACACATTTTAAATTCTGATGAGTTGGAGATAATGTTGAATTAATTCTCATTAATTTTTCACGTAAATTAAAATCATCAAGCTCTTCTAGTTCAAAATCAACTTTAATATTTTTACCAGTTATCCAACGATCAAGACGACGATTTAATCCACGAAAATGAACATAAAATTCATAATCTACAAGATTTAATGAACTTCTGTTTTTCTCTATAGATGAATTAAGCTTTACTAAATTAGTTGATAGATTTTTACTGTTTACTTTTAAATATCCATTATATTTATCTTTATTTTCTACAAGATGAAGAAGATGAGTTGCACTTTCCCCAATTAGTTTCCATCCAATAATGCGTGCTAACTTATATTTTGCTGATTCATCAAAATATGCCAATACCCACTGATTCACTGTGGGAAAACTATTATTATTTATATCGAGATTAGTTTTATTATCCTCAATATTTGCATCACTTGAGTTTGTTAGTTCATTTCTACTTTCACATATATGTTCAGTATCTTCACCTTTATTTTTAAACTCTAGCTTTTCTAATGGAGAATCATACTCAGATAGATTAGCAAATTCTCGTGTCCCAGAATTTGGACGAAATTTACTAGAGCTCCCAGATATTTTGAGAGATGATCTAGTACGCAAGCCCATGCACCAATAGAGGTATATGTTGTATAATATCCAAATATATTATGAACTAAAAAAAAATATTCAATGTCTCAATATATTTAAATACTAAGTAGCTCATAAGTAGTACAATATTATTATTATATAATTATTTTCTTTAAAAGAAAAAAGGTGGAAATATTACTTTGTTATATACCCGTGCGGCCCTTGCCCTTCTTGTAAGGGTTAGTAAAGAAAAAGTGTAAGTTATATATTAAACTCTTCAGATCTACATATACATAATACAATGGTATAATGCAACATAACATCAATACAATATAATATAAATTAATGGATAGAATACTGAAGTTATTAGAATGAAAGTTGTCATTACACTAAATGTACTACTGTTTTTTACATTACTTTGGTATTACATCACTTTCTAATAAATACAAAGCTCTAGATATTATAGGAATAAAATTAGGATCAATATTACAGGAGATTTTTAAAATAAGAAGTATCTTAACTGTTAATATTCTGTTGACCTTTCACTGGTGTCCTTTGCAGATCTTAATTGTAACAGAAACTAATTTGGCGCTTTTAGACACATATTGCACGTACCAGATACTGGGTATCTGATAACTTGGTATACTGTTGCTATTTATACTCTGAATAGTGTTTTAGAGATAATGGAGGGATAGAGAGAGGGATAGATGTAAAGATCCGACTAGTCAATAGTTGTAGCAAGTAGTCGACTAATGTAAGTGGCAGAATGTGAGTGTATATTTCATTGTGCGGATTGCCAGACACGCAGACAAGTCCCGATGGACCATTGCACAGGAAAGTTAGCTGTGTTGTGTACAAATATTGTGCAGCTTTAAATCATTTATTTTAATATAACTACAAGTTATATTTATTTCTGTGTTACCTATATATTTGTGGATTTTTGAACAAATATTACTGAGGCAGTTAAGGAAGAATTGTGCTGTTTAAGATATCATTGTGTTTTGCACCTTTTTTGTATATAGAGCTATAAATATGGGAGATAATTGTACAATAGTTGATAAGTATACTGGGGTTGCAGAAGATATCAATTTATATAGACTTGATATTTCATCAAATCTAGACACTAATTGTAAAGACAATTCTATAGATGAAGTGAAAGATACTGTTAAAAGTGAAGAATATATACAAGAGAACACACTTCAAATACAAGATATTGATTGTAAACAAAGTGAGGACTCTAGAGAAAATACAGAAAGTATAGAATCAACTAATTCCGATACTTTAGCCGAACTAGAACTTTCTACAGAAAATTTAATAAAAGATGACAATTTGTCTCAGCAACGTCACATACATGATACATCATTACCTTATAAGTTGTGGATTGATGCAAAAAGTCGTGATTGGATTCTTGAATGGCAATCAAAGAATGGTAGATGGGGTGTAAGAAAATTTAGCTGCAAGCGTTGGGGGAAAGGGAAGGCATATTCTCATGCAATGAACTTCTTAGCCTCATTAACTTCTGGAGGAATTATTAAAGGAAGTCAATACAATAGACAATTTAATGATTTAATAAGTGTAACTGGGGATGGGAATGGATCTTGTAGATCTGTTGAAGATGAATTAGTCCTTCAGTTTCTTTCACAGCGTGATGCTGCATCAAATTCTGAAAAACCAAAACAAAGGCTAGAGAGTAATCCTGGACTGAATGCACTAGCAGCTATTGCAGCAGCTGCCACTGCATCAAACTCAGCGAATAATTCTTTGAATATTAAAAATCAGGCTAGTCAAAACAATAGTAACCAGAACCAGCAAACACATGTTAGGGGAGCTGTGCGCAAGAGTGGTGTTCCAGGCGTTTACTGGAGTCAAAAACCTCAAGGATGGAGAGTTGTATATTATACTGGAAAAGATAGAGAATTTGAATATTTTAAAGTGCCAGCTAGTGCCTCTGAAGAGGTAATAAGTGAGATTTTGGAAGTTGCAAAACGTTTTAGATCTCAAGTTACTTCAGAAGGACGCCATTTACCAAATGGTACTGTAGGATCTAGCTCTAAAAGAGCTAGAGCTGCTGAAAGGAAAGCAGCTGCAGCTCTCTCAAATGAATCTGCTCGTCGCAGAACACTTGTAAATAATGTATCCCCATATCCTAATGATACTTTTAATGGAAAATATAAAAATAACCCCATTGATTCAGCTCCTAGTATTTTAGTTGATTCAGATACATTATCATCGGCTGGGTCATATGGTGCAGCAACTATTGCAGGGAAAATTGTAAATTCACCAACTAGTATAACTCCTGGCATCTATGATTGGTTATATAACCCTATGCTTATGAATTTATATGGAAACTATTCAGTGGCAAATCAGGCAGCTGCAATACAACAATGGGCATTATTGCAAAATATATTGTACCAACAAAATTCATTAGTGCAGAATAGTGTACATACATCTAGTGAAACACCTGGGGTTCCACCAATGTTCCCGAGTCCATTCCTGACTAATTATCCTATTCAATCTCAAAGTACTAACAATACTCAGAAGACACATCTCTCTCAACAACAGCAACAAATAATTAATAATCAGAATTCAATAAATCAAGCTAACATGGATTTATTCTATAGATACTATTGTATATCTCCTCCTACACAACATCAAAGTACCTCTGTAATGAGTTCACCAAATACAAATGTAAATTTCCCTATGAATGATGCCATAAATTGGCTATCACAGCTTATGAATATGCAAAACTACTCACAAAGTGGGGAAACAACTTTATTACAAACAGATATATATGGGGACAAATCTCAGCAAACAGATACAATAATACAAAGAACCACAACTTATCTATCTGAGTCTAAACCAGATCCAGCTGAAGAAAATAAACTTGATATACAACAAAACAAACCATGTGGAACTGAAAATATAGAAGTGATAAAGAATATTGAGGAAGAAGAAAAAGTCCAACCTGTATTTTCCAATACTTGACTTATATAGATGAAGACATAAAGTATAATCAGGTATAACCAAGTAAATAGTAGTGGAACTTCAGATTCCTCTATTAAATCACTTCTAGGTTAAAGGATTATGTCAGGTTAAGGTTACTTCTTTGTAAAGTCCGACTTTATAGGAGTTCTCTATTAATTTTATATCATATTTGATCACTTCTAATTAAAATATTTCATGTTATTCTGGAACAAAAGACGATGAAAATACATCACTAAGAACTTTTGCTTTAATTAAACCAATCCCAGATAAATTAACAAGTTCACATTCGCGTGCATTTATTATATTTGACATTGAACTAAAGCTTTTCAGTAGTTTACACGCATCACTCCTGTTTATTCTAGGAAGAGAAGATAATGCTTCAATGGATCTTTCGTTGATATCTGAGGAGAGAATTCCTCTTATACTATCTGGAGGTGTGTTTTCAAATGATTTCATTGCTTCTAGAACAGCAGCTGCTTCTTGAGGTGTCCATACCAATAATAGTGTCATGTTAGTGTTAAAGCATATATTTGTTATATCAAGAATGGTAGTATCCAAACCAGCAGATGAGGAAACATCAACCATACACAAAACAACACGAACTTTATAGTTTTTCTCTAGTGACATAATTCGTCTTTTTAGATATGTATTGTGAAGTTTATGGTACTTGATACTTATGAAAATTACAGCATCATATTTACCTACCAAGAAGTCTGGAACCAACGAACTAAATTCATAAATTGTATTCTTAATATATTGAATCAGAGGATTTCCTTTTTGTCTGTTACTTGCAACTATGATATCACATGCTCTGGAATCAAAGAACTTTAATTCAGAATTATATTCAGTATTTACATTATTGTTATTATCCATTGAATTAAAGTTAAAAATAAGACTTTCTTCTTGCGGTAATACAAATTGCATATTGCATCTAAGCGCAACTTATCAATGCATCTAATAAGTATTATAATGGAATTATTAATCTGAATTTAAATGAATGATTTAGTAATAATATAACTGGTAATTATCTATATATGTTATCTAACTAATATTTATTTACATAATTCCCTTATATAAACTATTTCATTAATATAATAGAGCTATCATAGGATCAATTCCCTTCAAAATTTATTGCCATTCATTTTGAAGTGGAATAGTAATTGTGTAACATTATATAAACTCTATAAAACTATTAAATAAGAGTATATTGATTAGTTTATATTTATTACTACAGATATTCGATAATATTACTCTCATTTGTTAAATTATAGTAACTTACAAATAATTAATCCACTGCAGTTTCTAATCAATATAATTCCTATATCTTGTATTTCTTCCTTAATATTATACCCTATGTCTAACATCTTTAGTAATAAAGTAATATGTTGTTGAATAAAAGTTCTGTGTTAGATATCAACTTTATTTAATATTGGTTATTCAAGGTAAGTTCAAAGAAGTCAAATAGTTAAAAATAATAAATATTTTTGATTTATAAAAGTATATTATTTCCAACTATTTGACTTAAATTAAATTGATGATATACACTTCATATTTCTTATTCAAATACTTACAATAAAGATTCAGATAGCTACTTTGTACAAAATTGACATTTTCTTAAAAAGAAAACTCAAAGTTCTATAATATAATACAATAAGGTAGAAATACACACAATTTTAATAACAAGATCTTAATTAACTAACTACCTTGCCATTGTGAATACATCCTGTGACTAACTATAAATAAATCCCTAATTCAGAGATTTATAATAATGGTAAGTCACACTTAAATCAATATTACAAATCATATCTTGGAAGGTGAGGAGATATATTTATAAAATAGAATACTTACTTTATAATGAAAAGATACTCAATATTTGATTATATATAAAACAATTATATATTTAAGATCACTTCTTCATATTGTAACAGTATGGTATCTTGTGCTAGAGACTTCGACACAAAACTAAAGAGTCTCATAAAATACATTCCCACTAAATATTTAGACAACATAATTAAATATAAGATAAACTATTGCATGAAGAAATAAAAGTACTTATTCAAATTATAGGTTACTAAGACTAAAAATAATTACGTCTACTGGCGCACAATCATTCTATGTAGAAAGAACAGCAATCGACAGCGTGTACGTCTGGGTATCTTACGTAATTTTTTTAAATAATAGTGGGTTCCCCCCTCCAAAATATATTAGGTGTGAGTAGTAATCATAGAAAATATTATTTATTTTTTTTGTATAAAATAAAAGAATATAAGGGGCATCTTAATGACAATAGTTGCAGAAGGAGCAAAACTGGTGCGAGTGCATCCAGAAAAAGTTCTAGAGTTCCCATTAGTACTTTATAGCTCTGTGACATGCCCACTAATGCTTGAAAATATAACATCTTCAACAGTAGCATTTAAGATCAAGACAACAGCTCCGAGAGGATATTTAGTTCGACCTAGTAGTGGTATAATTTTACCAAGTCAAACAAGAGAAGTTCAGATAATTTTACAACCATTGCAATCTGTTGAACAAGCATCTCAATCACATAGATTTTTAATACAGACAACATTATGTGATAATAGTGTAGAACAGCTCCCTAAAGACTTTTGGCAAGAGGTTAATAAGGATCAGATATTTGAACATAGATTGTCTGTAATATTTAAACAAGAAACTCCAGCGGATACCAATCCTGGGAGTATAGATTTATCTAAAGGTTCATTACATCCTGGGTCACAGTCAGCATCGTCATCTATAATAACTAATCAAGGTGTTCATTCAGGTGATATTGATCTAAAAAATAAATATGATGAACTTGTACAATATTGTCTTGCTTTAGAAAAGCAAAGTAATGAACTGAAGGGAGAAGCTGCAATTCTCAGAGAAAAGTTAGAGAAGGCTGAGAGAAATGTAGTAAATAATAGTACACAAGGTGCCCAAGGTATTGAGTTTTGGCATGTAGTAGCAATGGTTTTTGTTGCTATTGTTGCTTTGAAACTTATTAACTATTAAATAGATTCATTATATTAGGTATGGGACGCTAGGGATATATATCCATAAGTCTGTTAACTATTTCAAATATTGCAAGTTTTTGATAACTTATGAGCTCATGAAGACTATATTTGTATTAATAGATACTGATATTATTGTTCTTTTAAATTATACTTTTAAAGGTTGTACTTTGAGTGACCTTCCAACTTTTATCTCTGAATCTAGTACACTGAGAATTAGTTGATTTTTAAAAGTGAGAAAAAGAGGAGATATAATAAGATTCTTATTTCAATTATTCTTCTTTATTTACAGTAGTTGAGAAATATAATTTATAAATTGTAATAGATTATAGTATATTATTATAGAACAACTGTATGTGTGTTTGGAAGTTCAGTGTAGGTTATATAGGAGAAAATATCATTTAACTTGACTAAGTTTATTTATGAAACTTAAGTGAAGTCTTAGTGTGTATATGTTTAAATATCGGTTATAGACGCTACATTTTTGATACTAGTACTTCATCTAATATTTGCTATAAGCGGCTGTAAATTTCTTGTATTACATATCAAAAAGTATTTTCAAGTGGCAAATGTTAACAGGAATATTAAAGTACCTTCTGTAAAGCTTTATACTGTATGGGAGACAACCTTAGTGAATTAATATGTAAGTGTGATCATAGTATTTTAGAAAGTTATCAATTTCCAGATAATATTAATATATATTTTTTGAATAGCAATGAAATTCAGAATAAACTGATATCTCCAAAGTACTTTTTGTTTAGATCTGGGAATCGTATTTCTAAAGATTGGATCATTGGGAGGATTTTATTTTGTGAAGATGGTAGAATTTGGTTTATACAAAGTAATGAAGACTTAGCTATTAAATACAATAATTCTCAATCTAGTATTATAAACTGTGAAATATCTGGTTTCTTTACTTCAAGCTTATTTCTCCAATGTAAGGTAACAAAAGTATTTAATTTGTCATGCCTAATTGCTATTCGTGACTGGAAAATTATGGAAATATCAGCTAAAGAAACTATATCCCCTAAAAGAAAATTACTATCATCAATGTATTTTTCTTGTATAAATTCTCCTTTAAAAAGTACCCATAATAATATAAATGTAATTAGAGATAGAATTTTGTGTTTAAATGCTAATACTATAATATGGCTATCAGATAAGAAATTATCTTTTAAAAGTTCATTAGGCAATTATTCTTTAATTGGTATAATCATACACATATCTCCTATTATAAGGAGTGTTAATAAACAAAAGAGCAGTATTAAAACTATTGATCAGTGCTTAGTTTATCAAACTAAAAATCAAGATAACAAATATAATATATTTGATTTTAACATAAAGCCATCAAGATGGAGTAATACAACCTCATACTCTATCAAATTATATAATATAGAGACGAAATCTATTATTTCAATATATTTTCCTGGTAATAATCTCTTATTTTATAGATACATTTTTGATTGGCACTATATAATTTCTTTAAGTAATCTATATCTTGGAAAAATTGTAGTTTTTGAAGAAGGTAAAGAATCATTAGTCCAATGTTATATAGCGCATAGCGATACACTAGTATATAGGCAAGAATTGATACCAGATCATATTAGGTCTTTGCAAATATTCCCAATACTATTACAGATTAAGAAAAATATTGGATTTGGAGTTTATGAGATATCATCATTACGAAATTCTGTTAGACTTTATTTACATAATGCTTGCAGATATGAAACATCTATAAATTTTTCAATAACTAAAGGTTCTATATTGTGGGTTAGGAATTTCCGTTGTTTATTTATTAAAAATAGAAAAAGTCTCATTTTAGGATCTTGCAAGAATTTTTCTTCACGATTACTTGTTGGAATTGCTGTAGAATATTTTTCTGATTGGGGATTATACAAACACTCTAATTTAATCGAATTTAAATATGAATCATATTCACTTTCTAATACATTGAATATGCAGTTACTTAGTCATGAATATTTGGAATATTCTGATTCTTCAGTAGATATATCACAGAAACTTCATCTATGGGATATCCGTAATTTTTGCTATTTTCATTATAATCTTTATGTAGACATCTTTAATATATTCCTATCAAATCATGATGAGTTTGATATGTTGCCAGTAAGTATTTTAGATGCTATTAAAAATAAACTAGATTCTTCAGATATTATATACTATCACTATCATAATAGGAATAATACCAATTTTAGGAAATATAAGAACAGTAATATATGTAAGAATGATCAAATAACCCATCCTGGCCAACTTTTACTATTACAAGATAAGGATCATTACAGTAATAATGTAATTTACACAGATTGCAATGATCGAATGCTAAGTACTTGGAGATTAGCAACTATTGAAGAGTGGTATATTGTAATAGACTGCCTGACTAGATCTGATATTGATTTAAGTGTTTTGAATGCTTTAAATAATGAGGTGATATCAATTGAATATTTTGAATACTTATTAGATAATGAAAAGATAATATTACCTGATACTAGATATAATTCTTATACAAGTCAGTTTACTGATACTCTTAGTGTAGTATGTAATGAAATGGAAGATAATTATCTATCAGTAATTTTATTACCTGTAGGAAGTTTGATTGGAGAGTTATTTTTAGATTTTGAAGAAGATAATATCTTAAGTAATTTACATTATATTTGTACTCCAAAAAATGGTTTTAATAAAGAAACTTTTCCAGTATTATTTTTATTGCATGGACAATTTTTAGCTAATATTTGGAGGGGCAAAACTATTGAAGAAGTTTACAAACCAAGAATTATATATATAGAAAAGTTAATGATAATATTTCAGCAGAAAAAAATGTTTCTGATAGTAGAACCATCTAATATGATATTTATTTCTCCAAAGAATGATATTTCTAGCCATAATATATCTGCGACACTTTTATTTATTAAATCTAAAGAGATCATTCGTGAACAGAATAATACAAAATATATCTTTTATTGTGTTCCATTATTTAGATCAATACTAAATTTATCTTATTATACTGATCAAGATACTTTCGAATTAATTGAATTGAGTATTGTGCCATTGGAGATTCCTATTCATTGGTACCTTTGTATTGAATCACAATCATTTATACTTTTAACAACTAGTGATTATCATTTAAATAATACTATATTATTAGATCCAGAATTTGAAGATAAACTTTTGTCACATTTTACTATATCAAATACACATCGTAACAATGGTACAGGTTACTACATTACACAACTTACATTTCCATATAGTGATTTTAGCAGCAATTCGTCAAATTATATAGAAGTAAAGAATGGTTATGACTCAATAAATTCTCTTTTGTGGTTTACAAACAACAAATTCACATTAAAACTAGATTTATCGAGTGAGTCTTGGCCCGAGAAATTTATTAAATTGACCCATATAACAGCTTTTGATATTAAAGATTGGGTAAACAATATTGTTGACTGGTACTTATTTAAAAAAGGTATACCTATAATATACAATCATACAAATATCGCAAGGTTTGAAATAATTAGTATTTGCAATAGATTAAATAATATATGTGATGTCATACCATTAATATCACTAGAAAAAGTTAAAATTTTAGATATAATACACTTCAAAGGATATAATCCATTGAATATATATGGTAATTGGATAGTATTGCGTGTTACTACAGGAAGTGAACCTTTAAAGTACAAAGATGATAAATATTTACAATTATATCCAATATGGAATTCAGGTTGGAATGATATCTGGATATCGAAGGATATAGCTAAAAACTCTTTAATAAATGCAATTTTTCCAGGTCAAATAGTATCTATCAATCGAATATATGCAACTATAACTGAACAAAGTACTCCACATACTTTAGTGAGTGGAATTTTACAAAATGTCATATTAGAAACAATTTATCCTACTATGGAGAATCACATCGCAACTTCAGATCAAGATTTTAGTGTTGACCATTTAACACCAAATTTAAGTCCATATACATCTCAGATCTTATCTTATAAAAGTTTTTTAAATTCACTAAATTATGGCAATATTATATTTCTTTCTTCAATTAAAAATAATAAGTTACAATTAATAAATTCAGATAAGTATGATAAGAAAAGCACACATAATTTTCTCTATTTTGACCAGTATAAATTTTCTTCTACCTATATGTATATTGATACATATTCAGAAATATTTATCCACAAACTCTATGAAAATAAAGAAAATTCAGCACTTGAATATGAATCAGGCCTCTTGAAATATTATAATGATCCCAATCCATATATACTTGGACCAGATGGATCTCCAATAGCTTCAAAAATTATATTTTCAAATAACCATTCATATTTTCTTTCTGTTATAAATCAATCATACTGTTTTCAAAGTAATATATATATTAATGAATATAAAGATCATTTATATAACTTTTGGGAAATTTTATCTGATAAGGAATCAGAAAACTATACTTTAGATCCAGATGCAATCTTTTGTTTTAGTGGAACAATCTTACATATCGAGTATATTGAAATTCGTTGGTTTTGTCTTAACTGTTTGAAAGTACTTCAAGATGGACTTGAAAATTGTCTTTGTAAAAGTCATAATTCAGATTTATCATCAACTTCTATGATTGTTACTATTATAGGATCTATAGAAATTGACTATCCAAATGATTCTCAAACAAAAATATTTCCCTTTGTAATAACAAATTGGAATGCAATAAAACTTTTAGCTTATATACATTCATATGTTAAATGCCAACCAGAAATTACATTAGAGTTAGCTATTCCTATTGCAAAAGTTCTATGGAACAAATTATATAACCAAAAGGGATTTAGTAATTCTTATACAATATATAATCATAAAGAATTGAAAAATCTTAGCTCTAAAAGGTTTATAAAACCTAAAAAACAGATTGGAATTTTAGGATATGTGGAATTATTTGAAGATGAAGATCTAATTATTATCCCTTTAGATCCACTAGAAACATTTAAATTAGAAGCATGTATCAGATTTATACAATCTAGTGAAGATAAATCTATATTTGCATATATACATATTGTTAGATGGGTTTCTATAAATTATGAATATCAAATATTTAAATATAATAAGTAATACTTATATTAATACTTGTTATTTAAAAAAAAATCTTCTCTTCTGATTTTAATTCAATTCTCTTGTATAATTCCAAAATACTAAACATTATTATAGAAATGATAAATATAATAATCGTATAAAATCCAATTGTATACAAATTTATTATCATTGATTCGAGCTTTAAACCAAGGATATTTTGGGGAAATTCTAGCTTCTTTATTTCATTAAATGTATTGATATTGAATATACTCATAATAGGTATATGAAATACTGTTGGAAACATATTTAATCCTATATTTTTAAAAATTTTAATCGAAAATTCATGTTTGTAATTAATCAGGAATAAAAGTATATTATATATATTTGGATTAGATAAGAAATTAGATATATAAAAATATATTCCAGAAATCATTCCATAATATTCACGATTTGTTAAAACTAGTATTGTAGGCTTAAGTATAACTTCAGAAATAGAATTCGTTATTACTCCAAAGCAAATTATCCAAATTATATCTTTAAATATATAAGATTTAATATTTATTGATATATTTTTTTCATATACAATATTATTTAATATTGAAGAATTTACTTCTATAATCCATAATAATAGGCAAACTGTTATAAACCAAAAACCAATTATAATCATTATTCTAAACTTTATTTGACTCTCTTCCATTTTATAATTTTCTTCAATATCAAATATTTCATTATAATCATTATGTATATTGTAAATATATTTATATATAATATCTGAGATATAAACAAAAATTATTGGACCAATTGCAGATCCAAATATAAAAACAATACATTTAAACATATAGTATAAAGAATTATCCATATAATTATATTGATATTTATAATCATTCTTATCCAAAAAACCATATTGAATTTCAATAATATTGAATGAAATAAAATCATATAAATTAAATAATACTAAAATTATTTTAAGTAATACACCTGAAAATATTATGAAACCAACTATAAGCCATTCAATTGAAAATTTACTATTTTTATATATTTTTCTAATATATCTATCTTTATTCTCATACACTTCTATATTGTCTTCCTCCTCATTTAATTCATTAATTAATACTTGTCTCCGAATTTTATAAATATAATATCCTGACATTAAAGATACAAATATACCAGGAATTGCAAATGCAAAATATATTAATAAATATTGAATTTCCTTTTTAAAATTAATAAATATAATAATAAAAACTGTTATTCCCAGAAATTTACCAGATTTATAGTAACAATTTATCATACTGAATAATTTTGAAGTAGCACTTAAATTATAATTAGATCCAACAATATTAAATACTAATGGTAAGAGTGCATTATAAGCACAATTTATGATAATATTAAAACAAAATATTAGAGGAAAATTTATTAATATGCTAATAGATGAAAGTATACCCCAAATTGTAAATAATAACATTAATAAAAAGACTGGATCAATTCTATCAGATAGAAAACCCCAAAACAAATAAGTAATTATACTAATGATATCTTGAACACCAACTAATATAGGTGGATTTAATAGACCATATCCTTTATGATTAGAATATCGTAAAATCAGTAATAAGAAGAAGAAATATTCACTATACCCTTGTAGTAAATTCATACATAGTAATAGTTTAATTGAAAAGTTTGCAGTAACAGGCTCTTTAGAGAAATTTCCCAAATATTTTTTATTTAAAGTTTCACTTGAAAATTTCATTATATGATCTTTTTTGCCATCATACAGTATTAAATATTAGTAATCTTGATTTTTGCAGTAATAAGTCCATTATTGTGTTCGCGGCAAAGAAAATTAAGATCTTTAATTACATGTAAATAATATAACGAGATACAGAATATTGTAGTAAGTCTTATTAAATAATTTTTTTTTATTTGATTATGATTTTTATTGGATTAATAAATAAATTAGAATTTATGATATATACTCAAATGAACAAAATAAAAATACGAAGTTTTGACTTTTTTTAAAAAAATACTTTAAGATTAATATAAAGTTCTAATTACTTTTGTATTTAGAAAATTCTATTATAAAATGTTTTGTCTAATATTATTTATTTTGTAAAATTTATATTTAAATAAAATCACATAAACTAAACTATTGAATTTGTAGTTAAAAAGTCAATAAGTCTTTTTATATTTAAGTTGACAATATTATGATCTTAAAATCAGTACAATACTAAAATCAATTATTTAGAAATCCCAATCAATCATAAATTCTAGAAGATATAAACAAGTAAATAAGCTAATTATCAATAAATCTAGTTAAATTGAAGTTAGATTTATTATTGTTTCTGAAATTCACCTAATAACTTGTTTTTTTAAAAGGGAAGTGAGAAGTATTTATCTGATTTTATTTTTTTTAAGTTAAGATATTTTGAAATATATACTAAAATGTAATAATGAGCTTATAATTTTTATAATATTAATTAGATAGTCTTTTGTTTCAGAAACTAAAGCTTTTTGAAACTAAAATTGACTAGACAATTTATTATTATAAAAATTAAAATAAATTAAATTATTTCTGTAGAAGTTTGATTGATCTTTTTTTTGTAAGAAATTTAGTAATAACTAACAATATATGTAAAAATAATTTTTAAATAATGAAAATTCCTTATTTTTATTAAAAGAAATATATAGTATATTTTATTGGATTGAATTGTCACAATACTCAGAAATTGTAATATTTAAGAATAACAGATTATATTATTATTATCCCAAATATTTTTTTTTTTTAAATATATGTTCAAGTTCTATTAATATTTGAAAATTAACTAGATTAGTTATTTATAAATTTCACAAATGTCGTAATTATTTCAATATTTAAATTACTAAATATTACATAATCTTATAATTTGACCCAATTAAATTCATTAATTACTAAATATAAGAGTATATATGTTATAAAATTTAAGATTGGAAATGTATTTAATCTAATAAAGATGACTTACTATGAGATAAATTTATCTAAAGATAAGGATATATTCAATTCTTATTAATAATGATACAGATACACAGAAATATTACTTTAAAAAGTACTCTTGTACCTTTTTTTAAAAAAATGAAATAAAGATGAGAATAAAAAACAATATACTATCATTCAAAGTGGTATAAAAAAAAAAAAAAAAGGTCAATGTAGATATCTAATATTTAATATTACTGCAAATTAATCAATCTCATAATCATATTTAATCCACATATAACTATTAAACAAATTCAATGATAATTAATACTTCTTTATTTTTAGATGTATTTTTATCTAAAATAAATATCTTTGTACAAAATTTGGTCAAAATTTATGAAAATAATGATTTGATTTTCTTTGAGATCTAGTACGATAAAGTGAATTAGATGGAGTATCACTTCTATTTTGAGTTAAATGATAATTTGATCCTTGAAGCATTCTTGAATGATTCTCAATACTAGATGGTCCTGATAAATCTCTAACTATGCGATTACCTCTTCCATCATCCTCAATTTCTTGAATACTTTCACGTGTAGTTCCATCTGCTAACCGTTCTGTTGTAGTAGTGCGAGTCACTACTTTACCATTTATAACACTTGTAGTTTGAGAAATGGATCTTGATGAGCCTCCAGTCATATTCATACCACTTGAAAAAGATGTACTACTAAATGAATGAGTAGCTCCATCAAAACCAAAACTTCTACTAAATTGTCCAAATCTACCAAACATCTCAGATTGTAATCTATCAAATGGAGATGAATTTGACATATTTCTACTTATAAATCTACTGGATATATCATTCCCTGAGAATATATCAAATATATTATCTGTACCAAAAAATTCTTCAAATATTCTACTAGCATGACCCATACTAAATTGTCTGTGGAATTCATCAAAATCAACATTATTATCAGGAGAATTGGCTCCATTTACTCCATAAGTATCATATCTTCGTCTTTTATCTGGATCTGATAAGACTTCATAAGCTTCAGCTATTCTTTTAAACATTTCTTCTGTTTCAGCACGATTATCCGGATTTTTGTCAGGATGCCACTTTAAAGCTAAACGCCTATAAGCTTTTCTAATTTCATCATCTGTTGCATGACAAGATACACCTAATAAGTTGTAATAATCCATAATGACAACTTCTAAATAAATAAGATCTAGCGACTTGATTTTATAAAAATAAAGGGGATATTTTTACCGCTATTTTTTCTTCCCCCTCAATTTTTCAAATAATGGGAAAATAACATCTGATGGATCCAGTTCTAAATGTATATACAATAGATGGTTATTCAGTTAATTTTCCATACAAAGCATATGATTGCCAAATAACTTATATGGAAAAAGTTTTGTATTCACTGAAACATAGGAAACATGCACTTTTGGAAAGTCCAACAGGAACTGGGAAGACAATGTGCCTTCTAGCATCAACATTAGCATTTCAAAGGGATTGTATAGTAAAATATAATTTGACTAGGAAGCTTAATAATAGCTGTGAAGTGGACAGAAATTTGAAAACAACTGGTACATCTAATTTATATGAGGAAGAACATACTAAAATTGAAATTGATAAATCTTATAATTTGAATGAGGAACATGGAGATTCAAATTTAAAAAAACAAAAAAGTGAATTTATTTTACCTAGAATAATATATTCATCTAGAACTCATAGTCAATTATCCCAAGTAATGCGAGAACTTCGCTCTTCCAAAATTGTGGAAGCATTATGGAAGAATTTGAATGATTTAAATATTGAAAATTCTTTAAGGCAAGATTCTCCAACAAATAAAAAACAACGAAATACAATGAAAAATCCTGGAAATAAATTATTTAAGGCTACAATATTGGGATCCCGTGATCAATTATGTGTTCACCCAAAAATATCAAAATATAGAGGTAGTGCACTGGTAAAAAATTGTCGAAAAACAACTAAGGAAGGTAAATGTAGGTATCACAATAATTTAAAACAAGCAAATATGACGGGTATAGCAGGCGATATAGAGGATATTGAAGATTTAAAACGTATTGCATCTACAGATTCTGGGTATTTTTGTCCATTTTATGCAACAAGGGAAATAGCAAATATATGTAATGTAATATTACTTCCATATAACTATCTATTAGATAGTATAACAAGACAAAATTTGAAACTAGATTTGAATAACACAATTATAATTTTAGATGAAGCACATAATGTAGAATCTGTAGCTGAAGAAGCATATTCATATGATTTAAGAGATATAGACTTAGCATTGTCACAAAAAGCAATTCAAAATATGTTAGAAGCCGCAAGATCTGGATTGTTAAAAGAGAGAGAATCTGACAAAAAAGAGGATGATATTTCAATTTCATTTGATATTGAAATTGCTATACATCTAGCAACTAGTGTATACGAACTAAGTAAATTAATAAGAGATATTCCTTGTAAAGTACCTAATAATCGTAATGAGAGGATAAGAAGTAAATTAGGTGATGTTGAGGGTACTATTTTTCCTGGTTCATATATTCATACTCTTTTCAAATCTGCTGGTTTTACAATTGATAAATTTCAGAATATGGATGAATGTTTAACAAGTATGATAAATTTTGGCCAAGGTTTAAGTGGTAATATAAGTGATTTATCAAGTTTATCTGATATAACTCCTATACAATTGAATGCAAGAATTGGAGCTTTAGAGAGATTTCAAAGATGTTTGAGACTTACATTTAATACTTGTGCTGTTTCTAATCCACAATGGTTTAAAGTTTATGTACATTATGAAATATCTCAACAAAATGGACTAAATTCCGAAGAATCAATTGATATAAATAGAGATATTGATACAGAATATGATGGAAATTATTATAATTTATGTTTAAGTTTTTGGTGTTTTAGTCCTGCTGCTGCTTTAACATCACTTGTATCATCTGGAGTTAGGTCATTAATAGTAACATCTGGTACATTATCTCCTCTAGATACACTTGCACAGCAATTTAGTTGTGCAAATTTTTCATTTGAAGTTTTTTTAGAGAATGATCATGTAATTAATGGGAACGAACAATTATGGGTAGCTGCAATAGAGCAAGGAGCTCCTGAAAATAAAACTCAACTTATTGGATCTTTTGAATCAAGAAGTAATCCAGCATATTTTGAAGCATTAGGATCAACAGTTTTGGATAGTGTTAAGCGGATCCCTGGTGGAGTCTTATTATTTTTTGCATCATATACATTAATGGATCAAGCAATAAATTTATGGACAATTCAAGGTCTTATGGATAGAATTAAGGCTTTAAAAAGTGTTTTTGTTGAACCAAGGAATTCATATGAATTAAATAGTATTTTGGAATCATATAAAGGTTGTATTGAATTAAAAAGTAAAAATAATGTAAAATCTAATTCACTTGATAAATTGACAGATTTTACTAATATAACAAAAAAATGTGCTAATTTTGGTTCATTACTCATAGCAGTATGCCGTGGAAAGATATCTGAAGGAATAGACTTTTCTGATGATACTTGCAGAGGAGTAATTATTGCAGGAATGCCTTTTCCTTCAATTGCAGATCCAAGAGTTTGTCTAAAGAAACAATATATGGATGAATATAGAATGGATAGTCGTCGATGGTATAATCAACAGGCTATTAGAGCTGTTAATCAAGCAGTTGGTAGAGTAGTTAGACACCGTTTAGATTATGGAGCAGTTATATTTGCTGATAAAAGATTTACTCATACAAATATTAGGAACCAATTATCAAAGTGGTTAAGAGGGTATATCAGGTGTTTAGAATATCTTAACACAACTAATTTAAACAGTATTTCTACTTTTTTTAATAGAGATTTACATAATAAATTAATTGGAAATTCTAATAATTTAAATGACAATAAATTAGATCTACTCTCTAATAAAGTAGATGAGTCAATCAGAAGTAATATAAATACAACTAGTGATAAGAAGTTATGTATACCTATTGTAGGTAATAACTTAAAAAATGAGGTAACAAATTTGTTACAACAGCTCCCACAGAATAATGTTGAAAATACACAATGCCTAACTATTATTGAGAATAAGGAGCTTAATCAAAATATACATAACAATATTAGGACAATAAATATACCATGGAAAAAAAGTAAGATTGATTCGTCAGTAAATTGTACAAAATATGATGAACAAAAAGTCCACTTTAACTTTGTACCCATTTCATCTCCAAATAAAAATTTAGGACGGACAGATAAAAAGGGCTCTTTATTATTTGATAAGGCAAAGTCAACTTTAACAATAGAAGAATACTTGAATCTGAAGTCTTATTTATTTAATCTTGATAATTTAAACTCAACAATATTAGTTAAAATAGTTGATTGCTTTTTACCTGATCATATTACTGACTACAAAACTTTTAATGAAAGGAGTATATTGGCTAGGAATTTTCAAATATTTATTCCAGAACATTTTAAGATGGTTTATATTTCATTTATTAATAATAAAGCTACAAGTTTTGAAATTTGTAAAGATAAAGCTTTACTCAATGCACTAGAAAGTCAAAACGAATGAAAAGGGATTTTTACATTATGGGTAAATTCGACAAATATAACTATTAATTAGCTAGCTATATTATGCAATATTATGATTGTAATATTCTTTTATGAGACCATTATTATTATTACAATAAATAAATCTCACCATATATAATCTAAGTCATCTTCATTTTGATTTTGTAAATTATTTATAAAATTATTGTAATTCGTACCTATTAACATTTCTTCATTAAAATAACTATCTTTTTTTTTCTTAAAGTTATAGACTGGCTCTCCATTAAAAATACTTAAGCCTAATTCTTGTGTTGATGCCCATTTAATAGTATAATGTCCATCTACAGATGGCCATCTTATCATGTATTCCTGAGTAAACTTGTAAAACTTGCTCAAGGCAAGTAGTGCACTGTAATTGCTTAAATTTACTGCTTTAAGCTGTTTGTCTCTAAATTGCCATCCTTCATAAAACATTTCTAATTGATCTTCAGCCTCAGTATTATATTTAATAGCTAAGTTTCGATCTAAATTTTTATTTTTAGGCTTACTTTTATTATAAATAGACTTTTTCCCACTAAATGAATATTCAATACTATCCCCTATTAGTTCATCATTTGTACTTGTTTTTAATAACATATTATCTTCACATAAATATGGCATTTTATTATCATATAAAATATTAGGATCATCATTTTCACATGAATTTCTTCTATTTTGGTTTCTATTACTTATTCTCCTTTGAGAAATAAAATTATGTTGATCTTCATTCCCTTTTGTCCTAGCCTTTGTCCACAATTGTTTTGCGTATTCATATGCTTCTTTAATAGAGTTATGCCTACTT
Organism: Cryptosporidium muris RN66; assembly: GCF_000006515.1. Lineage (NCBI taxonomy): Eukaryota > Apicomplexa > Conoidasida > Eucoccidiorida > Cryptosporidiidae > Cryptosporidium > Cryptosporidium muris. The sequence goes on along the minus strand of NW_002196573.1, from coordinate 35,570 downwards.
AGAGCTACCCACCCAACGTAAGTGTTATGATATCTAACTCTGTATCCTATTTGCCTTTTATCAAAATAGATCCCAGGTATAGGTGGAAGCTGTAATGCTTCAGCTTCTACTTCTTGTAAAATACATCTTTTTCCATTATTGTCAACATGAGTAAACTTGTCTAAACCAACTGATCTTCTATACTGGTGATACTGAAGATAACTTGAGTTTAAGCTATGCTTAGTGCTTTCTACTAATTGCTCATTATCTTCTAAACTAGAATAACTAAAACCTTCAAAAATAAAATATTTTTGAGATTCAATAAAATTTTTTCTTATGCTAATACTTGATACATAGGATGTTTTAGTTATATTTTCATCATTTTCTCTATTATTTGATAATATTAAAGAATCATTTGAAGGCCCTAGCTTATTACATAGTATGCCTGTTTCATCATGATATAAAGATTTTACCTCACTTATAATATTCTCATATTGTGTTTCATTATTAGTTTGGTCATCAGGTATTGCCAAAACGTTGTAGTTATTCACATTTTCAGGTTTCTCAAAATATATATTACTTCTACTTTCGGAAGCAAAAAATTGATATACTGTATCATCTACAGATTCTATAGAAGATAAATTATTTGAGTCTTGTATTAATATTTCTATATTTTCACTATTTCTAGTGTCTAAACTTGTCTCTTCACCTTCTGGTCTATGACGTTTCCTTCTCCAGCCTGGAGAATCATCATTGCAACTCATTCCTATCCCCAGGACCATATCTAATTTATATACAAATATTTCCTCAGAATATTTACTTAATATACCAAAAAAGGAGTTAAATTTTACTTATTTGCATATATTTGTCAGTGCATGACTTGATGCCACACCATTATTTAACTGTCCTGTGTGGCAAAAATTCTAGTTAGTCACAAATTACAATAAAATTGTTTTTAAATAGATCATAATGTAAATAATTCAACTTTATAAAATCTAAATTTAGATCATAACTTTTCTTGATGAGTTAATAAAAAACTTCTTAGTTAAAAGAAGAAGAAAGAAAAAATTAACTGCTTCGACGCATTAAGCGCCAATTTGTAGATATTTGAACTTAAATAAGTGTAAATATACGTGAAATTAAAAATAAATAATATAAGGCCATTACTTTATATTAAAATAGCAGACTAATATGCAAAATAAAGATCTATTGGCTCATTGATATCGTTGCAAGATTTTAAGGTAGCACTGGTATCATCAAGAATATGTTCACTAAGAGAAGTAGCAATATCAGGTATCTCTACAAAGGACTGATATTGATTTGTAGAGACCAATGAGAAGATGGGTGATGTTTCATTTATATCACCAGATAATTGAGATCGCTCTATAGAGCCTTGGCTATTTTCACTATTACCACTACGTATAGGTGATGAACAAGAAAAAGACATTGAAAATGAACATGAATATGAATTGAGCATTACATCCAGAGATTTATGTTCAAATTCTAAATTTTCTTGTAGGTTGTTGCTATATGATTCTAATAATTTGATCCAAATTGGGAGCTCATTGGGATTAACTAATAAGTGATGCTGTATAGAAGAAAAAACCAAACGATGATCCAAATATAATATTGGTGCTATTATATCTGTTACATCTTGTTCTACATTATTTATATAACTAGAAGATTGACTATTTTCAGATATTTGTGATTCTGAATTACTTAATATATTCGAAAATCTTAATGAACAATGTGACTTCAACTTAGATAAGCCTGGTATTTCTCCACTAATCCAAGACTGATATAACTTATTTAAACAATTTACAGGTATATTCCTTATTAAAGTCCAAATTACATTGTCATAAGATGATGATGCAATATTAGGTGTTTGAATTTCCCTTTCTGTAGAAGTATTTATTTCTTCATAATGCCTTATTTGTGTGCAATTTACTGAATTTAATGGTATTAAGTTGGTACATTGATGAGTATTATTTAACACATTCTTTTTGTATTGGTTAGTTATACTAATTTTTCGATTGTTCAAAGTGCCATCTTGCTGTTTGCTTAAATCTACTTCTGCCTCATAATTTGGCCCATATACCTTTACTGTTGGAGTGCATGGAGATGAATCATTTATATCAGTATCTGAATTGGTAGGATCTAATTTTTCAGTAGAAATATCTTTATGGTTATCATCTTTATTTGACCAGGAATTCTTTTCCTGACGAATATCTTGTTGTGAATTCGTTTGTTGCTTCAACTTTTCAATATTACTTGCTATTTTTGGTAATAATCTTATATTTTTTTGATTTATTGTACGAATAGAAGTGGTTGGTTGACTCTTTCGGCCACGATATCTCCATTTCTTAATATGACTTTCTATATCAAGGGTTGATACCCATAATAAACTTCCAGGAGGGTATCCTGCATCAAGATACTCTTCTGGACACATCTCCATACACCAAACCTTCAAAAGTCTCTTTAAGGCACATAATCTATTCATTGATTTTAACTGATAGTAAAAATCCATTAACCTTTGGGGGTTACTACTCCTTGCACGGGGATCAAGATGATATGGTGGATCAACAACGAACATGAATAGAAGTACTTTCATAAATACTGGTCCTGAAATATTTTTTTGTTTATAATGATTCAAAACATCAACCTTGTGGCAACCATTTAACTGTAATTTCTTATCAAAAAAATAATACTTTCCCCCACCTCCACTTTTTAAAGCTCTCCTTTCAGTACAAAAAGCTAAAAAACCACTATTCTGCTTTGAGATACAATTTGTAAAATAACTCTCAAATTTTGAGATATTCTGCTCTTTACCTAAATCATCAATACTTTGAACTACTGGTATTGGACAGCGACTAGGAGCATCTCTTACAATACGAAAAATTTCTATAACACTTGGTACTAATTTCAAATAACAAGTTCTACTCTTCGTAAATTCAAGCATTAAATTTGTCTTTAATAACTCTAAATAATCATTATCCATAAATCTCGTTACATCTAAATCATTTATTGGTTTGATATTTCCCTTCAGTAAAATATTTGTACTAGAGTTATTTACAATTAAATTTTCTTCAGATTTTGAATCTTTACTAACTGTATGTAATTGATATGTTTGTTTACTTATATTATTATTAGTTACTAATGGTTTACTGGAAATTTGAATGATATCTGTTAAATTTTTGATACTGTTTTGTGGTTGCAATACTATATCATTATCATTATTTTGTAATGAAGATTGCAAATTAATGCATACTTCATTTGGCTCTATGCAGATATTATCTTTAGTCTCAAAAACTTGATTTTCTTCATTATTACCATTCTTATAAATTTCATCAGCACTATTTGTGGATTTATTTATATCTGAATTTTGATATTCAATATTGTCTTTATTAATATTTTTATTGTTTTTTTACATTTAAAGTTTGGTAACCAGATATTTGTATCATTCTCATCATTAGTATTGAGTTTACAGTTTAACTCATCACTCAATATTGAATTCCCATCTAATTGTAATTTCCTTTTTGATCTTCTATAACATGACGATGTTAAAATTGGATCTATCTGAGACTTACTAAAATAAGGAGATCCAAAATCATGTATAGATGCAGGTGAAGATGTTGAAGGGGTAAGAGATAATTTAGCCTGCCTTTCATCATCCCATAATAAACAAGTAGACCTTCCATTAAGACCATCTGTATTATTTGGCATAGTGAAGAATATTACAATATATCTTTGTATTATTTATTAAACTATTTGAGCTAACAAACATAAATGGATTTATATATATTTTGAGCCAATTTAGATTAATGAATATAACCAGTTATTAACAAAATCTAACTGGAATATCTTATGTGGGAGTATGAAATTTTAACAATACTGTTTATAAATTACTCATTAATAAAATCTTAATTGTTTTATTACAAAAATTTCTATACAACCAAATATTGCAAGATACTGTCACTCACTTATAGAGTACCGTAATGATCCCACACACGTAATTAGATGAATTGTACAGCGCTATACATACATCTGATAGTTACATTTGAAGGATAGTACAGTGTTTTAACCATTGGAGTCCCAAGTATTTCTTGTATAGCAGCTAATTTGATCCAAACCTTCACATACCTTGTCATTATTATCCCAACAAGCTTAATAGTATCCTTATATACTACAATGGTCTATATAATATAAATGGAGTAGGACTCATAGCAAATTAAGAATCTTAATGTATTAAGGATATTTGCAACTACCTAGGAGTTGAAATAATGGAGAATTATTAGAAATTTTAATAGCTATTATTCTGTATGTCTCTATATCCTGTCTCTCCAAATAATTACAATCAATAAAAAAAAATTGTATATTATTGGAGTTGCAATTTTAACTGGAATCTATATATAGTAACTATTATATACTATAAATATAATTCACAATATAATAAATTACGACATAGGACGTATTCAACAACATATAAATATATTGTGGAATCACAGCAATCCAACAAATATGGATCAATTATTGCAATTTCATGTATTATGGAGCCCTGATCTGGAGAAGTCAACATTAGTATTTAGACGTATATCTTGTCATTAAAATGCATCATTGGGTCTATTTATTTGCACTGGAGCGGGGGACTATCCCAAATTATTTACATTTATAGGTAGCAATAGGTCCAATATAAGATAGGCTGTGGTTGAAAAAACCCTTAAAATACTAAATTTTAACATTTGCTTGCTCTCTTTATAGATATATAAAATATTCTATTTCAAATCAAGATCAACTATTACTAGTCAACTTTTTTTTTTTTTTATATAGGTTACACAGTAACAAAAAAGTGCACTATATTTAAAATTTACCTTCTAAAAGGTTATTTTATAGTAATATTCTATTCTATTACTTAATTAATTGGTTAGTCAATTAATTTTACCCCTAATTTGTTCAATACAATAAATTGAAGTATTTTGCTATATATTTCAAATTTCAAGTTATAAAATAAATCATTTTACTTTATTCAACTATTAAAATAGATAGATAACCTATAATATATAAAATAATGCATTATATTATATTATAAACATAAAAAATATTAGTATCTACATATTAGGTAGTCAGTTAATTAAATTATCTAGATCTCGCACCTGCAAACTATTCTTCTCTTAAAAAAAAAATCTACTTATACAGAAAAAGTCATACATATAATATATACATTTGTGTGCTTAATGTTCACCTTTTCAACGATTTGATTTATTGCAAAATAGCTCTTTTTCAATTTTTCTATTGGATTTCTACTCTTCTCCTTCCTACCCGAATTCCCCAGTACGTGTCTTCTATCACAAGAGGAGTATCTAAATGTAAGAGGTTGACAACTAAAATTAATCTGTTAACAAAGAAATGTATCGAAATATCAAAAATAAAGTCTCTAACATCATCTAAATTACTACAAAATATTTTCACCTCTTCACAATATTAAGTTATTTTCATTTCAAATCTTATTAATAAGCTATAGTTCTTCATTAACTTCATTGTTATCTTTATTATCTATAATTTTGATTAATTTCAATTTAAAAATAATAACTTCATTTGGTTCTATAGAATGACCTGCACCTCTCTCACCATAAGCTAATTCTGGAGGTATAAATATTAGATATTCATCACCCTCATTCATCATTGTTAGTGCCTCTGTCCATCCTGGAACTAGTTGTGATACTTCAAATTCAGCTGGTTTATTATCTCTAGTTACAGATGCATCGAATTCTTTACCATCAAGTGTTTTTCCTCTATAGTGAACTGCAACTTTGTCGTGAATAGAAGGTTTCTTATTATTCCCACTTGAATATAAAATTTTATATTGTAATCCACTAGGGGTAGTTTCAATATTAGGTTTCTTTTTATTTTCTTCAAGGAATTCAAGAGATCTTTTTTTCAAAAGTGAATTCTTAGATTCTCTATGTTCTGGATAGTCATTTATTTTCCATAGATCATCTTTGCTATTACAAGCTTTACTAGGAATACAAATTTGTTCAATTTCCTCAGACAAAGATAACTTTTTTACTCCAACTTTTTCTAAGTATTCTTCAATATCATCCATACTATCTCTGCATACTTCAATAAATTGTTCTATAGTAAATTGAGGAGTTATATCTGCAAGAGGTTGCCATACTGTATTTGAACAAGCTACATGACGTTCAAGGAAGTTATTAATTGTTGTATCAAGGAATCCTTTGGGAGGACTAGAATCTTTATATTTCTGTAGTGCCTTCTCTAAATGATTATGAAAGGCATATGTAAATAATTGGCAATATTCACAAATTAATGTTTTGGAGTTCATTGTACTTGAACTTAGAGGTTTAACTTCAAATTCGTCCCCTATCCATTTTAGAACATATTGTTCTGCCTTTAATAAAGTTATAAAATAAAATACAATTATACTATATATTATTTTCATTTTTTCCAAATTCAACTATATATGGTATGATGTAATGTGATATATATATATATATATATATGTTAATATAAATATAAAATAATATAATTTAAAACTGGTAATTTCTTCCCTGCATGGGGGAATTTTAACTTTTTACTACTAATATATTTTGGCGCCTGATGCATTTTGTGTGGAAGATAAATAATATAGTATTAATTTTCTGTAAAGGCAAAATTACAACCTAATATAATTTCTAATAATATCTTCTTAAAAGACTGAAATTCACTCTTTTGGGTCTTATATCTATTTTTCTTTTTTTGATAAATCACTAAAATGATCTTATTATCTATATTTTTACATATATATCTTTTTATACATATTTCAGCAATTATTTTACCACCTTTTTATTTAGGTGTAAGGGAGAAGGGGTGGGAAGATAATAGTGTGGCATAATTTGATTTAGTTCTTATATATATTATGTAGATACATAAGTATAGTACATATTATTTAAGAAGTAAGATCATTAAGTTGGAATACTTTAATCCATAAATAGATAAAGTATAAAAGTGGGAATATACAAAATAACTAACTTTATAAATAAAAAATTAATATACTATTATTTATTTATTTATAAAATATTACTAAACTATACTATTTTGAAATATTATAAATCTATGATTTAGAAGTAATTTCATCTTTATGCTCGTCTAGGAACTAATGCTCGCTTGAATGCGGACACGCCTCTACAGTTAAATTTATAATATATACCTTTAAAATGTAAGATATTCTAGTAAATTAGAAACTTGTGGATATAATGACAGTTTCACCATTACCTTCAACTTCTAATCATATGATTGAAGAGGATGAAGACTTAATTTGCGGAAAGCAAGGTAAAATTGGGGATATAGAGCAAAACTGTAAAGATAAAGTGGGCACAGAGGATATTGAATCACCACTTACAAATAATACTGATACAGATCAAATTACTTCTGAGAAATCTAGCTTTTATTGTGGAACACCTGTTTCATATAAAAGCTTTTCTGAATTCACAAATGTAAAGTGCTCACCAAATTCTAATACCACATCAAAAGTATTTTTAGAAAAAAAAAATCCGAAGAAAATTTTTGAACTTATAGATGGTGCACTTAATGGTTTATTAAAAAATATAACACCAAGTTCACTTAAAAAGATAGAGAAGTCAATACTTCTTCAATGTGCTGAATATCTAGTAAAGGCAACATTTGGTGTGTCTGCAAGAATATTTACAACAGGTTCTGCTGCAGTAGATATTGATTCAGAAATGAGTGATATAGATATTGTAGTCTTTGCTCCATTTGATCCACGAACAGCTCTATATAAGATGTCAGCACAATTCCAATTATTAAGAAGAAAACATGATGATAGATGTATATGTTGTAATTCATCAGATTTACATACAAATTGTAGATCATCTTGGTACTTAGAAAACTATTTGATGGGTATGGAAATAAATGTAATTGATACAGCTAAAGTTCCTGTAATGATTATTAGAAGTAAATCACCTGGTTTTAAGACAGAATGTGATATTTCAATAAATATTTATACTTCTCTATTACACTCTGTACTATTTCAATGTGTACTAATATCATATCCTGAATTACGACCTGTATTAAGATTAATTAAATATTGGCTATATATAAGAAAATTACCAGTAGCACGTGATGGTGGGATGCCCTGTATTGTTTGGTTATTATTAGCTTTTGTACATTGTAATATCAATAATAACCCAGTTAGATCACAACAGCAGGATATGGAGAACATATGGAGACCTGCAAAACAACTACTTTTAAATTTACATTTAAATTCTTCACAGAAGAGTTTAGTTAATACTGATATAGATTCACAATATATAACTTTGTTTGAGAACGATAAAAAAGATGGTTATTCATCGAATACACCGAATCTTTGCAATTTAATAAATAATATAAATGAAGTAAAAGATATTAGCCCTAATTTATTAATTACAAAAGAAGATAATGACTATAAAACAAAAAGTATAGGAGGTACGACCTTTATGGCTCTAGTATCTTTTTTTATGTCATTATGGCACAGGAATTCATTATCATGTAGTGTGTCTGTAATAAGCAGAAACATACAACCAAAAGATCAAAGGATGACATCACAAGTAATATATAATAATGGTGGTATTTGGGATGAAGTACTGACTTTAAATGATCCATCAGCATCTCTTCTAAAGCAATTAGAAGGACAGAAGTCAATATTAAATGGAATAAAAGATAATGAATCCACTCAATACAATTTGAATAATATAGAAGACAAACATAAAAAAATAAAATATGTGAGTAAATTAGAAATAGGGGATATTTATGAATGGTTATTACCGCATAATGATTATTTGACATCATCCGATTTGGCAGCACGTGTAACTTGCGGAACATGGTTGGTGTACTTATATGAATTAAGACGTGGATTTACTATTTTGGAAACTTACCTACAAAAAATTACAATTGCTTTAAATGATTTCGATGCAAATGATGTAGTTGAAAATTTATTTATGCCTATAGATGAGGAAGTATATAAAATACCAGCAAAACTTTCAAAATCAGTGCCAAATTGCGTGTATAGTTCAATAGATCTCGATTTTTTATTTGAAAATGAGTTATTAACGTTAATACAAGTTCCATATCTTTCTTGTAATCACAAATTTTGCTTAGTTTTATTATATGGACATGTAGTTATATTAAGAATTGAGAAAATATGTGTAGATTGGGAAGGAGGTTGGTGGAGTAACGAATTTTTGAGTAGAAGAGATACTAGATCAGTTTTACATGGCTCAATATTTTATCCTATTCCAATATCTTTTAGTAGTTATAGAAATTCAAATTCTGAACATTGTATTTTGCAACCAATTGACTCAAGAATCTTGTATAGTAATATAAGAGACAGTGCCAAAATTTCAAATATTGGAGAAGTAATGGTAAATCCAGCTGTTTTTATTACTATTTTGAATGGTATTGAGTGGTATTCTATTGATGAATACAATGGTTTTTATATTATTCCTATAAAGGAATATTATAGATTTCTTGATATTGAGATTATTGCTAAAGATTCACCATACTGGCATGAAAATTTCAATGGTAATAGTAGTTCAATACAACCCCTGGTGATATCATGTAAATTCTGCAGAAAAACATGCAAGTCTAGTGGATTAGAAAATTTACTTGGATTAAAAGATTTTTATTGGGACTCTAAACAGAGCAAATTTGGGAATAAGTGACTAGTAAATTCATTTAAAAAAAAAATAGTGTCAGGTGTAAAATAGCCTAGCAATATAAAAAGTCCATCCTTTAGATTTTTTTTCCCCCCTCATCTTTAAAAATAAATATTGTATTTAAGGATAAAAAGAGATAACCCTGACATTCTAACATTCCTTATACTTAAAATTTACGAACAATAGGGGTTCTAATTTCTTCATTAGCATCAAAACCAAGATTTACACTTTGCGCTTTGATTATATCAGTTATACATGGTATCTCTTCATCTAATATTTGTGAGTCACTATCTGGACTAATTAACTCCTCTAATTGTTTCCTCGCAATAGTCGCCTGAAATTTCCAATTAATGGGAATATTCTTATCACGAGCATTTATTGTATGAATACTGTGATTATTATTATTATATAAGTCTTCAGAATCCTGATTAATTATAGTATCTCCATTGTCATTATTTATACCTGGAAATGCAGAAAAGTCCTCAACTAATTGTTTATTTTGTATATAATTTACTTCCCACTTCTCATTTTTATTAGAAAGCTTTTCATCTGAAGATAATCTACCATTGCTTGCCAAACTACTCATTGATAAAAAACCACATAATGGGGGTAGTGATGATTTTATTGTTTCAGAATCTTCATTAGAATATTCAATTTCTCTTAAATTTAATTCATTATTTTCATCACAATTAATCCTTAAATTCTCTTTCGGTGTAATGTATATATTTCTCATAGAATCTAATTCTATATTTGAGATATTACTATTCTTTTTTTTATTTATATTCAAACATTTATTTCCTGGAAAGTTCCTGTTAATATGTTTTTCTCCTAATTTTACATCATATTTAGATAAAGTCATCGGATTCATCTTAGTTCCCTGAATTCTTGGTTGCATTATATTAGGATGCACGTCTTTACATAATTTCTGATAAAGTACACCATTATTCATACAATCTCTCTCAACTACAGGTTGAGCTTTCTTTTTCTCGAAACGAGCTTTTGTTGCAAATTTAGGTGATATAGGTTTAGTAACCTCTTTAATTTGAGAACTTGCTTTTAAAATAGATTTATATCCATCATTATATATAGGTGAATTATTATCAATATTTCCTACATACTTTTTCATTGATTCAACAATATTATTTAAACGTTTATCTTCATTATATTCTTCATTTTTAGATAATACTGCTACATTGAAAGTATCATCTCTTTTATTCGATAATTTACCCCCAAACTTATTCAACTTTTCTAGTATACATTTTGATCGGTTAATAGCTCTAGCATCAGTAGAAAAATTAAATGGTTTAGGAACTGTTGTTTTAGATGATCTATTACTACAACGAGATTCAGCTCCAACAGATGTAGCAGATCGTACTGATAATGGTCCATTAGGTATATTATATTGATTAATTTTGTGTAAATTCAAATTTAATGAACTAAGTGGTTTACTTGACTGTCGTGATCTATATTCTGCCCTTCCAATTGTAGCAAATTCAAAAGCTTTAGGTTTTGTTACTTTTGAATTTATAGGCTTCTTTGGTATATTTTCAGATATATTGAATATTGAATTATTGGGATTTGATCTAGTGCTAAGTAAAGTAGGGACATCACGATTAACACGAATAGAAGTTCTGAATGACCTACCAACAGGTAATTGCTCTAGAATCCCCCTTTCAATTCCATTTAATAAAGTATAATTATCTTTTATTGAGGATTTTACTTCACTACGAGGGGTAAAACCAGTAGGAAAGTTTGTTAATGATAATGAATCAAGCCGTAAGTGACTTGGAATAGTTAACGTTTTTGGTATTTCACTCATACTTGCAAAGTACTTATAGTAATAATATTAACCATTTGATTCAATCATTTAAGTTCCCTTTCTTTATGTAAACAAGAAAAAAAAAGAAAAAATATGGGAAAGAAGGAAAAAAGAATACAGTAGAGAGGAAGATAAATAACTTCATGTAGACTGGACCATAAAATAAAAGTGGGGCCTATATAAAACCGCCTTTAACCTAACCCCACAATTTTTCTTTTACTTTTTCATAATAAAACTTAACTATTTAGTAATATAAATAAGTAAAACATATAAGTATTCTACTATTGAAATATAGAATTATACCCAGAAATAAAAATCTAGTAATTATTATACTTTACTATCGATAAAATTAATTATATTACATAATTTAATAAACTTTAGTCCCATGCAGAATCTACATGTATATTTTAGCGCCTTTTAAATCTAAGTTTACTGAGATATAAGTATTATACCTAGTTTGTAAATTCTAAATAATAGAAAGATTAAATAATATGAGATTATGTTTTTAATATTATTCATCTATTAATAGTATGATGTTATTAGTGTTATTACAGAAATCTTAATATTATAATAATAGGATTAATGGCGAAAGAAAAAAAAAATAAAATGACGACTTTTCACTAGAAGTCATTACTAAACAAATTACCTTCTATTGAGTTGTCTTTTTTCTCTTCTCTTTTTAAAAGAAAAAAAAAAGTTAGTCCCATTAATTATATAGATTATAAGAAAAGGATTGAGTTTTAATCTAGTAAATCTAAGAGAAAAAAGTATCTTATATAGTCATTTCTAATCATCTTCATATTACAAAACTATCTAGGTTTTAAACTCCTAAAATATTGTAATATTAATAATATATTATTAGGTATTTAATTTGAGGAATTACACATACTAGACAAAACAATAATCCTCGGAAAAATTAACTCAAAGAAAATCATAATTTATAAATTCAATTTATATTAGGTAAAATGGCATATCCTACCAATTGAGGTTGATAAGGCTGAAGTAATCGAGCTGGTACTGTTGTCTGCTGGGATTGTGGTCTAAATTCTTTAATTACTTGTGGTGAACTTCTAGAAATTCCACAAAAACATAGACCACTAATTATACAAATTATAACTAGTATTGCAGCACATGCTGCAACAAAAACAGGACCAAATATGGAGTTCTGATATGTTTGTGGTTTTGAAATATTATTATCTGGTTGTATAATCTGTTGCTGAGGTAAAACTTGATTAGGAATTGGGAATTTCGGAATTGGAGGATATATAATACGTTTTTGTGGAGGTAATTGTATTACCTCCTTAGGAACTTGAATCTTGTATATTTCCTCAACAAATAAAGGATTCTCTTTTGGTTTCCTAATTATAGTTTTCTTTGATCTTTTTCGAGGTTTTACTCTAAACAATTCTTCAATTCCTTCATCTACTAAAACATATTTAACATTTTCATTATTTTTAAAATGAATCTTTAATTTATCTTTCAATTTATTTTCATCATTAATATAAACTCTTTTAAATTTATAACCTGTATCTTTTATATTCAATGGCTTAATCTTAGATTCAATAATTGTTGGTTTTAATATTTCCTGGTTTATTACTTTTGGATGTGAAGTCTGTTTATTAAGTTGAGTCCCTACAGGTGAATTATTTGTATGAACTTGTTGTAAAGTATTTTGAGGTAACATTTTAACAGTTTTCTTAATATCTGATTCTTCAGAACTATTCATTGATTTTATATATTTAGACTTCATATCATCAGAAAAACTATCTTCTAATTGCTTTACTGTATTTGTCACTTTATTATCAACAAGTTCTTTTTCTGTATAATTAGTATTAGATTCTTGAATATTTGTTGTAGTTATATTATCTTCATTATTGGTAGCGAATCTTTGTTTAATAAATAGTTCAGAGAATGTATCTTTTGAATCATTTGAGCTTTCTTCTGCTTGTACCATCATAATTTCAATAAACTTTTCAATATTTACCCCTGCTAAAGTAGCTTCCTCCTCAAGTTCAGCTCTTGTGATATTATTATTGATACAAAATTCATCAATTAAGTTACAATTAATAGAATCCAATATATATCCCAATAATATTAGAGAAAAAAATATGATATAATATCTATTGAAGTATCTCATTAATATAATCCTAATTGTGTTTAATATATATGATATAAAGAAAAAAAATACTACCAAATATTTACTGAAAAAACATTTCGGTCCTTTCTATAATAGTAACTCTTGACAAATTTAACCAGTTTTTTTTTTTAAAAAAAAAAAAAAGAAGGCGCTTATTTAATAGAAATATTTAAGCGCTATATTTTATTTAGGTAACTAAGTTAAATCATAATTAAAAGTTAATATTATATAAATATTAGCAATAGGTTCAATTAATAATATTAACCATATATTCTCATATTTTAAATTGCCACTTTTCTTTCTACTCTTATAAATATATAGAATGTCGAAATATTTTAAATCTATATAAATATTAATAAAGTTATATTCCAAAAAAAAAGGATTTATGTTTATTACTAAGATTTCTCTAATTCTAGATCTACTTTCATTGTTAAATAAGTAAATATTAATAATAAAACCAATAATTCACCAATTTATTTACTATTCATTATAGTTACAAGTTTACTAAAATAAAATATTTAAGGGGAACAATATATTGTATAATATAACAAAATGTTATTGTGAAATTATAAAATTTATTTTAATTAAAATAACAAGAAATATTTTCTTAAAAAAAATATATCTCCTATTAATATTAATTTTGGTGTGAACTAAATAATTATTACACACAAATATTCTGCACTTAAATATAATGAATATTGTAATATTACTTTATAATATATAATGAAGTTATGAAGTTAAAGTATTTTATACTTTCTCTACTTATATTCAAATTCTTTCAAACAATTTCTTGCATTAGTATGCAAGAAGGGTATGCTCAATTATCAGGTTATAAACAAAATTTAGATAGTAGTGAAGAGGATGAAGAATCTGATGATATTCAAACTAGTCTAGACACAAGTGATTATCAAGAGGACAAAAAGTATAAAAGTGAATTAGATAAATATAATAAAGAAAATGAAGTAGAACAATTAATGGAATCAGATCAAGAAATAGAATTAAGTGAAAATATAGAAGACAAGTCAAAATTAACTCCAACAATAAAAAATGAAAATAATAACAATATTCTTTCAGATCTACAATATAGGGCAAGACAACAAAAATTACATTTATCACAAATGGTATATCCTGGTATAGAAGGATCACAAACAAATTATATATTTCTTCCTAAAAACCAACAAACAATCATTGATAACAAGATCAAGACATTACAAAAAAGTGGTTATAATCATGGATCAACACGTGAAACAATGGCAATAGGGGAATGGCGGAAACGGTATTATGCTAGGCCACAGCGTCCTGTAACAAAAATTACCTTAACTAATCAATTTCAAGATTCTACCCTAGGATGGGTTTTAATTGGTGTTGTATTTACAAGTTTATTTATTTTAGGTTTATTAGGGATAAGATATATCAATAAAAGTTGAATAAGAAATAATTAAGGAAGAAAGGAATAATTATATTATATTTAATTGGAAATTATAAGTATTTAATAGTAACATATAAATTCTGCTATAATAATTTGTATATAAATTAAATTACATATTTATTTATTATAACTTATGAAAACTATTAACAATATAATAAAAATACAAATATATTATTATAACTTAATACATGTATAGATCCATTTTTATAAAGTTATTATCATGGGGAAATTCTCCCTTCTATTGTCAATTTATTTCTCGATATTAGCGGTCAAAAGTTGCGGCATTATTGCGGGTTATTGTTGTGGAAAAGGTGCTAAACCTCGAATTTTACTAGTAACATTAAAAAAAATTAAACTGATTTTAGAGAAAATTAGTTTAATTCATGACAGGGAATAGTCGTGGTTATAGAGATCCACGTAGATCACTGTTAATAAGATCTTTGAGATTTGAGACGCCACCGTCATTAGTTCGCAGAGTATTTGAGAGATTCGGACAAATACGTGATGTATATTTACCAGTTGACTTTCATACAAAAAGACCACGAGGTTTTGGATTTGTTGAATATGTAGAAGAATCAGATGCCTTAGCTGCAATTCAACGTATGAATGGAGCAAATTTAGATGGTTCTCAAATCCATGTAACTTTTGCTCAAGAAGGAAGGAAGTCTCCAGAATCTATGAGACATAGAGATAATGAGAATTACTATACTAGAAGATCAATTGATTCAAGATATAATAGTTCTCATTATCGTTTTGATCCATATAGACGTCATTCATCTTATAGATCAAGAGATTTCCATTATTCTAGAAGATCTAAATCACCTTATATAAGAGATGATAGGAGATATAGTGATAGAAGATATGATTATAGAAGAATTGATGATAGGAGAAAATATAATGATAATTATCGAAGTGGGCATCATTATATAAGAAGAGAAGAAGAAAGAAGTGTAGAGACAGATTCTGATGTTTCTCATTGGAAATCAAGTAATAGAGAGAATACCGGTACAGAAATGAGAGATATATCTAGTGAAATTAACTATGATAATGTCAGAAGTTATTCACCTGTTAATAGAAGGTGTGTATCGGTCTCACATTCAGAAAGTCCAGCTAATTAGTCTGAATATCATCTACAATATAATATTTTTTTATTATTAATAATAAATTGTTATTGATGTTAGAATGTTTTAATTATTACAAGTAATTATATTTATTACTTGCACCTGTTTTGTCAGCTTTTTTCTTTTTATTAGTTTGGGAAAAAAAGAAAACTTTTTTATTTTTCTTCTTTTTAATTTATTTAACTTAATATACAATATGGTATATATACTATAAAAAAGTTTTAAGATTACTTCAATAAATTTATATATAGGGGCTTTAAAAAGTTACAAAGTTTTAGTAATTCGTTACTATGGGAAATATTCTTAGATGTCTATTAAATTAGTGTAATCAATAATTTATTGTCTTTTAATATTCCTATTTTTAAATATTATAGGTATTAAATATTTCCTTTGTGGTTCGCGCGCGTTGATAAATTTTGCGTGAAGAAATTGTTTTAAAATAGTTAAAATTATGCTTGAACAATATTTCTCAAGTTATGAAATTTATATTAGGGATATAATTGGTGATGGTAATTGTTTGTTTCGAGCTGTAAGTGATCAATTATATGGAAATAGTGAAAATCATGAAATTATTAGATCCTATTGCATGGATTATATTGAAATTAATAAAGACAAATTTTCTGATTTTATACATGAATATCCTAATATAGATAATTATATTAATAATAAACGATGTTTAGGAGTTTGGGGTGATAATATTGAACTTCAAGCACTTTGTGAATTATATAATATACCTATTCATATATTCCAAATAGTTGATGATATGAAATTAATTACAAATAAACAAAATTATATAAAAAATAATAAAGATACGAGATGTAATTCAATGAATTATATTATACAATCACGTAATTGTTTTTTACAAAGAATTGCAATAATGACATCTTCTAATACAAATGATAGAAAATCCTATGTTAAAGGATTATGGCCATTAAGATTACTCTATTATGGTGATACACATTATGATTCTTTATATTTTATTCCTGATGGTACCCCATTAGTATCTAATTATCATCCACGTATATCTTATGATCCTGGAATAATTGAAAAACATAAAATCCACGAAATAAGAATTAATAGAAAATATGAAAAATTAACTAATAATAATAAAAATGAATATACTAATTTTAATCAATCTCCAATAAAATCAAAAAAATTTAATCAATCATATTTAGATAATAAAATTATAAATAATGATTCTAATAAATTAATTTCAGATATATTATCAGATAACAAAAAAACTTTATCTAAGAATCTTGAAGATAATCTAGAAGATAAAACTTTGTATAAATACTATAATAATATAATAAATAATCAGAATAATAATAATGGATCATATTTATATAAAATTTCTACTATAGATACTAAAAAGAAAGATACAGAATTAACATGTATTAATAATAATAGGCGCCAGTATAATGAAGATAATTATAATAAAGAAGAAAAAGATAATTTAAAGTATTCTAATCCAAATAATATAGATAAGTATACTAATTTAAAACGGATTGTATATCAATCTTTTAATTTGGATATATATAATCCTCCGAAGACATTTGATAGGAATACTCTTGATGATTACAAACGTAATTCTAACTCCAATTCTAATTATTTAGCAATATCATGTCCTTTTCTAAAAAAAAAAATTGAATATAAGAAATTTGAAAGATAACTATAACATGAAATGGATAATAATATTAGAAGACCGGTTAATTTATTACCATTAAATTATTTACATCCACATAATATTGATTTCGATAAGAATTTGAATGAATTACTTGATAAGGAAATTAAAGATAATAATAAATTTAAAAGAATTAGTTATAAATATAATCTTGAAGTAAATTCATCAAGTATTCCTATAACAGTAATATCTAATATATTAAATAGTCCTGATAGATTACAATATGATTGGCTTTTTCCTGATATAGAGACAAATATTATTATAGACTGTGCTTTAAATAAAAAAACCCAAAATGATAATAAGAAAGATAATACAATATTTTTAATTAAGCATTTTGATCTTAATAATATAGAGTATTCTAAATTAGATTTGAATATTAATAATGAGACAGATGAAGATATATTTAATGAAGTAGGTGGTCTTAAGGATTGTGAATTTATTAAATGTAATGATTACATAAAAGATAATATATATAATGATGGTGATAATGATGATAATAATGACAATAATAATGATAATAATAATGAACGTGAAAGTTCTCTTGAAAGATATAATTTATCTCCTTTTGAAGATAATAATCAGAATAATGATAAAGATGATAAATTTGATATTGATTCAAATAAATATATTGAAAATAAATCATTATTAAAACAAGATGAATTAATTTATAAAGAAGAAAAATTAAGAGGAAGACAATCATCAAAAAAAAATGGTATATCAAGAGAATATTTTATTTTTGCTAGATCAGGTCCTATTAATAAAAATATTGATCAAAATATATATAAAGAAGAAAATAAATGTGATTATTATATAGAATGTTATCAAGATATAGATGGAGAGATATTTTATGAAACAAATGACGATGAAGAATTAATTCATAAAAGAAAGAAAAGACGTAATAATATAAGAAAGTCTAGTAAACGAGAATGGGATAAAATAAAGAAGATAATTGAAGAAAAGGAACATAGATAAATATTAAATATATTATTAAATAGAAATATAATAATAATTTATAGTTTTTTTTTTCTATACTTTTTTGGTTTCTTTTTGAAGATTTTCTAATTCTCTTAATGCTATTTGTAACAAATTAAGTAATATAATATTATGTTCTTCTTTTCGTTTTAATTCACATAATAAATAATTAATTTTTTCAGTATCTGTTATACAATTATATTTGTCCATATTATGTTTAATTTTATTAAATATTAAGTTATCAATAACTTCGGATATTTCAAAAGAATTCTCATCACCTTTATAATTTAAATTTGAATTTTTTTTTTCATTATAATTACTTGTAAGAGATGAATTAACTTTATCTATTAATAATTCAATATCTGATAATGCAATAGTATGTGTTTTACCACAAGATACTTGAACAATATTTTTATTTTGTAAAATAGGATGTAATGTAGGATCATTTGGTTTAGAATCTATAACACCATGACCTAAATTTCTAGTTACACCCCAAGCATATACATCACCAATATTACTTATTACAACTGTATGAGAATGACCACAAGATATATTAACTGCAATAATAGAATTTAATTTTTCTACAAGCTTTGGAGATAAAATATCTGGTTCAGGACCATTATAAATATGACCTAATCTACCACCTTGTCCCCAAGTATAAACTTTTCCTTTTGTAGTTATTACAGCAGAATGTTGATATCCAAGTGATACTTCCTTAATAGATTTATTAGTTAGTGATCCTTGTAAAAGTTTAGGGATATAAATATCTTCTTTTGAACCAAATCCAAGCTTTCCAAAGGCACCACCACCACAAAAATATACCTTTCCATTATTTAATAGAATTGCAGTATGATGACCACCACAAACAATATTCTTAACAGATAATCCTGCTAGAGATTCTATTAATTTTGGAGTATAGACATCATTAGTATCACCATGTCCTAATCTACCTTGCATCCCTAATCCCCAAGTATATGCTTTATTAAGATCAGTTAAACAAGCTGTATGAAAACTACCACAAGATACTTTTATTACTTTTTCATTTAATAATTTTTCAACTAGTTGAGGTGTGCAAATAATATTATTATTTAAATTGACATTTAAAGATCCAATACCTAATTTTCCACTTTTATTACATCCCCATGTATATAATCTACCATCTTCTAATATAGCAGCAGAATGCCTATCTGAACATGATACATTAATAACATTTTTTATTGAAGTCATTACTCTTGGAATAACTATATCTTTTAAGTCACCAAGTCCTAATTGTCCACATCCACCATATCCCCAAACAATTAATTCTCCAGAATGGGTAATTACTGCTGAATGATGACCTCCACAACATACTTCTTTAATACGATTAAATGAATATAAGCTCTCTATTAATTTAGGTTCAATATTAGATTCTTCATAAATTGCACCTAATTGGCCATATTCTGAAGATCCCCAAGCTACAACGCCAGATTTTACTGGTGCTTGCCCCATGTATATATAACAATGATATTAAGTCTAGTTATATGATATTAAGAAAATGTTTTTTAAGTCATAAAAGAATATCTTAATAATAATTATTTACCTAATTTATAAATTATATTCAAATTTATAATATTAAAGGTCTAATTTTAAATTTACATATAATCAATAAATCCTGTTTATAGAAGTTTTATTATTGTGCTAAATTTAAGCGCCAAATATTGCATTATCTATTTTTCATGTATAGCCAACCTAGTATATTAGAATGGACCGGTGACTTTTGTAGCGGTATGTGGGAGTATGCATCACCTTTAGTGGGGATAACTATTTGGAAGTACTAAAGAGAAAAAGGAAGAAAGAAAAAAAAAAGGGAAAATAAACAACGAATAGATCTACCTCTTTTCTTTTTAATAGCAGGTTATATTTAATAGAATATAGGAGATATGCTTGAGATATCTATAATAATAGTAAATGAGTGGAAATAAACTATTTAGCGGGGATATTCTACCAACATGGATTCTTTCAAAACTGAAAAATAATTTCAATAATAGTGGAATAGACTTAATTGAAATTAATAAACTCATATTTGAATATGCATTTGACTTTAATACCATTTTAGAAATATCTCGTGTAGATAAGAGTGGACTAATTTTTTATCGTAATTTCCAAAAAAACTTATTTAGATTAATTACTAAATTCGAAATATTGGGTAAACAAGAATGGATAAAAAATCCAAGTACATGGCTAATATGGCTATATATGGGAGGTAAAAGTGATAGTGATTCAACAAAAGAGAACAATTCAGTATTAATTCCACTAGAACCGACAATAACTATGGATATATTATTTAAAAAAAGAGATATATATCCAATATCATTACAAAAAAAACAATTAACTGATCCAATAGATAATACATTTTTTTTATCAATTGAGATGTCTGCAATTTCCATATCAAAAAGTAGTAGAGTAAATTCAAATTTTAAAAAAGATGAGTTTATTCATACTAACAATATCATGGATGATATCACCAAGAAAAATGAACAATTTGAATCTATATATGATATGCTCTTATATGATTCTATTATATATGCCTTTGAAATGGTATTTAATGATCCTTATAAAGGTTTATATGATGATGAAATTGAATATAAATTGATTGGTGGTGGTGATATAATTATTTATATAGATCCTAATATTATATACAATATTTTAAAGCATAGGAATTTTGAAGAAAAAATGTATAATTTTTTGGATTGAAAGATAAAGAATTGAAATTATCTTCTATTAGTGGTTGGAATGGATATTTTTTAAATGGAAAACTTGATAGATATTCAACAGGATTTTTACCCAAACTTGTACTAAAATCACATGAACTTTGGAATAGAAGTTATCGTATCCAATTTCCATTTTTATTATTATTACTTACTTCAACAATTTCACAGAGAAGGATAATACCAACCGAATTTACTACATTATATCAAGTAGTTATTTCATTACTTGATAAATATAATAAAGAATCTGTAAATTCAATTGATTTTATTAAATTGATAGAAACTGGTTTAAAATATAAAGCACCATGTATTATTTTTTTTCTTGATTCATCATTATTAAATTATGATTCTTTAGATGTTGTAATTAAACAACTTTCAGATTTTGGATGCAATAAATTAAATTATTACTTAGGAACAAATTTTATAGATGAACCATATTCTGAGACTATTGTTAATTTAAATTGGTTATCTGAAGAATATAATGGAACACCAATATTTAAAGAATCATATAATACTAAATTTAAACCACCTTGGAGAACTTCTATAGAATCTTTAATATCAATATTTCAAAAAAGGGAAACAGATATTCTATCTAATTATAAACAACCTTCTATTTATAATAATTTAGATGAATATTTTAATTCTGGAGTTAAAATAGGCAGACATAGAGCAAGAATTATTGAAGATTTTAATGAACTTAGTAATGAATCACAAAATGGATATATAACATTTAATGATAAGGAAATTGATAATGTTACTGATTTAACTTCATCATTAAAACTTACAGAAATAATAGATAATATTGAACTTGAAACTGAAATTGATAGTCCAAGTATAGTAGCTTCAGGATTTGTAATGGGAATTCCATGTTTACCAAAGAATGCTCCAATTACTTCTCTTGGTTCAATTTCAGAAAGTTATCCATTAGGTGAAATTAATACTCAACGTCTATCAATCCCTGTATCTGAATGTACAGAAATCTATACTATTGAAAGACAAAATCGATTTAGTTCTTGTAGAACACATAGTTCAATAGCAACAAGTTGGGGTACTCCAGTTCCTATTACAAGGACAATCCCACTAGATGATGTTTTAGGAAGAAGAAATGAACAAATTAGAAGTGAAGATAAAGAAACTTATGATCAATTGAATAATATAAACTTCTTCAATCCAAAAATTATATGCAATAATGAAAACAATGAAAACAATGAAAATAATGAAAATAATGAAAATAATGAAAATAATGAAGATAATGAAAATAATGAAGACAATGAATCTTATAATATAAATGCCTCATTATTAGCTCAGGCTACATTAAAATCATGGAAATATGTGCAATATGATATAGAAGATGAATTAGATGAATTAGAAGATGAAGCTCAATATTAACAAGTATTTATAAATTTATAAGAAAAAAAAAAAAAAAAAAAGTGAAAATGTCCGAAATATCTCAAAATCAGTATTATATATTAGTATTTTCTTAAAATTATTTAAATGCAATATTACGTTATATTTACTTATAACCAATTATTAGATAAATAAGTTTATTCCAAACTTTTTATTGATGACTTTCCACCACCACCTTGAATACCTCTTACAATATTTGGAGGAGCAAGCTTTGCAAAAATAGGACGTAATTTAGAAATGTTCTCAATAGTTTTTGTTAATGAGTTACATTGAGAAATCAATCTTGTATACTTTGCTTTAGCATCAATAAGAGATTTCTCTAATTGATTTATTCGTTCTTCTTTCCTTCTTAATCTTCTTTCATACAATTTTCCTTGTGATTTAAGTGTTAAATTTTGTTCAACAAGTTTTTGATATAATTGACTTAAATGTTCCATACTTGTATCTAATTGTGACATTTTTTGCAACATATCTTTTGTATCTTGATCATTTACATCAGCCCTCTTTATTAATTTCTGGTTTTCATCCAATTTATTTTCTAAATGAGCAATCTTAGCTATATTTTCATCAATTGCATTTAATAATATAGTTCTTTCTTTTTTCTCATCTTCATCTATACAATTTGTTAATAAGTGTTGACGTAATAAGCTAATCTCATCTTTTAAAGTTTGAGTTAAACTTGAATTATGTTCATTATTAGATGTTAAGTTTAAAATACAATTACTTTTCATATTAGATACATTATCCAAATCTGAATTAGATAATTTATTTGTTAAATCCTCATTATTAGAAGATATTGTTGTACATGCCTTTAATGAATCTATCTGTTGTTCAAGTTTTTGTCTCTGGATATGTGATTGTTCTAAATCATTTACAAGAGATTTATTTGTTAATTGTAATTGTTGTATCTTTTCATTTTGATCTTGTTGTTGATATTTTGATTGATTCAATTCATTTGTAATATCATTTAACTTCATATTCAAATTCTCTTTATCATCACTAATCTGCTTAATAATATCTGATATTTCACTCAATTTTTGCTGTAATTGACTAATCTCTTCACTCTTTTGTTTTAACTGTTGTCTTGCTTCATCCAGTTCATCTAATTCACTAGAAGAGTCAATCCCATCATCTTCACCTGTACTTCTTAATTTAAATTTATTTAAATCATCATCTTTATTAGAGGATTCAATATCTAAATTATTATCTATTTCTTTAGGATTTGGAATTTCTCCACCAAGTCGTTTTATTTCAGATTCAAGTAAAGTAATATATGTGTCTCTCTCAGATAATTTCTTCTGTGCTGCAGATAATAATATTTGTAATTGTTCAACAGAATATTGTTGATTAACCTTTGGTATATTCTTTACCATCTTTGCTCTTATTCCAAATCTTAATGTTCCAATTGTTTCTGCTTCATTAACTACACTAGGAGAACAAGTTACAATTAATGCAGTTAAAGAATTCCCACCTAATGAATTTTGTAAAATCCTTGTTAATTTAGAATCCCTATATGGAATATAATTTTTACTATTATCAGTTAAAGCATTTATTACATTTCCAAGACAACTTAATGATTTATTAATTGTTTTTGCTTCATCTAATGTAAGACCCTCTGCACCAGTCTTACTTATTTTTTCTGATCCTGCTAAATCTACTAAAAAAAGCCTACCAACTTTTACACTTGAATCAAAAACATTCTTTTGTTGTAATTGCAACATAAATATTAAATGAGATCTTGATGAATATGAATTCATATTAGTTGAAGCAACTGCTCTATGTTTATGACCTAAAGCCATTAATTCAAATACTTCTTCAGGAGATGTTACATAATATTCACTTAAATCTTTAACATATATACCATGTATTTTATCTTCATGTATCCTTAAATTATTTTTCGTACCACTAGTATCTAATAGATCACGTATACGCTCCATATATACTTCACAAATTGATACTTTCAATTGAAATTCAATATGTTCTTCTGCATTACTTATCATACCAAAAACATCATGTACCATCCTTGGAATTACTCCCATCTTTTCATTATCCCCTATAACACCTTCCATAGTAAATGTTTTACCACTTGATGTTTGACCATATGCTAAGACTGTTCCATTAATACCTTTAAATAATTGATCAACAATTGGTTTTGCAGCGGTTTTATATACATAACTTTGTGTAGTATCCATTGGAAATATATGATCTAAATAAAAAGTACGTTCCTTTGGATCATTCTCACCTTTTAAATCTGCTGAAGTTGTTGTTATTTCAATACATTGCTCTGATCTTACACTTACACATAAAATTCCATTGCCATTTGTTCTTTCTGCTTCGTTAGGAGGTCTTACACGGCAATATACATGAACACCTGTTTCATTCATTACCTCAGAATTTGTCCCATTATCATTATTATTATTACTATTATTAATATTTTCCGACATTCTTATTTATTATCTCCTCTATATATACATATACTATCTAGTTAATTATATGTATATATTTCAAAATATATATAATATATATAATATATAAATTAATAAATAGGCATGGAGATATCCTATAAAAGTCAATATAATGAAAATGAGTTTAACTCTTTTCTAAATATTTCTTTTTGTGAAAAATCCAAAACCCTCGTTCAACAATTTTCTTTTTCTACATTTAGAAATTAAAATTTTTTCCTTAATTCATACAACTTCCCCCCCCCCGTCCCACTTATTGCAACTTTTTCAAATATTACAATAAAATGTATTTACCCGCCCATTTACCATTTTATTCTAAGCATCTCTTAGAATAAAAATAATAATTACTAGAACTTTTTTTTTTCTCTTTTCTTAATTATCCTTTTTATTTTTTTTCTGTCTCCTTACCATTTATTTTATTCACTATTTAATATATTCTATAATAATAAGTTCTAAATAGTTTCATATATATTATTAACATTTATCTTATTTGTATTAAATAAATATTATTATTAAGTCTCAAATATTATATACTGTTACATATTGTAATATTTTATAAATTAATATTGCACTATATTGTTGTTAATTTGGAAATGATAATATAGTAATAAAAGAAAAGGAAAGAAAGTGGAAATATTAATTGCTATCATTCTAATAATTTACTAAATACCCAATTTATCTGCAACTATTAATAGATCCATTACAATTGATTCATCAATATGAAAAGCTGGAGATGGCATATTAATATTTGAATATTTATGCCTATATCCAAGATATTCAATAACTTTTTCCATTAATCTCGATTCAATATAATTAAATACAAATCTTTGTTTATCCTTAATCTTATCACGTATTTCTGGAATTATTATTGCAAGCTCACGCTTTATACGAAATACTTTATTGTCACAACTAATAGTAAAGCAGTAACTTTGTACTATTACTATTTATATTAGAGAAACAATATATCTTACCTTACAAGCTCTACTAAATCAAAAGATTCTGTTTCTTCTACTTCCTTCTTTATATCTATCATTTAACATATTTTATTTTATTCTTTTATTATGAGATTCAATTTGTTTGGCTAGCGCTAATTAAATTCTAACATATTTAACTAAAAAATAAGTAAGTTAAATATATTGTTA
This sequence comes from Cryptosporidium muris RN66, assembly GCF_000006515.1. Taxonomy (NCBI): domain Eukaryota; phylum Apicomplexa; class Conoidasida; order Eucoccidiorida; family Cryptosporidiidae; genus Cryptosporidium; species Cryptosporidium muris. The sequence goes on along the minus strand of NW_002196573.1, from coordinate 8,967 downwards.
ATAATAAGAATAAAATCTAATAATTTAAACTTAATATTAGCCGTTATTTATCTAAAGAATCTGTAATTTGACACTTTATTATTATTAGTTGAATTAAAGTATTTAAAAAGAATATTATAAGAAATATATCATTAATCACTTAAACAATTAGAATATTTAGAAATATAATCAAACTAAACTATTTTCTCTTTAATTATAAAGATAAAAAAAATAATGTAATGAAATTGATATATATTCCTTATATTTACCCTTTAATATTAATAGTTATATTCTAAGAATTAAAATAGGTGAATAGCGCGATTAGTCCTAGAAATAACTTAAAATATAAATTGAGTAATTTAAATAACTAAATATAAATGTTAGAATTAGATATTAGAAAATTTTTGGATGAATTATTTTCAATGTTACAAAATAAGAAGAATACTCGTTCAATACGACTTTCCATTAAAAGATGTAAGTATAATTATAATTATAAGATTTTATAATACTTGATATTATCTTTTTCTTCAATTTAATTTCTTAATATAATATTTTAGATTATCCTGAAATAAGTGGATGTAGAAGAAAGAGAAAGAATCAAGAAAATAAATTAGAATCATCTGATAAGTTATTATCAAAATCTTTTAGTTTGATTAGACTTTCAGATGGTAAGAGGAGAAAATCAAGAACAATAATTAAATCACAAAGTGAAATTGAAGAAATTATTAATAATATTGGTAATTGTATAAGTAAATCAGATTACTTACGTAATAATAAATCTAAATCATAAATATGAATAAATTTTAGCAATAAGGCTAGAATATGTATTTTTAATATTTCAGAATTTTAAATATTTTTTTTTCTATGAATTATATATTTGATTAACTATAAATGTGCATTATATAATTATTTATAAATAATTAAAATTTATCCAGTTGAATCAATATCTAAATGAGATGCAATAATAGCTTCAAAATGATCTCTTGCATAATCAATATTATATAATGTTGCTGATGGTGTAGTATCTAAAAATAAGAATTATATATTATTCATATTCATATTAGGAAAAAAAAAAAATATTTAATATTATATTATTAAATTTACTTACCAATTCCTTTAATTACAACAAGAATATAAGAATTTTGAGTAAATCTTTCAATATAACTTGAAAATTTAGGAGTATGTAAAGAAAGACCTATAAAACTTGTTTGAGATTTTGCACAAGTTAATTTAAATTGTTTACATATATTAGATATCCTTTCAAATCTTGTTTTATCTTCTATTGAAAGTGATGAATTACTTGCATGTGATATAACAAGAAATGTTGATTTTTCAAAAATAACTAATTCTTGAGCATTACATACATTAGCTAATATTTGTAGATTTTTTTCAAGAAGTTCAACATTTGGTATAAGTGCATATACAATCTCACTCCATGCAGCAAATAGAGTTTCATCCCAAATAGTTGTTGGAAATATTCTATAAGATAATTGGTTTGAAAATTTACTTATTTCATTTTCATAATACTGTAAAACAGTTTCCCTTTCATATATAGATAAAATATCCATTTTATGTATTAAACAAAATAACCTTGCTTCAGGTGATAAAGCTTTTAAATTATTAATTGTATTTCTAAAATAAAGGAAATCTTGTTCTAAATCTTTCATTATTTGTTTAGATGATGATTGATTAATTTTTCTAACTTCTAGTACATAAATCATTACTTCTGTACTTCTAAATATATGTTCTCTTTGACTTTCAAAATAGTTTTCCATAAAAATATCCTATAAATTATAAATTATATTTTTACAATATATAATTAATAATATTTTTTTTTTTTCTTTTTTATTGACTTACTTGTCCACCACAATCCCATAAGCTTAAAACGAGATTTCCAAAAAATCTTAAATGAGAATGTTCAATATTATTTGTAGCTGTAAGTCTACTAGTATCTCTTGGTAAATAATTTGCAAAAATGATACTTCTCATAGATGTTTTACCAGCACCAGCTCTACCCATTAATAAGACTTTCCTCCTATCAGAAGTCATCTATTTTGTTTTTTTTATACAAAGAAGAATAGAATAGATTTTAGTTTAATAATAAAAAATTCAGCTATAATCAAATTTATATATTGTATGAATTTTCTTCTTACCCTATTTATCTTAATATTAACTAGAAGTATTATTAAGAATATTAGGGTTTATATAATGGCGCAACCCTAAACCTTAAAGAAAAAAAGACTTAAATATCCTAATTAATAAATAATAAATTCTTCTTAATTATTAATTAAACTTAAATATTTAGGAATGTATTAATAATGGAAACTAAAACTAAAGATGAATATATAAAACTTGATGTATATAATACAACAGAATCTATAGATATTATCAATTTAATTAAAAATTATAATTTTTGTGATTCTTCAGATTCAGAACTTGGTGATTTAATAAATATAATTCTAGATAATTTGGCAAATGGAAATTTTCAATTATCTAATATTTTAAATGTTTTAAAAGAAAAGATAAGTATAAGAGATGATGGAACTTTATGTATATTTAGACAAAAAAATCCAAATTTTATTGATTTTTCAATTAACAGTAAATCTTTTGATTCTAAATATTCTTTAAAAAAAGAACTTAGAAGGATATGTCAAGATTATAATATTAATTCCGAAATAAATTGTAAAGATGATATAAATTTATTAAAGTATATTTTAAAATTTCATCCAAAATATGATAAATATAAATATTTAGAACAAATATTAATAATTAAACATCCTATTAAAGAATATAATAATATAAGGACATTTGCAATTAAGAATAGATCAAATGATGATAATAATATAATTATTCCTTTTAGTTATGTAACTTGTGTTAATAATATGGAATCTAAGTGGGAACAAGCTGGTAAGAAAATTATTAAAGTTATATCAACAATTATTACTATCTATCCAAGAGAAATTAATCAATACATAAATTTAATTCAATCTTTATTTCCCCCTACAACAAGATTCTCAGTTGATTCTTTTATTATTTATATTAAGATTGCATTATATAGTATAAAATTAATTCCATGTGTATCATCAATGATTATAAAATATATTTTAAATCGTCTTGTTATAATAGATTCCGAAATTCATGTTAATAATCCAAATATATGGACTGAAGAGAGATTTGAAAAATGGAGACAAGAAGAACTACAAAATATTGTAATAAAAATAAAGAAAGGTGATTATAATAATATTAGTGATACTCAAAAATATATTAAAGATATAGGGGCACAAAAAATAAAATTTATAGATTTAATAACAGAAGAAGATATAGATAAAACAGCACAAATTTTAGATAATATATTATTAATTTTATATGAATATATTTTTGATATTTGTACTAAAGGAATTGAGAATAAAATGATTAAAGATAATGATAAAGATAAAGAAATATCTAAAGAAATAAATTTAAAAAGTGATAATATTATAAAGATAGAAAAATTAGAAATTTCAAAATATACAAGTATTTTATCAAGTAGTGATATTGAATCATCTGCTCCAGAAGATAATTTAACTAATGCTTCAGATAAATATACAATATATTGGGATAATGCAGCTAATTTAATTGAAATTTTATTAGATGCATTTGATACATATATAATAACTGTTAATAAATGTCAATTTATTCAACTTATTCCAATTTATGCTATTAGTTTTCATGAAATATGGTGTGAAAATTTTATGCAAAAATTATTTAAAAGATTATTTAAACCACACGAAATATTAATAATTAGAAAAATTGCAATTGATTATATTATCTCATGTATTTATGGAATAAAAACTGTTAATAATATGAAATTTATAATACCAACTATTAAATATCTATTACAATTTTTATATGAATTTATAGCTCATTGGAATTTAAGTAAAAATAAAGATGATAATAAAAGAAATGATATGAAGTTAAATAATTCAATAGATATACATCAATCAACAAATTTATATAGTTTATTTTGCTATGTTACTGAACGTTTATGTTGGTTATTTTATTTATTATATCCTATATTAATAAAATGTATTGATAATGATGATATTGAAAATATTAAAATTTATATTGATCTTCTTTTTAATGATCGTAAAGGTTTTATTACATTTATTATATATGGTGATTTAAATCCTATAGATAATATTAATATTTTTATTTTGAATATATTTTTGGATTCATGTTGTAGAATTGTATTATATATTTATAAAAAAGATCCAACTTTTTCATTTAAAGAATATATATTAGCATTAAAATTGTGGAAGAAATTAAAATCATTAATTATAGATAATAATCAATTAAATAAGTTGTCATTTAATCCAAATAAATTAAATTGTTTAGAACAATTTTATAATAATATGCCAGTTAGAAAAATGTTATTATGGCATAGTAAAAGATATACTAAAGAATTATATTCAGAATATATTGTTAATGAGTTAAATTATATGGATGATGTAATAAATATAGATAATCTTGATTTTCTTGTTAATATATATGAAAATTACATAGAATCAGAAAATATAGGTAATATTAAAGATAATGAAGATAATAGTTGTTTTGAAAAAGTAAATCAAATTAATGATAAAAATAAAAATATAATTACAGAATTTATTACATCTCCTTATGGTAAAATGGAACCAGCTATTTTACCAAATCAATCATTATGGGAATATGCTTGGGGTGATGAAGTTTTACAAAATGATATATTATCACATCATGATTATTCTGAATATTCGAAATATTCAAGTAATAATAAATATAATAAGAAACACAAAAATTTTACTAGTGGATTATCATTGTTAAATATATTAACTTCTTCTATAGCATATAAGAGAAGTTTAGTACAAGTAAATAATAATAAACATAATTTAGATAACTCTAAAAGGAGAAAAAAAAGTTTATTAAGTAAACCTATTTTGGATTAGTTATAAATATATTAATATTATGAAATACTAAAATAATATAAAAGTTATTATTTCAATAATTATAATTTGTTAAGTATATCAGATTATTTGTAAATTTAAGGAACATCAATTTATTTAATTTAATCACAATATTCTTAATTATTTGTTTATAATAAGATCTACTTTTTTTTTATTTTTACTAAATTCTGTATTATTTGTCTCTATAATATAAAGATTCACTTTTTTAATTTCTATACCTATCAAATAAAACTTAAAGAATAATTTACCTTTTCTATTAGCGGCTTTATTAATAATATATTGAGAAATTTAATATTTGAATTCTTAATTAAAATTATGGATATTCTACCAGAATTTCTCGAAGATTTTACAAATAATGAATATTGGGAACAATTTTTTCTTAAATTAGATAAAAATAAAAAGATAAATTTTGAATGGTATGGAGACTATAATTTGATTAAATCTAAATTATTTGAAAGCTTAAAATATTCCCATGATTCAAATAAATCTATAAATATTCTACATATTGGATGTGGCAATTCAAATATTCCATTAGAATTATATAATATTGGTTATCATAATATAGTTAATATTGACTTTTCACAAAATGTTATTAAAAAAATGAAAAAACTTTGTAAAGAGTATTATAAAATGAAATGGATTTGTTTAGACGTAGGAAATGATTTAGAAGATTTTGCTAATAAAGAAGAAAATAAAGGTATATATGATATAATTATTGATAAAGGTTTTTTAGATGCTTTTCTTTCAACTAATATATTACAAGATACATACAAAAAACGTGGAACTGAATATTTTAAAATATGTTCTAAATTATTAAATAATAATGGTAAATATATTTTAATAACATTATGTCAAGAATATATTTCTAATGTTATTATTAGAAGTTTTTACAAAGAAAAAGTATATTTAAATATTTATCCATTATTTAATATTGAAGATTCCAAATTTCTACCTTATTATATTGAAATAAATAAAATTGAAGATTCTAAAAATGATATAGTAATGTGTTTTTTAAATGATGATAGTTCATATATAAAGTCTTCAAATTTTAATATATGGTTATTACCAAAACATATAAAAGAGATTTCAGCTTTATTTTGGAGTAAAAAACATATAAAATATTATAAACCAGGTCAAATGATTGTATATTATTTAAATGGAAATGAAAAAAGTAAAGATAATGATTCTTATAAAATAGTAATTTATGATAATGAAGTAGAAAGAATAGAATATCAATTAACAGCAGCATTAATTGTTCCTTTTGGGGAAGAATTAGATTGGTTATATAATACTAAAAAAGGATATCAAGAATTAGCAGAACAAATAAAAACTAAACGTTTAATTGTTATATCTAGTCATATTTCTAATAACATTATTTCAAATCTAGAAATTACTAATAAAATTTCTTCATATTTATCTCCATTAGCTTTAGAAGGTTCTGGAAAATTTCCTATACTTTCTATAGGAGATAATGGACATATTAAACGTAAATGTATAGCATATATAGAATCAGACTATTGTAATGGGATACAAATATATGAAATATTATCTAAAAAAAGAAATTGTAGACAAATGGTATTTACATCTAATCCTCGTTTAATACAATCAGAAGTAACTATATTGAATTCAAATAATGGTAATATTAAATTTAATTATTTAAGTAAATTATCTGATTATTATATTGGTGTAATTTTAGCATCTAGTTTATCATTAATAAATATTAATAGATATAAAACTAGAACTCCTGAGATAATTATATTAGGATTAGGTGGTGGGATTTTAGCATCTGTATTTGGGCAATTATATACTAGAGATCAATTAAATATAACAGCAATTGAAATAGATCCTAATGTAGTCGATGCTGCCATTAATTATTTTGGTTTATCTAAAAATAGGATAAATATTATTATTGAAGATGCATTTAAATATATAGAAGATATTTCTAAAATGAAACCTAATAGTACTGATATTATAGTTATTGATATCAATTCTAACAATATTGGGGATCCATTAATGTGTCCTGCAAAACATTTTATTGAACCATATTTTATAGAATTAATGAAATTATCTATTACTGAAGCTGGATGTATTATTTATAATATTTCTTGTCGTGATAAGGAAAGAAAATATCAAATTTATCAGGAAATTATTTCAAATATTAATAAAAATATTATAAATAATTTGAATATGGAAAATAAATATATTGATTCTAGTTATAAATTAAATAATATAAATGAAGATAATGAATATTTCATTCAAGTAATACCTACAACAGAAGATGATGTTAATGAAGTATGGGTAATTCAAAAAAAGTCTATATTTGAGTCATTAGAGAAAAAACATGAATATATAGATAATTTTATAAAAGATAATAATTTAACTAATTCTGAAGAAAGAATTAAATGGGCTAATAAGTGGAAATAATTTATCTAATATATTTTATACATTAACATATTGACTTATAAAACTAAATCACTTATTTTAATTTTGATTTTTATTAATAAAAATTACCTTTATCTTTATATTATATAATCAAAATTTATAATATATGAAATGAAATAATCAGAAATTGATTAAAAATAAAAATAAAAAATAGCTACTTTTTTTATTTCTATTTAAATATCCTATTATATATATATAATTTGTTCTTAATTTAATAATATAAAATCTTTAAATTGAATTTACTTTATATTATTAATATTTAATCAAAGGATTTATTAAATTATGAAATATTAAAGTACATCTGATTTTTATATTCAACAATCTAAATATTTCAACTTAATAAATTACTAAACCAATATACTATTGTATTTAGTGAATATTTTATTATAGACAAACTTAAATATTAAATCTGTCTTTATTTCTTAGTTAAATCTTGTTTTTCTTTCATCATGTAAAATTTTCATATAAAATTAAACTCTAAGATTTACTATTGTAAAATATTTAAATTTACTAAATATATAAATACTAGATAATTACATATATAGATCTTCTAAAAATACTTTATATTTACTATAATAAAGATCGTTATTTTCTTTTTTTTTGTAAAAATTAGTATTATTATATATTTACAGTATCTTAGAAGAACATCTCATTATTAATAAATCATAATTCATTATTGATGACCTAATATGAATGACTAAATTTTTAGTTCCTAATCATTTATAAGGATTAATAACAAATAATTATTTAACCTATATTATAATTCGTTGTAAAAAAAGACTTATAACTTAAATAATTCAAATATATTATGTAGATATTTTTTTTTCCTTTATGAATATAATTTATGATTGTAAATATAAAATTAAGAGTATTTTATTATAATAATTATTTTAATTAATAATATTATATTCTTTAATTATAACTATTATATATTTTTTTTAAGATTATTTTTAAAGGATAATCTCCTATATCTCTATTCTTTCAAATTCTGAAATACTTATCAATTAAATAGTCAGATGAGAAATTTTAGAATATGCAAATAAAAGTGATAATATACTACACTATATAAAGATTTTTTTTTTTTTTATAAAGATTAACTATTATAATTTTTGTATAAATATAATCTTCTCTTTTGTAATGCATGATCTAAAATAATTCATTAAATATTAATAAAATATTAATTATTGTTCTAATCTTAATAAGTCCAACTCTAGAGAAAATTAATTTTTTATAACATAATATAAATCATTATTATTAATATATATTAATAAAGTAAATATTAAGTATTTCAAATTTAATTTTCTTTAGTGGACGTTTCAGTATCAGTATCAGTGATATCCTTTATCTTTTCTTGGAAAAAAATTTGAATATGATATATCAATTGCTTATTATCCCAAAATGTCATGAGTTTATTATTTTTACGTTCAATCTCATAATTTGGAATTTTTATTGCAATAACATTATAGGGTTCAGCTGCAATTAATAAATATTGGTATTTTGTATCTGGAAGCTCCTTTTTTTGTTCCCAACAAGACATTATCCTAAAATAGGGTTTATATTTTTCTTTAAT